>NC_142081.1:20765428-21068458 GCF_054644295.1 Miniopterus natalensis | reverse complement strand
AATGATTTGATACATACATAAATATTGTTGATATGGCTTAAGTTTCAAGTTAAACCGAGTCTTAAGTTTTTTTGAGTGCAGGTAAACTGTATAAAAAGTTATGAGTGTTCAGAGTCAAAAGAGATTCTCCTGCCTGGGTTCCCTCTGGTTAAAATGTCCTCTTGCCAGGGAAAAAAAGGGATGGGGAGATTTAAATAGTCAGCCAAGGGAATGGGGAGTTATTGTTCAGTGGGTACAAAGTTTCAGTTTGGGAAGTTGAAAAAGTTCTGGACATGGATTGTGATGATGGTTGCTCGTGATGATGGTTGCACGACTTTGTGAATGTACTTAATGTCACTGAACTGTATGCTTAAAATGTATATTTTACCACCCCAAAAAAAAGCCAGGTGATAGAAGCAGAAGTAATTTCTGTTAAAAATATTAGTTTATTATGAGGTTATTTTTAGATTTATAAGTTTTGGAGATTATAGAGCTGTGTTCCTTGTGTTTAATTTTTCCTTGTCTCTTCTCTCCATTTCTTTCCCTTTCTTTAGCCAGAAAGAAGAGTATTAGAAACATTATATATTTTTTCCTTTGATCTTCTAGCCATTTCCATTGTTATTCTTAGGACTCTTTATTTTTAAAAGTTTTCAGTCACATCTTTTACAAAGTTTCGCTTCTCCACCTAATCTTTTTTTTTTTTTTTTTTATCTGACAAAATCAAGTTGAACACTTTGAACTTAAATTCAGCTTCTAAGTAAGTATATTATCCTTCCCTGGCTGGTTTGGCTTAGTGATTAGAGTGTCGACCTGCAGACCGAAGGGTCATGGGTTTAATTTCTGGTCAAGGGTACGGACCTGGGTTGTTGGTTCATTCCCTGGCCCTGGTCAGGGTGTGTGTGCAGGAGGCACCAATCGGTGTGTTTCTCTTACATCATTATTTCTCTCTCTCTTTTTCTCTCTCTCTCCCCCTTCCACTCTCTCTGAAAAGCAATGGAAAAAATATCCTCAAGTGAGGATTAAAAAAAAAAGTTTATCATCCTAAAATATTCCATTGCCTAGCTCTCTTACTTCTATTTTTAGTGTTATACCTGCCCTCGTCTTTAAAATTTAATTGAAATAATGTTAATTTGAAAAAGATTAGGACATTTACATGTCTTTTTTTTTTTTAAGTAAATTTTAGAAAGGAAGAAAGAGAGAGAAACATTGATTTGTTGTTCCATTTATTTATGCATTCATTGGTTGATTCTTGTATGTTCCCTGACTGGGGATCAAACTGAAACCTTAGCATATCCAGACAATGCTCCGTGGCTCAGTGGTTGAGCATCTACCTATGATCCAGGAGATCGCAGTTCAATTCCCGGTCAGGCACGGCCTGGGTTGAAGGCTTGATCCCCAGTGGGGCGTGCAGGAGGCAGCCAATCAATGACTCTCGCGTCGTTGATGTTTCTGTCTCTCTCTCCTTCTTCTTTTCTCCCTCTTCTTTTTTTTAAAAAGAAAATTTAGTCTGCCCAGGCGTGGCTCAGTGGTTGAGCATCAACCTGGGATCCAGGAGATTGCTGTTCAGTTCCTAGTCAGGGCACATGCCCAGGTTGCAGGCTCCATCCCCCGTCCGGGGCCTGCAGGAGGCAGCGGATCAATGACTCTCTCATCACTGATGTTTCTGTCTCTCTGTCTCCCTCTCCCTTCCTCTCTCTGAAATCAATAAAGATATATTTATGAAAAAAGAAAATTGACACTTTGTGTTACACACAGCTTTCCTTTTTTACCATTTTTGGGTGCTTTAGTTAAGGCAATTTATTAGGGTTGAGTTCTTGACCAATTTGAATGCCACTGGAAATTCTCTTAGAATATTTGGGGGTGGGGGATGGCTGGCGTGGCTCAGTGGTTGAGCATCGACCTCTAGGATCCAGGAGATTGTGGTTTGATTCCCTGTCAGGGCACATGCCCAGGTTGTAGCTCGATCCCCAGTGGGGGCGTGCAGGAGGCAGCCAATCGATGACTCTCTCATCATTGATGTTTCTCTCTCTTTCTCCTTCTCCCTTCCTCTCTGAAGTCAATAAAGATGTATTTTTTTAAAAAATCAGTTCTGGCTACTTTGTGGAGAATAGATTTGGGGGTAGAGAGGGGAAAGGGTAAGAATGGGAAAAGGGAGAACTTTTAAAAGGTATTGAAGTAGTCTGGGAGAGAAACCATGGTTTCTTGGTTAACTAATTTGGTTTCAGGGTGTGTTTTTGGAGATAGAAACTAGTAGATTTACTAATGGTTGGTTATGGAAAGGTGAAGGAAAGGGAGGCATGAAGAATGAATGACATCTGGGGTTTGTGGTAGTGCTATTTCTTGAGGTACAGAGGACTGGGAAAGTATGGTTTTGAACATATTAGACTTAAGGGATTTTTCACACATGTAAATGGAGAGAGATGTCGAGTAGCTACTTAGATTTTTAATTCTGAAGTTCAGAAAGATTGGGACTGGAAATAAAAATGTGGCGCCATTGGCCTAGTAAAGGCTGTGGGACTAGATGAGATCTTCTTAAGAGACTTTAGGTAGAGAGTGAATCCAGCTTAGGATGGGGCCTGAGTGGAAGAGGAGACTGAGGAAGGGGTCAGTGAGGAAGGAGAAAAACCAGCACAGTCGTTTTATAGAAGCTGGAAGTGGAGTGTTCCGAGAAGAGCGGCCAGTGTGTTAGAGCTGCAAAAGGGTCACTAAAGGAGAACAGAGAACTGACGACTGGGTTTAGCAACATAGATCATAGATAACCTTGGCAACAGCACTTTCCATGTATAGAGGAGCAGAGGCCTGATTGTCATGGGTTGAGGAGAATGTGAGGTGAGGAGGTAGAGACAGTAGGATAGACATCTCAACTTTTGAGTGAAGGAGGCATAAGGAGTTAAATGGGATCAAGGAAGTTTTCCAAAGAAGGGAAATTCTAGAGCAGGCTTACTTGCTGTTGAGTGTGAGCCAGTAGAGATGGTAGAAACTGATTATACAAGAAAGATATTATTATTCATGATGTCTTTGACAGAGCAAGAGAAGATGGAACTCAGAACCCTAGCAAAGGATTTTCTTTTTCTTGAGAGCAGGGACACTTAATTGATTGTAACTGGAAGGAAGTCTAAGAGTATGACTGAAGATGCAGGGGGGTTTGCTGATATTCACTTTTTTCTAACACCCCACTAAAACATTAGAGATCAGAAAACTGGGGTTTGATCATGTTAAATTGATATCATTTGTATAACATTTATTTGTAGTTACAGAACTCAGATGCCTAGACTTCCAGGTGAATGTTCCAGTATGTTATGTTCTTTGAGATTGAAATATTTTAAAATATAAATTAACATGTTTTGTGTCTTTTTGGCTCATCTGGGTATTTTGTTCCAGGGACAGATCTAGAAGCATCTTTGTTAAGTTTTGAAAAACTTGACCGTGCCTCACCAGACCTTTGGCCAGAACAATGTAAGTTTTTGGTTTCGTTATATCAGAATCAATGCAGGAAAACCAGTACATTGAGGGAAATTTTTGAAGAGGTATCATTTAACTATAATGGTTAAAATGTTAATTTTACATCAAAGGGAGGAGACTGAATTCTGTGGTCCAATGTTAAGAATAGCTATTTGGTGGTTTAATTTTTTCAGAACACAGTGTCACTCAGAAAATGATAAGGGAGCCTTTAAAAGAAATAATTATTTTTTTAAAATCTGTCATAAGTTCAGACAATACAGAGATACGTAATGTATTTCCTCACCTCCTTCATAAAGTCACCACTAATAGTTTAGTGCAATCCTTTTGACCATTTTTATTCTTATTCAAATAAGCAAATAAATATATTTTTTTAAGTATATAGGTTTTTTGGGGGGGATGTATAATGATGGGGTCATATATGTACATGGTCTACAGCTTAATTTATTCCACCTAGTAGTAGTAATTTATTAATAGATCCTTTCATGTTAATAGATGTAGAGAGATCTACTTTATTCTTTTAAACTATTTCATTGTCTAGATATACTATAGTTTATGTATTCATACCCTATTTGGAAACCTAAATTATATCCAATATTTGATACTACAAATAATTTAATAGTGAATATACTTGCACAACTAGCTTTGTGCACATGGAGGAGGATGACTGTATGAGAGTGCCCTATCCTCGCTGATATTATTACTGTTCTTTATTTTTAGTTTGTATTTCTCTGAGATTGAACATTTTATTTTTAAATATCTGTTTTTTACTTTTCTGTTTTTTATGTGATTTTTCCTGTGAGACATTTAAATAAACAATTGGATTGGCAGAACAGCATACCTAAAAAGGAAATTTAAACTTTCATTTGGTAAGAGCTATTGTATCTTGCCATCCTCCCATTGAGCTAATTCCTGATCTTTAAAAGTTTTGTTGAGGCATTATTTTCTCTGAGAAGCTTTTCCTGTACCCTCAGTCTGATTTAGCTTTCTTTCTTTTCTTTTTTCTTTTTGGTGGTGGTGGTAGGGGGTCCTTCCATAGCACCTGGTATCTTTCTTGGAGCGCTTAAACGATATTACAGTTATTGGTTTGCTCTCTCTCCTCTTCCAGACAGTAAGCTCCTTGAAGACGAGGCTGTTTTCTTCTTATTTGAATCCTCTATGTCTGGGACACTAAAATGTTTACTGAATAAATAATGTATTTTTTTCTTTTTAGTACCAGGTGTTGCTGAATTTGCAGCTTCTTTCAAAAGTGTAAGTAACATTTTACTTACCTAATGAAGTTTATCCAATGATTTGCTCCTTGGTGAAAGTTCAAATATCTCTTGTTTTCTTTGTTTTCAAAAATAATCTTTAAATCACTTTGTAACTACAGCCCTGGAAATCTGTTTATATTATTATCATGTTAATTGATGATATTGTCTTCCTTTTCCAAATGCTCTGTTTTGGCATTTTGACCTTTGTCTCTTAGCCTCTTTTCTTAGCTTAAAAGCTTCTAATGTGAGGCAGTTGAAATATTTAATGTAACGCCAGCATTCTTTTTGCCCAAACTGTGACCTTGAAGCTTTTCTGTTTTGTTTATGTGATATATTATGACCTTAACTTATACCTCCTTAGAGGATTTTTGAAATTTCTCAGTGGCTCATCAGAAACCAAAGGAAGACTTCCATAAGAGCCACAACTTTTCTGCTTCCAGGGCAGCAGGCACTGTGCTAGATGTTGTACATACGTTCTGTCCTATATTCCCACAACCAGGAGAATATGATGATTGTAATATTAGCTACCACTTACATGGTATTTATCATGTTCCAGGCACTGTTCTAAGCACTTCACATATATTATTTAATCTTCACAAAACCTTATGAGGCATTTTACAGACAAGGATATAGGCACAGAAGAGTAAGTAGGTCACCGAAAGTTACAGGCTGTAAGTGGCAGAATCAGACTTTGAACCCATTAGTCTGATTACTAGCATCCACACTCTTATATGTGGTTTTTTTAATCCTCACCCAAGGACATGCTTGAGAGAGAGAGAGAAAATAGAGAAAAACATGTATGTGAGAGAGAGACATTGATCGGTTTCCTTCCGTAAGTTCCCTGCCTAAACCTGAGTATGTGCCCGGACTGGGAATAGAACTAGCGACCTTTTGGTACACAGAATGACATTCAACCAACTGAGCCACACTGGCCAGGGCCTGAATCTGCTTCTTAACTATCTGTGACCTCAGCAACTTTTCTAACATTTTTGAGCCTAGTTTTCTCATCTGAAACTACCTCATAGGAATCTTAATGACATACGCATGTTAAACATTTTGCATAGTACCTGGGACATAATAAACAATACACAGTAGCTATTATTATTAGATCATCTTTTGGCTCATAGATGGAGTAGAAAGTACCTGATTTAATTTTCTTGCATTCTCATTTATACTGACTTTTCAGTTTAGTTCATTGTATTTGGTAACAACTAAGTATTTTGAATTGTGAATATAAGTAAGTGGTTTTTAAATAACTTACTATAGTATGGTATTTTTTGAAAATCTGATTAAGTATCTACATCTTTTCCCTAGAAATATGCACTTACGTATTGAGTTTTGTTTCTAGAGGTTCAGGGTCATCCCAGGACCCCAGGTTAAGATCTCTTGGTGTAATGTTTCCAGAAATGGTGAATTTGACCTAGGTGAAATGGTGAATTTGGCCTTCTAGGGAAGGTAGTATGAGTAGTGATTTCTGAACTCATACTACATGGATTTTAAATACTGGCTCCACTAGCTGTGTGACCTGAGTCAAGCAATTTATAATCTTCCTGTACATTAGTTTTTTCATTTGTAAAATGAGGATAATAATATCTGCTTCATCGGGTTGATTTGGAAATTAAATGACATAATGCATTTAAAGTGTTTTGCTTGTCGCATAGTGCCAAGTAAATACTAATTTTTTAAAAAAGAAAAGGGCTCAAAGCTGAAGTAATGTTTCTCAATGGTACCCTTACCTGCACAACAGAATTATAAATATGCAATTGTGGAGCTTTTAAAAAATACATACGTAATGCCCCTTGCTCTGTTATCTCCACTGGGTCCTACCCCTAGCCCTGATATTCTGAATCAGTGCATCTAGGGTATGGCCAGGTCATTTGTATTTTGTTGCTGTTACATCATAGATGATTCTTACATGTAACTAGGATTGAAAACTGTTGCCCAAAGCTATTCTAAGAATGGGTTCTTTCAAATTTTGTAAGTTCACTTTCAGAAATGAGATAACTTGAAATTTTTCTAAAACATCCACCATAAAAAGAAATTTCAAATGATGATCATTATAGTCTTCTTGCAAAGTGAGGATTTTCTCATTCTTGAGTCTTATTTGAATCTTTTCCTCTGCTAGACAATGTTATTTACTGATTATTGTTTCAAACATTTTAGTTGGACGCTTTCACCAGAACTGAATTTCAAGTAATTTCTTTTATTGCTATACGTGAAACAGTAACAGTAGTCAGACCTAATTCTTCCAAGATCATTTCTCTGAGACCAACTTTAAGGATCAGTGTTATTTTGTCAGGTGACTATTTATAGGCCATATCTGAACCTGGAGAAATCTGGGTTTTAGAAATTATAATTTGCCAGTATTTTCAAACAACCAGAATGCTGTGTGACAAACTACTTATAAGAAGGAAAAGTAAGGTCTCTTCATACTTTGTATGTATCTGAATTGATATTTCTTATTTTTTGACAGCCTATTACTAGCTCACCACCCAAATGGATGGCTGAAATAGAGCGTGATGACATCGACATGTTGAAAGGTAAGCTATGCTGGTGACTTCTAACTTTTAACCTGATATTATGCTCCCCCACAAACCACCTTCCTAGTTTTTCTCTCACTGTTCCCTTAAAAATATTCTTATTCGGTCAAATTGCCTACCTATCCTTATGGATAGTTCTTCATGTCTAAATGCCTTTCTTTACTTTTCCATGTGTGGAAATCCTTCTAATTTAAGACCTGCTCATAATGATTTCTTCTGCTGCTAAATTCCTTTAGTATTACCTTATTTTGTATAATGCTTACAGTTAACAAAAGCTCTCTCATTTAATTCTCATAAAGGTCCTGTGAGTTAGGTATGATGATATCTAAGTTTCAAAGGTTAACTTAACTAAGATTTGTTAGAGTGAAAAAATTTAAACTCTTATTATTTATTTATTTAGTTAGTTAGTTAGTTAATCCTCACCCTAGGATATTTTCCCCATTGATTTTTAGAGAGAGTGGAAGGGATGGAGGTAGGATGAGAAACATCGATGTGAGAGAGTGAGAGAGACACATTGATTGGTTACCTCCCACAAGCACCCCGACTAGGGCCTGGGATTGAACCTACAACTCAGGTATGTGCCCTTGGCCAGGAATCAAACTCGAGACCCTTCGGTGTGAGGGCCAAAGCTCTAACCACTTAGCCACACCCGCCAGGGCTAAACTCTTTATTTTTTATATTGTCTCGTCTCTTTTCACTTTAAACAAGTGCCTTATTTAGGATTTACTGCCATACATTGTTGTCAGTACTATTATTTGACAACCCCTTAGTGGGTTAAGACCTGTCTTTTATTTTATTCTATTCAATCAATTTCTCCCATAAAGAATACTATAAGTCGTGAATATTGTTGTTTGATAAATGACTTGGAACTCAACCACAAGTGGAAATTTAAATTAAAAAACATTAATTTTCCTTGATTTTTGCTCTACTTTATTTATTTTTTAATCATCCTCTGATGATAAGATTCATGATGATTGTGAAGTAATAGACTGAAATGAAGGCAAAAATTGTACTCTTGAGCTATTTAAGCAGCAGAACAGATCAGGAAAGTCTACTACTTATGCCAGATACAGATAATGAGTGTGGCATGATAAGTAGGAGGAAATAACACCTTTATTTGATTTCAAAGGTAATTCATTGTTCTGCATGAAATGCTTAAGTACAGATTCCCCTCCAACCCTGGGCATATTAAGTCTCAAGGGCATTTTGAGTTCATTGTTCTAATGTTCCAAACAGACATTTATATAATATGCCATCAGTATGCATTTTCTAAGGAAACTTTAAATTTTTATAAGGAATATAGCATTATGTTCCTTATAAATTGACCTGTGTCTTGAACCTAAAGGGAATTTTGTGCTATGGTATTTAAATGAAAATCTGGGAAAGTAAGTTTTTTTTAAAGCATACTGCCTTTTTACCTGGTAAACTTAAAAAAATTTTATAGTATTTATTTTATTTGAAGGGAAAGTTCGAATTAATATTTATTTTTTTGTTTTCTAAACTTAGAGAAATGAGCGATAATTACATGTTTTGTCACTATTTTATTGTTAATTGAAATAATAGGGACTTAATAAAAGACAGTGGAGTTGGTGTCCATTTTTCAAGACAGAACTCTCTGGTAGGCCTTCTCAATGCTGTGTCAAATCACAAGGTTTCATATTTTAATAGTGTATTCATTTTGTATGAAAGGCAAAATAAATGTTATAAAAGGATCCTTAGGATAAAACACATAATTTGCTATTGTATTTATGCTAACTCTCTTCTCAGAGTGGGTAAGCTCATCCGAGGCATTTTGCAGTAGTGGGAAAAATTCACTAGTGTGTGTGTATGTTTGTGTGTGTGTGTGTGTGTGTGTGTGTGTGTGGGGCAGGGATGGTTGGATGAGAAAAGAAATGGGTTTATTTTCTACTTATTTCTTAGATATTAAGCTTGAAAACTTTTATAACAAGGATTCCCAACTTGAATGAGTTGTTACTAGAGAACAGTGGAAAGAATGGTATTGAAATAAATGATTCTGTTTCAGAACTGGGGAGCCTCACTACAGCTAATTTGATGGAGAAGGTACGAGGCCTTCAGAACCTGGCCTATCAGCTGGGGCTAGATGAGTGTGAGTACCCAGATCACATTTATTCAGGGTTGTCTGTTGTGTATTTCATGATAAGGTCTAGCTGTAATACAGAAAGTATCTTTATTACATTTTATGAAGGTAAGAAGTCATTGTAATCTAAAGTGTGCCCATGGTAGAGTGTGCTGGAATAATTACTGAGTTTACTAGATAAGTTATTTTTCTCTGTACAGTAAAAGTATGTTGGAAACCCTTTCAGTTTTAATTGATGGAATGTCCCGTCAAACTAATTTAAGCATAAGAGGGACTTTTATTAGTTCACATAAATAAAAATTGCAATAGAAATACTTTTGAGGATTTCTAGATCCATGACTCTTAATGATGTCATTGAGATTTGCTTTTGTTCTTGCTTTCGTTTTGTATCTCAAGGCTTTGTTTCACTGTATTAGTCTTGTTCTTTGCTGCTGCGGATCGCTTTTTCCTAGAACTGGGGAAGGTGGCCAAAAGGAGCTCTAATTTATGTGTCTTTAAATTTTATAATCCCCGAAGTAAAAACATCTTTTTCTGAACATTCCAAAAGAAAGGTCCTGGGGGGGACTCTGACTGTTCCATCTGGGCTCACATACCTATCCGGGAATGAGTCCTTTAGCCAGGTAGCATGGAGCACTCTGATAGATCAGGCCTGGGTCCTAGGTGCAGATGCAAATTGAAAGGTTTAGTCTAACCCCAGTCACACGGAATGGGAGGAAGCAACTGATTCCTCAAAGGAAGCGAAAGATAGCAGACCAAGAACATAATCTACCATGAGTAATGTTTTAAAAGATCTCACTTATTCCTGTCTATTCTTCAGTCTTTTAGTTTAAGATTATTTCTTTATAAGTTATATCTCTTCCTATACTGTATTCATTATAAAACTAGAAAAGGAATTGTAGGAAATTTTCACTTTGTAATTGAAAGAGATACTCAATATAAATACAGTGGTTAGAACTTTGTTCTCAGTGGCTACCTCCTGACCTTCATAAATCCACAATTTTTAGAGGCTACTACAGCTTACATTTTTCTTCAAATTGCAAGTTTTGTAGTGATTAGAGGATCGATTAGAGCAATCCTAAAAAGTTTCATAAATTATTTTTTTTGTTTATAAAGCATATAGTGGATTTTTGCACATCATTGATTTAAGTTACTTCCAAATTCAACATTTAACTTTACAATTTCATTTAAAGTTTATGATATTTGATGAGTAGTCATCACTTTCTTAGCCCTCTTTATCTTTTCTTTATTTCCATTACTCTGATTAACAATTGGCTTTCTTTTACCAAGAAAACATTTTTTAATCACTTCGTGAATCAAGGAGCAGAGAACAACAAACTGCTTTGAGATATGGTTGCTAGGTAGGTAGTCTGCTAGTTTCACTCATTGTGACCTAACTCTCCTCTGTGTACTGGTTGTATATTTCTTATGATTAAAGTTTATGTCTTGGTGAAATTACTAATTACCAGGTATGTCATAGACCTCCAGGGTTTATAATGAAAAAGCAAATCTTTGAATATTAAATTCATGAATGCAGGGCTTGTATAGTATAGAAATTGATTCTTTTTCTAGCTCTGGATAATAAATGCTGTAATAATCATAAAAGTCAATCCTTTACCTCTCTGTGTCAATTATTTAATGAAATAAATTTTATGCTCGTATCAAAAGGATGCTATATTACTGAATGTATTGATCAACAATGTTATCTCTAGTATAGTTATAGTTGAAATTGCAATATTTTCTCTGAATAATTTTCTTTTTTCTGCTTTCCTACTGAGAAATATAATGAAGTGGGTTTTAAAATTTTTTTCACTGCTTTTTATTATGGAAAATTTTAAACATATACCAAGGTAGAAAGACTAAAATAATGACCTCATGTACTCATGGCCTGCTTCAGTAGTCAACATGGGCAATCTGTTTTACTTATACCAATCTCCCATGATTATTTTAAATTAATTCTCAGGCATCATATTACCTCACTGCCAAAAAACTTCATATGTGATTCCAAAAGAGAAGGACTATCCTCCCTCCCTCTCTCCCTTCCTTTCTTTTTATAATATAACTACAATTCCATTATTATGACTAAAATATTTTAACAGGCTTATATAATATCATCAAACAGCCAATCAGGATTTAGATTTCCCTTGTTGACTCATAATTGTTTTTATACAGTTAGTTTTTTTGAATCAGGACCTAAATAAGGTTCATATGCCATAGTTCGTTGATATGTCTCTTAAGTGTCTTTTAATCTGTCATAGTTCTACCTCCCTTTATTTTCCCTTGCCATTTATTAAACCTAGTTATTTGTTCAGTAGAATTTCCCATATTCTGGATTTTGTTGCTCACATCCCTGTGATAGTGCTTAGTATGTTCATCTATGACTTTTTATTTCCTGGTAGTTAGAACTGGAAGCTCCCATAGATAGATACAGGCTTGATTTTTATTTTGGCAAGATTATTTCATAAATTATGGTGTATACATTTAGCAGAAGGTATGTAATGTCTGTTTGTCTCTCTTTGTGATGTAAGATTAATTAGTTGATAAAGCCTGATCTGTTATTTATTGTAAAATTAGCCTGATCTGTTATTTATTGTAAAATTCTCCATCAGCCTCACACCCCCAGAGTTTTATCAGCCTTTGACAATTGCCTATATCCACTATTTTATTTTAGGTTGCAAAATGGTAATATTTTAATTCTGTCATTCCTTTTTATTAGCTAGAATTTTTCTATGATAGTCTTTATCTTAGGAAGTATATTATTATTATTTTGTAAGCTTTTAAAAAAAATTTACTGATTTCAGAGCGAGAGGAAATGAGAGGGAGAGAGAGATAGAAACATCAATGATGAGAGAGCATCATTGATCGGCTACTTCCTGCACGCCCCCTCTGGGGATGGAGCCCGAAACCTGAGCCATGCTGGCCGGGCCAAATAATCTTTTATTAACTGAATAAATGATTCTTTCTCTTTATCAGTTTTTAGAATGATTTAGTTCCCTAAGCATCAATGAAATCTATTCTAATGGCTTTCTGCTGAATGAGAAACTTGATATGGTTTGTTTTAGTTTTTAATCCTCACAATTAAAACCATTATTACTGTTAAGTGTATTTCTAAAACTTAAGGTGGGGGAATTTGAAGTCACCTAATCAGCCACCTTAAGCACTGAACCAGAACTCTCCAATAGAAATGCTCATTTCTACCAGGTAAGTCCCATGAGCACAGCTGAGATTTTCAAAATTATTTTCTAGTTCAAAATTCAGTCTTATTTAAACCTCTGTAGCAGTGCTTTGCAACTGATTGTCGTTTTCCTTGATCATAAGGAATTAGCTGACATAGAAAATAGTTTTTAAATTTAGAATTGGAGAGAATTACATTGATATATATCAGACTTCTTGGATACAGTCTCTCTTTGTTTTATTGTGTATAGTGTATTTGCATAAAAACAAGATTTTTTTTGTGTGTGTTCTTATAGATTATTCATCTACTCTAGGGGTTGACATTTACTTGATACCCTAATCTGGTGTTTCGATATCTCAATCCTCTTTTCCCGCATTAATTGAGAGAATGACATGGATGAAAAATAAGCAGTAGGAACTGATGAATCCCCAAGGACCAGTGATCCTGTTTTCATGCAAATATCTGGACTGATAAAGATGATGGAAAGGAAAAAAATGCAAAAAATATTTGTCCTCAAAACATGATTGTTTGTCACTTCCCTAGAGCATTGTTAAATGTTAGTATAGAAATAATATGAACCTTCTTGGGCTGATAGTAACTAGATGTTTCTTTTGAAAGGCAAACCCTGCCCTTTGATTTGGTACATGATTATGTCTCAGATAACCCTTTTGGTGTGCAGATTTGGGAATGCAATAATTTTTTGTGTAGGGGTGTCTTGGCTTGATTTGGGTGGTTAATTTATATGAAATTCTCATGAAATATATAGAAATATAAAAAGTTGTAAACTGCCTTACCATATAAAGAATTCCATTTCTATTACTTCCATCTGAGTTCAGTGTCCTTTCTGTTGTACTGGAACTGTTGCAGTCACCTTCTAACTGGTCTCCCTGCGTGTCAACTACCTTATCCCAGTCTATCTTCTTTGCCACTACCAGATTAATTTTTCTGAAGTATCATGTCTTCTGTTTGTCCTTTGCTCATAAGTCATTAGTAGTACTTCATTACCCATATGATGAAATTCAGATTCCTTTGCATGGGACTCAAAATCCACTATACTCTGACTCTGGCCTAATCACCAGCTTTCTTACTTCGCCCCACCAAAACACCAGGCACTGTTCCCGTTTGAAGCACTCTTCCCAGAAATTTCTCATCCTCTTAATTCTGTTCATGCTGTTTCTTTTTCTCAGAAAGCTCCCCCTGACCTATTTCTAATACTATAACTTTTATTCAGCCTTCATTTTTCTGCCCAGTACTTCTCTTTTTTATCAGCTTTCCTTTTCATAACTGATATGAAAAGTGAACTCTTTTAGTCTCCCAAATTACTCTAGAGTCGTTTATTTTGTATGGCATTTTTACCACTTGGAGAGATTTTTGGTACATGTTTTATCTCTTGGGTCTATTATAACTGTATGGTAAGAGTCATAGTTTTCAGCTGTCTTTGTAACCCATAGAGTACCCAGTGTATAGTAAGTGTACAATGTGTAGTTTTTGACTGAAGAATGATCAGTTGAGATGCCTTCAAATGAAATGACAGAATTTTTCTAATGAAATTCATTGACTTAAAACTGAAAAGGTAGAAACTCCTGAAAATTATTCTTTTTCTGGATAGTTTGTGTTTTAGTGATGAAAAGTAAGAAAGTCTTGTAGTAGCTGGAATTTTTCCTTTTAAGACAGTGGGTGATCAACCACACATAGTAAAGATAGTGTGAAGCTTGTTGATAATGGTTTCGTTCTGTCTTGTACCTGAACCCTCCTCCATTGCTCTTATGACCTGGGCATGAGCCTGATTTAGTCCTGTAAATTGCAACGATACATAGCTTGCTTTATTGCTAAGACCCATTGAACTATTGTGAATCTTATTGAATACTATTGATTCTCCACAGTTTTTACACTTAAAAAAAAATCCCCCCCATTCACTTAAGGCTACAAACATTTTAGTAGTCATGCAGACTGACTATATTCAAATATTTTAAAATAGAATGGCAGCAGATCATGCCATTTGAAATGACGTCTAAAGCTTGGGGCTCTGGTGCATTGTTCTTTTTTAATAACAGCTTTATTGAGATATAATTTATATACCCTACAATTTACTTTGTTATAGTGTGCAATTCAATGATTTTTAGTATATTCAGAGGTCTTGCAACACAATCAGTTTTAGAACCTTTTCATCACTACCAAAGGAAACTCTATACCTATTTGCAGTCATTCCCCATCCCCCCCACAAACTCTGTAGGCACAAGAGTAAGAGTAAGACTAATAAATGAGTTGAGTAAAGTTGCAGGATATAAGATGCATATACAGAAACCAATTGTATTTCTCTACAGTAGCTAGTCTTTCTGTATGAATTTGCCCAGCCTGGACATTTCTTATAAATGGAATCATACAATATGTGATCTTTTGTGACTGGTTTCTTTCATTTAACATAATGTTTTTAATGTTCTTCTATGTTGTAGCATGTATCAATACTTTATTTCTTTTTTGGCTGAATAATATTTTGTTGTGTAGATATAGTTATTCACTAGTTATCCACATTATATTTATCCACCAGTTGATGGACATTTGTTATTTCCACTATTTGGCTGATAGGAATAATGCTGCTATGAACTTCACGCACAAGTTTTTGGGTAGTTGTATCTTTTCATTCCAATGGATGTGAAGTGTTATCTCATGTACCCTGACCAGGAATCAAACCGTGATCTCCTGGTTCATAAGTCGCCTCTCAACCACTGGGCCACACCGGCCTGGCTATTTCTAGAGTTTCAATTCTATTCCATTGATCTCTATTTCTATTCTATGCCAGTACCTCACTATCTTGATCACTGTAACTTTGTAGTAAGCTTTAAGACTGGGATGTGTGAGTTTTCCAGCTTTGTTATCTTCATGCTAGCCTGTGATATAGTAGACTTCTCTTCCCTCTTGGCATGTGATTTTTAAAAATTATTATTATTTAATCCTCACCTGAGGATATTTTTTCCATTGCTTTTCAGAGAATAGAATGGAGAGAGAGAATAAGAGAGAGATTGAGAGAGAGCGAATGAGAATCGACATCGATGTGAGAGAGACATACATTGGTTGATTGCCTCCCGCAGGCTCCCTGACTGGGGCCGGGGACCAAGCCTGCAACTGAGGTACATGCCCTTGGCTGGAATCAAACCCAAGACTTTTCAGTCCAAGGGCTGATGCTCTAACCGCTGAGCCAAACCAGCTAGGGCTAGGCATGTGATTTTTTTACAAAGTGGCCATTTATATTTAGAAATCTAAATAAAATTCTAAAGAACATTTAGCTCTTTTAATTTTTTTTAAATTTTAATCTATGAAGGAGGCAGGGAGAGAATAATTGGCACTGTTATACCCTGAATATTCTTCACTGTGGCTTGATATCAGAGTTATTTCTGTGTCTTTCTTTATAAGGTCTGTTCAGTTCTACCTCTGTCTATAATAGTTAAATTAACTCACTTGACTGATTGAAGAGAAAAATCATCTAGCCTTTAACCTCTAGATGGCAGCATGAGTCTTATTATATTACTAGCTTTTCCTCTACCCATGTCTCTTGAACTGATTTAGGTAAAAAATTCTTATGACTTTACCAGACTACTTGCCTAACTTTGTTGATGCTTTGCTTGATTTTTAGCTTTTGTTTTTCTTTTCATCTCTCCATCTTTTCTTCTCCCCCAAACAATTCCTTTCTTAAAGCAACGTATTTTTTTTAACTTTTTTATTGAATTTATTGGGGTGACATTGGTTAATAAAATTATATAGGTTTCAGGTGTACATTTCTGTAACACATCATCTGTATATTGTATTGTGTGTTCACTGCCCAAAGTCAAGTCTCCTTCTGTCACCATTTACCCCCCCTTACCCTCTTCTTCCTCCCCCACCGCCTCTTTCCCTCTGGTAATCACCAAACTGTTGTCTGTGTCTATGAGGTTTTTTTTGTTTTGTTGTTGTTTTCTTAAACCCTTTACCTTTTTTACCTAGTCCCCCAAGCTCACTCCCCTCTAACAGCTGTCAGTGTGTTATCTATGAGTCTGTTTCTATCTCGTTCATTTATTTGTTCATTAGATTCCACATGTAAGTGAAATCATATGGTATTTGTCTTTCTCAGACTGGCTTATGTCACTTAGCATAATGCTCTCCAGGTCCACGCATGCTGTCACAAAGGGTAAGATTTCCTTCTTTGCCCTAGCTGATTTTGCTCAGTGATTAGAGCATCGACCCATGGACTGAAGGGTCCAGGGTTCAGTTCCAGCCAAGGGCATGTACCTCTGTTGCAGGCTCAATCCCTGGCCCTAGCCAGTGCGCAAGTGGGAGGCACCAATCGATGTGTCTCTCTCACATCAATGCTTCTTTCCCTCTCTCTCTCTCTCCCTTCCACTCTCTGAAAAAGCAATGGAAAAATATCCTTAGGTAAGGATTAAAAAAAAAAAAAAAGACTTCCTTCTTTTTTATGGCTGAGTAGTATTCCATGGTGTAAATGTACCACAGCTTTTTTATCCACTCATCTACTGATGGACACTTGGGCTGCTTCCAAGTCTTGGCTATTGTAAATATGCTACAGTGAACATAGGGGTGTATATATATTCTTTATTTATGTATATTTTCTTTTGAATTAGTGTAAGCTAATTTGATAAAATAAACTTGAACTAAGTACTTCAAGAATTTAATTGTTTCACAATAAAGCTTTTAACTATTTAGCCATTTGAGTGATGAGATAATAGAGAAAGAATGAAGTGTTCAGTTCAGCAACTATTTGAGTGCCTACTTTGTGCAGGGCTCTGTAGGGGCTAAGCAGATGAATACGACATAATCACTGCCCTTGTGCAGATTAAAATCTAGTAGGAAAGGGAGAGAAGACAATTAAGTAAATGATTCTTGATAGAAGGTAGAGGAGATAAGCTCTACAAGAGTACAAAGAACTGGGGGTAGGGGAGAAGAGGGCAATTATATTAGATTGCTTTAGGAATGGCAAATAAATTTCATTTTGTATGTCAGCATGGATTGATGATTAAGGATTGCCTAGGTCTGTTTAATTGAGAAGGATTTTGAGAAGGAATTGGGATTCAGAAGTCAATTAGTGTTGTCCCTGCTATGGAGAAGGGAAAAGAAAGGGTGTGGTAGTATTTGCTATTTCTGGATCACTGAAAATAGATCTTAAAGAACACATAGGATCTGGGTAGGTGGAAATGGGGAGGGACCACCTTCCTGGTGGAATGGGGGGGGAAACACAAAGTGTGAAAGAACTGCTATGCTCAAGGAACAGTGTGAGTGATCTAATCTGGTCTTGAAGACTAAGACTAGGAGGGAGATAGGTGCCAAATTGAGGAGGGCCTTGAACTCTAGGGGTGAAAGGTTAGACTCAGGTAATAGGGAGCATGTGAAATGTCTGTTGACTATAACATTAACTATATGTTCACTATAGATGGCTTGTGAGACACTTCACTAAAGGAAACTTTACCAGAAATTTGTTTATTGTAAAGATAAAGAGTAAAGTCAAAATAACCTAGCATTACCACTATGAGATGACCACTGTTAACATCTGATGTGTTTCCTGGCCCTCCCTCTTCCCTTTGTGTATGGACGGATGTGTGCCTACATTTCTTTGTGTGCCCGTGCATATACACAAACATGCTTTTTAACATAAGTGAGACTAAAGTCTATGTATATAGTTTTAGCCTGTGCATACTGGTTTTTGGTTGTTTCTTTTTTTACATTTATTCTATCTTAAGCATTTTTTTGTGTCATCAAAAATTCTGTCACTGAAGATTTTTGAGTAGGGAAGTCACATACCTTTAGGAGGCATTAGTGCAAAGGATGGAATGGAATGATAGAGACAGGAGCCTGGAAGCTATTGTGGGAGTTCAGCAAGAAGAATTGAGGGCTTGAATGAATGATGGCACTGAGAATAGAAAGAAATGCACTGACAGATGTTTCAGGTATATTATTTTCAGGACTAGGTAGGTAATTGGGTAAGTCTTAGGGAGTAAGCTGAAATTAAGAGTTTACCATGATGTTTTGAGCTTGGTTAATGACAGGGAATTCAGAAGGAAAGAGGGATTTGCTTAAAGAAAAAAATCACCTAATTCTTTTATATGTCCCTTAGTAGGCAGGCACCTTAATTTTCATAGAAATAAGTAAAAGCCATTAGTATTGGTTGGTGTTGTTAATAGAATTAAAGCAATACTCTTGTCACGTCACCTAGGCAACAGATAATGTTTTAAATAGTTATTTTTTCCTCAGGGAAATGAATTAGTGAAACAAAATATCCCTAAGTTCAGTAGTGGATGTGTAGAGTCTCTATACTCTTTGGCAGATTATTAAACCTCTAAATTGAATCAATTACTTTAGTATAGTTTTCTTACATAGTACTACTTTTTCATTCAGTTAAATACCTATAGCTATTCAGGAAATTGTTATGGCCTTTGTATATAGTAACTGACCAAATCTTTGTTAACTGGAAAAACATTTTGGAAGTTTAAATTTGAAGTAAGAGTAATTCAGTAACAGTAAAATATTTGATGTTGATACATCTTTTAATTAACAGCCCTATTTGGGTTATATCAGCACCAGGGTAAACTCCTAGGAGGGAAGACTGCATTTACATGCAGTTAGAGACTTGTGGGATCTCTCGTGGAGAATGGAATATACAGTCAGACTGTCTTCCAGAAAAGCACTACCTACCTCTATATCCTCGCTAACACCAAGTATTATAATTTTTAAAAGTCATTGCCAACTTTAGGCAAAATATTAATCTCTTGTTTTAATGTTTGCTTATTTACTTGTGAAAATGAAATCTTTTCCCCCATATTTCTTGATCATGTCTGTTGACAAGGACTGAAAATTCAAGAAAGTATAAATTTAAATTATACTTATTTTAACCTGAAAAATACAGCCAGAGAACATGATTAAAAAGCAGCCTAAAGTGTTGTAATTTGCATTTCTCAAATATCAGACGAAACTTATTTTTTTCCTTTGTTTTCTGCATTGCCATACCATCTCACCATAGTCATTAGCATGGCATCCTATTTAGGTAGTAATACAGTATAAAATCTAGAAATCCCACTTTGAAGGGATCAAGATTATTTCTCATTAGAAATTGTCAATTTAGCCTTAAGTGTTTTGTTTTTAAACTATATTATAATAATGGAAAATAAAAAATGCCATTATTTCTCATTTTTCCCTTGGTTAACAAATTAGGATACACAAAGCCTCAAATTACCTTTAAGGCCTACAAGCATCCGTATCTTTTATCCATTAGTCAAGTTATTTCATAACCCAGCATTGCCTCTGAAATGGCTTTACACAAAAGAGGATTTTACCATAGAATGCTTACAGTGTTTTATTCCCTTCTGAATTTTTGGGGGGGGGGGGGGAGCGAGGATAGAGGAAAGCAGGCAAGGCATAAATTAATTTGCATGGAATTGGATTCAAAGTAGCCTTGTGCGTAATTCTACAAAATATGTGATAAGTAAGAAGATGTACGTAGTGAAAGAAAAAGTTCAATATTAGGGGATGACCAGGTGAATTATAGTACATCCATACAGTAGAAGACAATGTAGCCATTAAAAATCATGTTAAAGCATTAAGGAGCATTTTATGAGAAAAATACTCATTATATGAAAGGATAATTACAAGTGAAAAACTTGAGAACACAAAATCGGCAATTTCTTTTGTTTTGAGAGCACAAGAATAGACAAATGACTGGGAGGAAATAATATACCAGCATGTTTCAATGGCTATCTTAAGTGAGTTTTTTTCCTTTAAAATTTTCTGAATTTCCCAATTGTCAACAATGAACACATTCTATTCTGTTGTGTAGAAAAAACTATCTAAAAGTAAAGAAAAATTATATACCATTCTAGAAATAAAATTAGTTACTTGAAAGATCAACCTCCTAATTTCCTGTGCAGCTAAATTTTAAACTCTTTTTTGAACTTTTTCTAAATGAAAATGACTAGGTCCATTAATAACAATTGATCATTTTAAGCAGGTGATGAACAGCAAGATGAAAGTTAATGACACTTCATTTTCCATCCTTGCACATCCTTCCAGAAGTAGAACAAAAGGAATGTTAAGCTCTTGGGTCAGAGACCCAAGAAATCGTTGGTGAAAGAGGCATCTTTTCATGAGCAAACATTGGCCAAGATTTTGTCAGGCTTTATGTTTTTCAGCCTTTCTTCCCTGTAGTTGGAGAACTGACCTCAGTATTAACTACTCAGTAGGAGCAAAGAACCATTTAGAATATCTGTCAATCTTAAATGAAACTGAAGCTGTTTGATTGAAAAGTAAAATGGACCTAGAAATTTTCTTTTCTTTTTGGCTTAGAATATAGTTTTGTTATGACAAAGAGAACCAAATAATTGCAATGCATGTGCATAGGAGTTGAGTTTCTTTCCAGGCTTTGGGTATAAAAATGACTGTTTCTGCTCCTAAGAAAATAAATTGGCATTTTCCAATTTTTTGTTTGATTATTTATTAGTTTAGTTTTTGATGCTCTAGAGATTTCAACAAAATCAAGAGTGTTTTTAAATATGTCAGTTCCTTCTTTTTTTTTTTCTTCTGTCCACTGGTTTGTGTTGGAAATATGATCTGGGAGGGTGGTGATATTGCATAGAATTTATAGATAATGACAGAGCACTTTGCTATAAAAGTGATGATTTTTATATGTAGAAGAGAAGTTTCCCTAACCTTTAAGTCTAAACTAAAAGCTTGGCAAAAGCTACTAATATTTGGTATAACTGAAAGAGATTTGAGAAATATAATAGAAAAAAAGGAATTCTTTATTTAAAGAAAGGACTGTTACATTTGATTGACTCTTTTGTAGAAGAGTACATTTTAAAATTGACTGGATAATAGTGAAGAAATTCTTTGAGAGGATAGTTGAATGTGACAGGTTGAAGTTCTAGATACGGAATGCAAAGAGAAAAGAGCTAAAATGAGACTTCAGGTGATATAAAAATATTCCACTGTTCTGTCATTTTTGTTCTTTAATAAACTTTTAAAAATTTAAGTATAATATACATAAAGAAAAGTATACAAATAATGTACACTTTAATGAATTTTCAGAAAATCAATATTTCTATGAAACCACAACCCAGAGCAGATCAAGAAATAGAACTTTCCTAATATACAAATCCTTCATGGCGCCCCCAGACCCTACCTGTCCTTTCCCCAAAGGCAAGTATTGTTGTTTCTTACAGTATCATAAAATAATTTTGCTTGTTTTTGAAACTTATGTAAATGAGCCACAAATTAGCCCTCTTGTTTTGGGCTTCTTTTGCTCAACATTCAATTATGACATTTCTCGATGTCCTTGTCTTTAGCAGTCCCTTTTTCATTGCTGTATAGTATTCCATCATAAGAATTTACCGCATAGCCCTGGCCAGGTGGCTAGGCTGGTTGGATCCAAAAGGCGGCAGGCTTGATTCCTGGTCAGGGTGCATACCTAGGTTTTTGTTCAGTCGGAGTGCACATGGGAAATATCCAATAGATATTTCTCTCTCATACATCAATATTGCTTTCCCTCTCTCCCTCTTTCTTCCCCTCTCTCTAAAAATGAGCAGGTTTTGCTCAGTGGTTAGGGCGTCGACCCTTGGACTGAAGGGTCTTGGGTTTGATTCCGGTCAAGGGCACGTACCTCGGTTGTAGGCCCGATCCCTGGTTGGGGCGCATTCAGGAGGCAACCAATCTATGTGTCTCTCACATCGATGTTTCTCTCTCTCCCTTCCACTCTCTCTGAAAAGCGATGGAAAAATATCCTCAGGTGAGGATGAAAAAATAAATAAATAAGAAAGAAATGAATACACTGTAACTGTGTAAAACATCTGAGCAGTGACTAAGTTCGTATTTAATGGATCCTAAATATGTCCACTGGGAGATGAGTATAATTGTTGGTGTTACCATGGACATTTGAGGAGGTTTGTTTTTAAGAAGAGATTCTTAAAGAGGTCAGGTCCAAGGAATTGTGCCATCTATAATTGATAGGTGGAAAAGCTTAAGTTTGTCTGGTTTACAAAAGCTTTGGGAGAATGTATACTGTCTTGTAGAGAGCAACTTGTAGGAATTGTTTTTTCACAGTATAGCTTAAGAAATACCTCTGTTAGGGGTAACTAAGTGTAGTGGAGAAAAATGATGATCTGAATGTGATATAAGGGAAAGACCAGTTACCTGAAGGTAAGTAGGCAGGAGCTAGATGATAAATAGCTAATAGGAAAGGACAGTATAGTTATTAAGAGCTTGGGTTTGGGGGTCATACAACTTTATTCTCTCAGTCTACCACTTAGGCGAGTTACTTAATTTTCTAAGCCCCGAATTCTTCATTTATTAAATGAAGATGATCACCTTAGAACAGTGGTTTACATACTTTTTGGTGTCAGGACTTCTTTACACTTAAAATTAATGGGTGACCCCAGATAGCTCTTGTTTTTGTGTGTTATACCTGTATTTGCTATTTTAGAAATTACAACAGAAAAAACTTTAATATTTATTAATTAATTTTAAAATAGAAATAAACCCACTACATGGTAACATAAATAACATACTTTTATAAAGAATAACTGTTTTCTAAACAAAAAATATTGAGAACAGTGGCATTTTTTTCAAATTCCTTTAATGTCTGGCTTGATAAAAAGCTACATTTTAATATCTGCTTCTTTTAATACATAATGATATCTTTTGTTAGGTAGTCTCTAGAAAACTTAACTGTTCACTTGTGAGAGAATGTGTGAAAAAGGCATCTTAATATTGCACATACAGTTTTGAACTCATGGACCCTCTGAAAGGGCCTTAATGATTTCCAGGATCCCATGATTTCCTGACCACACTTTGAGATCACTTGCCTAAGGACAACCTAATAGCTCATTAGTGACAGAACCAGGAATCTGAATCATGTCTCATGAAGGGGAAAAGGCAAGTAACATTTTTAAGCCTGCCATGTTTTGTGCATGTGTGTTCCAATTTCATTCTCATTACTGTTCTACTATGCCCATTTGAACAGATGAGGTAACTGATGTTCACAGAACTTCAGGAATTTGTCCAGAGTCACACACCTAGTTACTTGCAAAATTAGGACTAGAATAGAAGTTTCATAATTCTTTTTATTTTTTTTTTTAAAGAGAGAGAGGAAGGGAGAGAGAGAGAGAGAGAAACATCGATATGAGAGCAGAACATCTATCAGCTCCCTCCTGCAGGCCCCCTACCAGGGCACGTTCCCTGACAAGGAATTGAACCAGCAACCTTTCGGTGCACAGGACAGTGTCCAACCAACTGAGCCACAGTGGCCAGGGCTAAGTTTTGTATTCTTTTTTTTTTTTTTTTAACTTCTTTATTAAGTTGGTTGCATAAAAGGTATATTCTCATACTAACAATTCTTGTCATGAATAAAATAAACAAAAATAAGGCAAAAGCAAGATGTGCTTCACAAATAAACAATCACGTGGCAAGAATAGGAAAGTTTTATAGTTCTTAATCCAGGGATATCATTGTTTTACAGTATAGTAGCAGTAGATATGTTTCTTTGCTTCACTCAAATACTCACTTGATAATATATGATTTTTCTCTTGGGAACTTGTAAATAAAACTCTGCCTCTATTTAACAGCTCTTGTTTGATACTGGACATCAGTCTCACACTTATGAACTTAAGGAACTTTTCATTATAAGCAAAAGCAGATCAAAAACCATGTCTTACGCTTATGGGTGAATTGAATTGAGATCCATGAGCTAGATATGAACTAGTTTTTCTATAGTAGTGATGTCTGGGTTGAAACTCTCAGTATTTCCTTAGAACTATTTTTTTCCCATGGAGAATAAAAAATTAATATACAAAATGAAAATGACATTTGGGTTCTCTGAAGTGTAAAATGGACCTCAAATCATCAAAGGGGCAAATAGGAACAAAATTGAAACCATGTCAGTTGCATCCTACATATCTCTAAAAAAGACTGTTATATTAAAGCTAATTTGGGTGAAGCTTCATTTTATAGAGATGCACAAAGATTATTATTGACTTGTGTATAATTTTGTTGACACTCTTGGTTTGGTTTAGCTATGTAGAAATTAGTTGGTAAAATCTATGTTCTGTGAAATTGCTTTCCAGAGAGGTCTTGTAAGTGTTTGGGTTGATGTTTTTTAAACCTGCTTATTTCATCTGAAGAATTGGGGGAAATGGAAGAGTGCAGCATGTGATAGAATCTTCCTTTTTCCTTTTACAGAGGACTTCATAAGCTTATAGAATAGAGAGTTGAACAGTGAACTCACATTATTCTAGTCTTCAGCGGTGGTGATCTGTTAAGCCTTCTTATTTAAGAAATAGACATTATTTATCTTTGGTATATTTTTGATTTGCTGTATTGGAACAAGAGTTGCTGCACATTAATTAGCACTGATACATCCTGGTCAAGTCTGGGGTTTTTGTTTTGTTTTGCCTTTTTCCCCTTTTTTGTTTTGTCCTTCCCTTTAGTAGCCTTTGTGACTGAATGAATGTAAAAAACGAGAGTTGGGTAGTTGAGGCAGTATTGCTAAAGCTATACCACTTTTAAGTTCATACAGAGATGGTCCCTAAGAGTATGGACCACTAACTCAGTCTACTATCAAAAAACAAGTATTACTAGAAGTAATTCTTATTCTAGTATCAAATGTAACAGTCCTTTAAAGTCTCCTTTGGAATGTTGAAAAGAGATCAAATGAAACCTTCAGAATTATTATTTATTGAGGAAAAAGAAACCTCCAATTTCATTCATCTATTGTAGCTCCACTTTCTCATTTTAATGCTCTGTCCACAGTGGTGATGGTAAAGATGTCCTGCACCTACAGAGATGGCAGTGGGAGATGGGACATAACCTTTCCATTTATTGCTTCTTGCAATTTGGCCTGTTTTTAGATAGAATCACTCTGTGGGTGCTTCTAGTGGAGAGCAAAGGAAATCAAGGTAGCAGCAAGAAATCAGCATTTACACACGACCGTGAATTGGCTAATTTTAACATGCAGTTAGTTAAGAAATGATTACAGCCTGAGGAGTCATGACCTCAACTTTTCATCAGCTCCATTGGATTGTGCCTCAGTTTGGAAATGAAGGAGGTATGCGGGAAGTTTTAATTGTACCTGTGTGATTTATCCCTAGTCAGCTCTTTAATTTCTTCTGGCTGTCTGAGGTTTCCGACATGCTGTAAATTTCCCCAAGTTTTTCATTATCTGCAATTTCTTTATGACTCGTGAATCGGAGTGGAGAGAGAGTGTGGATTTACAGCAGAGATAAACATGTCTATAAAGTCTGTATCTGTGTCAGTAATTGTACTGCTGTCAGTGACTGTCCTGTTTTACAGGCCTCTCTTGGGAAAGGAACAGGCTTCACTACCTGCAGCACTGAAGTGCTTGCTTTGATTTGCACTAACTTGCTGGGAGATTAAGTAGGAGTGAATGGTATAGGATAGAAATTATACTAGACTTTGGCCTCTCTAATTTGTTTGTTTGTTTGTTTGTTTAAGGTCAGATAACTTTATGTTGGATAACTGTGTTGAAAATACAACATAGATAATGTTTATTTTCTAAGTGAAAATGCATCTTTATATTGATATGGTAGATGTGAAAAATCCTTTCTAACTTCATTTTGTGCAATGCCTTTAAGATGACTTTCCTCTCTATCACTTGATCATTAAACTTGGGTCTTCTTTGAATCTTTCCATTTTCCTTTTCTTAGAATTAAAACAATTTCTCTTTCAGAATATTCATTCCTCCTCTAGAGTGGGGTCAGCTGGAGTTTTGATGATGATTACATCAACTATTAATGGCTCTTTCATGACTGCTTGAAGTGGTGCGCTCTCAACACATTCTTTTCACTCATTTTCTTCTTTCCCATCATGGCAAGCCATGTTCTTCATGGAGTAAGCTTGTCAAGTTCCACTGTTAACTAATTATAGTTTGGGAAAACTTCTAGTATATGGCTTATTAGGTCTGACTTAACGAACATACAAAATAAACTAAAAAAACCAAAAACAAATAAAATCTCAAGTCATCCTTTTATGCTGTAAATTCTTTGATGTTGTAAACTCCCTGTTTCATTTTATGAATTAAAAAAATTTTTTTCTTTAATGAATGCCATATTGGAAGTGTTTGACATCCTTTACTTTTTTTCTTTTGTCTTTTATCTATTTTATACAATCTGATTGTAAGCACAGTAAGTTTGGACTAAGTTAAGTTTTACCTCTGTGCCTATTCAATTTGTCAAAAATAGAGTAAGACGTCTGTCTAGGTCTGACTATAGAAATAAGCTTTCTGATTGCTCAAGTTGAAAGGCTTTTATTACTAAGACTATCTCCTCTCAGAAAATAGTTTTGGGGTGGGAAAGTATAGTATTCTAGCTTTGCAGGGGAAGCATTTTTTTCTCCTGGTTTGAGGGAAAATAGTTTATGGTTGTCTGTTTCTGTTTCTGCTGCTGTCAGCTGTCAAATTCGCTAAAAACAAGAGTTGAATTAGCCAACAGCCTCAGCTTTGGAGGATAATGGCATTACCAAAGAAAAGAGCAGCACAATAATTATTTGAATACAAATTTGTGTACCTGCTACTCTCTGAAATGGCTCCACAGCAGGAACTGATAACTTTGTAGTAAAGCATTAACGTAGACACAGGAGAAGGATTTGGTAACATGTCTCTGGATTGGAAAAGGACGGGAGTTTCTTTCTCATCATCCTTAATCAAGCTGAGAATGGGGTCCAGGATAGCCAGGCTTGAAACTGAAGGGAGGGCTGGAGTACTGATCTGTTAACCACTTATAGAAGAGATCATCTTGGGTGAAAACCTCATGTAGTGTTTTACTTTTTTTAAGATCCCATCTTTGAAACTATAGGTTAAAAAAAATTATTTCAGATTATCCAGTAAGTGGACATTAATCCCAGAAATAAGTCAGGAATTCCCCTCTTCACTAATTTAAGAAGAATGCCATCAAGTCTCCTTCACCTTTGGTAGTTCATTATGAAAACATTTTAAATACCCAGTGAGCCTCTCTCTATATGTATATACTATTTTTTTCTCCTTGAACTATTTGGAAGTAAATTTTAGACATTGGGCACTTTACCCCTAAATATTTCAGAACACATCTGTTCTGAATAAGACAGTTTCCTACATAACAGCAATTGCAAAATAACTAATGTTATTTGTCCTTCCACATTCAGAATCCCTTAATCATTTCTAAAAACCCTGTGTAGCTTTTTTAAAACCAAGATCTGCCCTAGCCAGTTTGGCTCGGCGGTTAGAGTGTCTACCCACAGACTGAGGGTCCTGGGTTCGGTTCCAGCCAAGGGCTCGTAGTTTGGTTGCAGGCTGGATTCCAGCCCCGGTTGGGGAGTGTGCAGGAGGCAACCAATTAATGTGTCTCTCGCACATCGATGTCTCTCTCTCCTTTCCACTCTCTCTGAAAAGCAATGGAGAAAATATCCTCCAGTGAGGGTTAAAAAAACACACCAAGATCCAATTAAGGTTCAGGCATTGTAACTGTCAATACATTCTTGATAGAACATTTAAAGCTAAATTCTTAATAAATATTTACTAGTTTTTTTTCTTATGGTGAACATACAATTACTCAAATGACTATCATGATCCTGTAGAATATTGAGTTTCAAGTTCTTCTCTACAACAAGCCTGCTTTTTCAAGCTTTAATCTATTTCTGGTATTCTCCCCTTCTCCTAACCAAATTAGCTGTAGAATTGATCTTTTCTCCAATAACTACTCCACTGTGCAGTTAGAGTAATATTTTTGAAAGTTCAAAAATTGACATGTGACCTAATTCCCTACTTAAAATCCATCAGTGGCCTCCCATTACTCTTAGGATAAAATAAAAACCCTTTAATTTGGCCTTACAGCTCTTCATGATCCGGCTTTTCTCACACCAGGATTTCCTCTCTGTGCGTGGGTTCTAAATTCCGAAAGAGGAAAAAATGAAGTAAAAAATTGGGGGAACACCTCTTAGAACACGTGAAGTTTGAAGTGGGAATGACGGCTAATATTTGCATATGGGAGGAAGGAAGACAGTTCAGACTGGGAAGCAATTTTTGACTATGGATTGAGTACTAAAAAGTTGGAAAAGGGAAGAGCTAGATGATGGAAAGCCTGAAGGAGGAGACTGAGGAATTATTTTTCAAAAGCCTGATAGAGCCCTGGCTGGTTTGGCTCAGGCCCGTGGTGTGAAGGGTCTGGGGTTCGATCCCAGCCAAGGGCACATACCTCGGTTGCAGGCTCTATCCCAGGCCCTGGTCAGGGCATGTGCGGGAGGCAACCAATTGATGTCTCTCTCACATTAATATTTCTCTCTCTTTCTCCCTTCCACTCTCTCTGAAAAGCAATGGAAAAAAATATCCTCAAGTAAGGAGAGGGGGGAGGAAGCTTGATGGAAGTCCCCAGAGAGAATTGAAGGGTACAGTGATGGGTCCAAGAGACTACCTAGGAAGCTGTTGCAGTTCAAGAATGCAATGACTGCTTGTCCTGGATAGGACAGTGTGAATGCAAAGGAGGAGGGGAAAATAAATATAAAATTGTAGCAGACTAGAGAGACACAAGAGTCAAAATGATTTCAAGATTTTAAGCCCCTGTAACTCAGAGAATACATTTAGGGTAGAAGTGGAATATGCATTATAAAACATCAGTTTTGTTTGCTAAAGTGTTGGTAAAGCATCTTTGAAATGAATAACTTAAACAATTATCAGGTTTATAGGCTAAAAGATTGTGAATATCAGGTCTATTAGTTAAAATGAGTTCAATACATGTAATAAGAAATTGAAAATAATTGTGGCTTATACAAGGTAAAATTTCCTTTTTTCCCCCCGCAGAAATGAAGGCTGGAGGTGGACGGGTCAGGCTGGTAGGGCAGCTCCACAGTGTCATCAAGGACTAAGGCTTCTTTCTTTCCATTCCTCTTTCGTAGTGCATGGCTTCCTTCTAAAGGATACCTCTGGTCTAAGACGACTGCTAGAACTCTAGCCATCAAGCCTGAGTTGTAGGCTGGAAGGTGGGAAGGGAGAAGGGCAAAAAAGGGGATTCCACAAAGCTGACTCCTTTCCCTTTAAGCAGCCTGCCTGGAAGTCGTAGAGAACATGGGCATCTGGACCAACCTAGCTGCAAAAAAATGTAATCTTTTATTCTGGGCTTTAATTTTGCTTGCTAAAAATTGTTGTTTTGTTAATAAGGAGGAAGGAGAGAATAAGGATTGGGATAGGCAGCCAATGTTCTCTGCCACTGGGAACAAGAGACCTGTGCAAGAGCAATGATTGATCAATAGAAGCAGAAGAATGTGAGGTAATGGTTATGTTGAGAAGCTCACATCAGTGATCTTAGAGGTGTGTGTATGGATATTAATATGTGAATTGGACTTCATTCTTATAATTTGTTGATTATCTTGTGTGAATTATATAAAATGGTTAGAGATTGATTCTGTTTTCTTATGTCTGGTACTCCATAAATAAGTGAATATATGCCCAACCAGTCCTTTAAGAGATCTTGCAGTTTTTTATTTTTTATTTTTCGACTATTTTTCAAAAGAATAAACATTAGAACATCTCAGCAAACTACCCAAGAAATCATCAGCTTTTAATAATGGCCATTTTTAGTGGTTAGCTTTTTAGTATTTGTATTTACTTCTGAGTAGAATCTGCTGTAGATATTTCTAGTTATGGAGAAGAGAAACACTTGGTTCTCTGATTTCCATATATTTACTAAAAGAGATTTGAAATTACAAAAAAAAAAAAAAAGATTGTTTAGGTAAAATGATTTTTTATGCGGTTAGCCTGATTAGTGATCCAAGGGCTGATTTTTATTTTCACTGTGTCTCACATAGCCTTGATTATAATAGGCTACTGGTATTAATGAATGAATAATTGGATTATTTCTGAAATCCTATATGATATAGGCTTTGGTGATATTTAGAAGTTAAAGGAAAAAAAATAGTTAAAGTCTAAAAACAACCCCCCCACACAAAAGAAGTTAAAGGTAGTCTGTACTGTTTAGCATAATAAAATTTGCTAGTTAAAAAATGGCTAATTAAAAACTTTTTTTATATATATAAAACATTAACATAATTATATGTTATATAATTAATAAGCTCTTTTTATAATGGCTTTATTGCTAATTTAGGAAAAAAATCTAACTCCTAAGGATACTTTTCAGCAAAATACATGGAAATAGGTAAATTCATTTAGAAGCATTTTTTGAAACTTAGCTTAAATAATGCTAGGTTTATGCTACTAAAAATCGGCATTTTACTCTTAAGATTTTAAGATGACCCCTTACAAAGTAGCACTTTGCTGCAGAATATGCATAATTTTGCCCTACTTATGGTGAGTGGATTCTCATCCTCTCAATAGGATCAATATCAAACCAACCTTCTTTACCTCCTCTATCCATATTAAACCTGTCTTGGAAAGAGTCTGTTTATTGGATAATATAGCTACACCGGGGCTCTATGACAATATCTTTTGCTGCCTCATTAACTCTGGAGCATTTGAACAAGATAAAAATGCCCTAAAGCCTCTTATCTGATGTCTGGTGTAACCTACTGAAAGCAGGAGTGCCATTAGTTTATGTTAGAAATCAAATGGCCCTCTCCAGCGCAGGAAGTACTGATTAAACCTGAAGTGTCCCTGGAGGACTCTACAGCTGTCAGAGGGGTGTTGGCTCTCCCTCACCAAAAGGGAAATCTGGGCCAGAGGGCTCAGTGGGGCGGTGCTTTAAGAACTCGCACGTGGCTGCCCCAGCTGTTCTGCTTTGCCTAATGAATTGTTTTACAAGAAGAGGCTGGGTATTGTCATCACAAGCTGCCTGCCTTAGGGACTGGAGCAGGCCAAATAATAAGTAATGTTAGTGATGGTAATTGAAATGTGATGGCTCTCCTGGGAGATTTACAGCTCTGGAGCTGGTTGGCACTTGTGGATTGTCTTGTCCTCCCAAGGCCCTGTTTGAAATGTGCCTTATTTTTTTTTCTTTTCAGTTTTGTAATACTATTGTGTGACTTTTTTCTCTCCTCCCCACTATAGAAATTCATTGAGAGAAGCAGTTTTAGAACCATTATAGTGACTTTAAGTAGAAAGGGAACAACTTTGACTTTTTCTTTTATTTATTATTATTTTTTATAATTTTTTGATGGGAGAGAGAAATGCAACCATAAATAAGGGCCACCACATTTAGTCTCTTGGGGTACCACTGCAGAGATCTCTCTAGGCTTTTAAAGGAACATTTTAAATTTATACAATAGTATGGAAGACTATAAAGTGAAAAGTAAAACCCTTACCTTCTGAACTTATTAGAAGTAAGCACCACCAACACTTTCTCCATGAACACTTTCAGACATTTTCTACACATAATCAAGTTTATATATGTTACCACACTCAGACGAGAGCATAATATAATGTACTGTTTTGTGACTTGTGTTTTTTCACCCAACAATATATCTTGGAATCTTTCCACAGCAGTACATATAGATCTGCCTCATTTCCCAGTTGCTACATAGAATTTCACTGGATGTACCATTTCTAGACTCTTAGTAGATAGTTTGACTTAGACCTTATGAGTGAATAATTATTATACCAACTGGTTAGACTCACTGATTTGTGTTCTGTGGTTTACTTGTGATTTTACACGAAGTCATTTTCCTTTTGTTCCAGGTCTGTACATATGTGTAGTGATAATGCACCCTGCTGGTTTGTTGTTTTTTTAAGTAAATTTTTTGCTTAGTTAAATGAGAAGTATTCTGTCCCAGATAGGTAGGGGAAAAACAAATAGCTTTTGATGGATGTTAAAGGCATTGACTGGAAGCTTCCTCCAAAGTTGAATGAGTGTTTTCTCCCTTAATTTTCTACTTCAGAAGCTCCAAGAATCAAGTTATGAATGCATTAATGGACGTGGGAAATGATTTGTCAGCACGTGGAAATGAGGACTTAGGTTTCTTGTGTAACAGCTTGGCTAACAAAGCAAGTTTGTGTCTCATGAACTTTAGGGGCCTTGCTGGGAGTGGCAGTGTGTTGAATGAAGCAAAGCAATTTTCCAGGAGCATTTCAGGTCAGTGATGGGAGAAATCAGTTGTCTTCTCAGACAAACAGAAACCTAATTTTAGTTGCACTGTCTTCAATAGAATCCATGCAAATTGAGTGGTAGAAATTTTCACTTCTATCAAAAACAGGAGCATTGTATTTCTTTAGACTCATTTTCTCAACACTTCAAAGTTCTGATTTGCCTAAATATTATTGAAGAGATGTTATACTAATAAATTGTAAAATTCAACTAGTTTTTGTTTTAGGTTTCTTATATGATGTTTTTCCTATCTTTGATGTTAGTCATTTGAATTGATGCACAATGCTTACCTTAATAACTGGAGGCTATTATTAATAACAGTTATTTTGTTTACCTGATTTACTTCTTGTCCAAGCCTTCAGTAGATTCTTGGAAGAAACAGGTATACAGAGTTTTCAGGGACTTTCGTGGGCTATCAGAGGTCTTCCAGACCTGCGCTGTTCAAAACTGTAGTCACTAGCTGCACATAGCTGTTTAAAGTTAAATTAATTAAAATTAAGTAAAATTGCCAGGCAGGTGTGGTTCAGTGGTTGAGCATCCACCTATGATCCAGGAGGTCAAGGTTCGATTCCCGGTCAGGGCACATGCCCAGTATGGGACATGTAGGAGGCAGCCGATCAATGACTCTCGCATCATTGATGTTTCTATCTCTCTCTGCCTTTCTCCCTTCTTCTCTCTGAAATTAATAAACATATATTTTTAAAAATTTAAACAAAATTAAAATTTTAATTCCTTAATTGCACTAGCAAATGCTCAGTAGCCACATGTGGCTAGTGGCTACCATGTTAGGTAGCACAACAGAACATTTCAACTGTACAGCACTCCTCTAAACTAAAGGTTGGCAAACTGTGGCCCACAGCCTGTTTCTGTGTTCCCTGGGAGTTAAGAATGGTTTTTACATTTTTAAAGGGTTGTAAAAATAAAACAAAAAACAAAAGTATATGAGACAGAGACTAAGTCTGGCCCGCAAAGCCTAACATATTTACTATCTGGCACTTCACAGGAAGAATTTGCCAACCCTTGGACCTATGCCTGTTTTTCTTGATGACATTTCAGCTTTCTGATCAAGTTAGGTTAGGGTTTTGCTTAAGCCATCAGAAGATTGTGAATCTATTAAGCAAATTAGGCAAATTTAGGAGCTGAGTTTCTTACTATAGGTAGACTATGGAATGAGTCCAGAGCTTACACAAATCAGTTCCCTGGAGCTAGCACAAGTGGGATGAGCTTTGAAATATGTAAAATTGTTTGTAGTATAAATGATTAACTTGCAACGGCGTTGTGAATAATGCCACAGTCTAACAGAACAGCATTCTGATTTTGTACACTATTTTCTGTCTTTTAAGTCCTGTCTTCTCCCATCTTACACTGAAGGAAATAGAATGAATACATTTCAGCAAATGCAGTTGACCTTTCAACAAAGAATTTACCATGAAGGTTTTTAACTTCAAATTATTTTTAACTCAAATTATTTTAGTCAATCTCTCCTAGAAAGAACGAAGCAAAAAGATTCCTCTGCTGGTATTCTCAGCATCTGAGAGATAATTTTCTCTTGCCAAATGTAGCTCTAACAATTTCTCATTAAATGTTAGGCTTATGAAATCTGCCTATAAAATGAGCATCTGGCACTTGTGTGGTAAATTAGAGAGCCAACTTGTTGCTTTCAAGCTTAGACCTTGACATTCGTGAGAGAACATTGTGCATTCCCAAGTTTGTGATAACACATAGCATATCATTTTTGTTCTAAAATGCAGTAAGGTATGGTTGAAAATAATTGTTACCCCTTTGGGTTTTTTATGTGCATTATTCCATAATTAGAAGTAATTAAAGTAATTCTCCCACTAATAAATGTTATACTAAAATATATTGAATTATTAGTAGAAACATTAACTTGAATTTGTCTGAAACTTCAGATTCAAGATAGTGATGTCAGATTATTATGGACTGTGTGGTAAGGTCATGAAATGTACTGAACCAGCCTGGCTGGGTGTGGCTCAGCGGTTGAGCACCAACCTAGGATCCAGAAGATCGCAGTTCGATTCCCGGTCAGGCACATGCCTGGGTTGTGGGCTCGATTCCCAATCGGAGGCGTGCAGGAGGCAGCTGATCAGTGACTCTCTCATCATTGATGTTTCTATCTCTCTCTCTCCCTCTCCCTTCCTCTCTCCGAAATCAGTAAAGATATATATATTTTTAAAATGTACTGAACCACAGAAAAAGTCACATTTCAACGTTAGCCTTGGAGAAAAAGGCAAATGGTAGGAGGATAGGGGAAATAATTGTGAAACAGTATCCTGAGAAGGAACCTTCATGAAGTGATACCTTCTTTCTAAAGAATGCTATGAATGGTAGCTGTGTTTTGCTTTTATTCCCTGGTACAGATTTTATTACTTAAAGCCCTGTTTATGGATTATAACTGGTTGTGGTGTCAATTAGTAGTTTCCCATGTTAAACTCGGACTAAATTTATGAAAAAAACCCACAAATTTCTTGTACCTCTTTAGCGTCATCCTCTTTGCCATTCTTTGCCAAATCATCCCTAAGCCTTCCTTTTTCAGTTTTTCATGTTACTTTATGAATGTCCTCCACAGGCCTCACCAGTATTAACTGTTCGCTCCTCTTCGTCTTCTGTGAAAATGATCTCCTTGAAGTATACACTGCCTCTTCTTTAAGACATGCCAATAAGCATCTATCCTTTTGGATCACTTGATCTCCAGTAAGAGATTCCATAGTATTTCCTGTATAATCAAGGGTATGCCTCTCTAAAGCTGGTTCTTACCAAGTGTGAGATCTTAGCCTGTGGCATTTTATGATGCCAGTTAAAGTATAGCAAAGTTATATGCCTTGAGCTTTTGTTTTAGACCCCAGTTGAAAAATCAGAATCATTAAGGGGAAGGAACATCACCTCCAGATTTAGAGTTGCAAACTATAGTCATTAAGGACGGCCTTACACATTGTCCATGATGGAAAGAACCTAAAATTTAAGCTTTTGAGAAATTAGCTATTTCTCCACTTCTGGCATAAAGTATTTATAAAATCAGAACAAAAAACGTTGCCCTGCATTCAAGATTTTTTTTGTCTATCAATGTTTGTCTTGGGGTTCTCAGATTAGTAGGGCAAACTTAATTTTTTTTTATAAAGTCTGTGCATTATTACAAAGTAAATAAGTTAGTTTGACCTTGAACTCCATAAGCTCTATAAGTAAATTATATGAGAAAAAGAAAGCAAAGAAATGAAACCAAGAAGCCCCCACAAATGTGAATAAGTCCATTATAAGCGTGTTCCTACCTGAAGGCTTTTTTTTATATACCCTGATTTTGTATTCCACTTCTTCAATTTGTGAATGAGTGCCTTCTATCTTATTCTTTCCCAAGGTAGATTTGAAACAATCTGATCATCCTTGGTACTGGACCCTACTATTTCTTATGATTTAGATGTTATCATAATAAATAAACATTTATTTATGGCCTACTATGAAGAGCAGTGTGCCAGACCCTGGATGTAAAAAATGCATAAACTCCTCTCAAAGCACTTATAATCTGATTTGGGTGACAAGGCAAATGTGTAAAAAGATCACAGTACAAGAAGGCATGTACTAAGTGCCAATTGAGTACCTACCATAGGAGAAATGAGAGATTACAGTGGGCTGAAGGTGGATGGATAGAGTCTAAAAATGTGGTAAACTAGAAGAAATGAAAGAAAGAAATCTTATATATGATCATTGGCAAATTAATTTCCTCCTCAGTGTAAGATTCCGTGTAAAATGTAACACTCCATGTAGCAGTTACTATTTGATTAACCTGCACAAATCCTTTTTTTTCTTCTCATACCCATTTCCCTTGTTGACAACCTAGTTTGCTAGTACAGTAAAAGGCATCATTTGTCCACATAAGGACCAGTAATTAAGTAGTTAGGAAGGCAAAGTAACCTTACATCATAATTTGGCCTCCCAGCCAGCCTGATAGGCCTGTAAGTGGCAACAAAAAGATAAGAAAGTGACCACATCAAACATGTCCTGCCTAGACTGTTTGACCTGCACCTTGACAATGGTGTTGATTATTTCTGTTTTCTATTCTGAATGAATTTGCTACCCATCAGAGTCTCAAGACCCTTAATTTAAAAAAATATATATTGGTTTATTTTTAGTCTTCTACATGCTAAATGTTAACCTCCTTATGACATGCAGTGATGATTTCTGAATTTTCATTAGGCGCAATTCATTGTTGAAGCACTGAAGCAGTTGGTTACTATTGCAGCTAATTCTTATTTCAATAAACAAGAATTTTTAAAAAAAGATTAGCAGAACAGTTTTTAAAATTCACAGTAGCACTCATGTATATCAGTTCTGGCTTGGCAGACTTTGACCCAGGGCTGTGCAGTGTTTTATTACCCTCAGGCACATAAGGACACGTACTTACAGCACCACTTTTGTAGCAGATATTTTTATAACTCTACAAAATGATTAGACTGACGTAGAGCAATTCTCTAAATTCATAGGTATTAAAATATTCTGGCAGCTGTCTCCTTTTTACCTTTAAGTCGAGCCATCATGATGAGATAAGACTGTACCAAGCCTGATCAGTACATGAATGAAGTTAGGCACGGTATTCTCACATTATTGACAAGAGTCTTTGTCATTATGAATAGGAGACATCTTAGAGGAGGGGTTCTCATTATACCAATTCCCATTTAATTCTAGTGATATTCTTGTTTTTCAGAAAACTCTTTCCTTCAAAACACATTTCATATAACCAGATGGGAAGGAATTTATGGTATAAAAATGCCTCTGATTTCTAAGTGAAACAGCTTAGATTGTGCTAAAAAGAAACATACAGTAGCGCCCTGGCTGGTGTGACTCAGTTGGTTAGAGCATCATCCCTCGCACCAAAAAGGTTGCTGGTCTGATTTCCAGTCAGGGCACATGCCCAGGTTGCAGGCTCGATCCGCAGTGAAGGGCACACAGGAAGCAGCCGATTGGTGTTCCACGTCTCACATTGGTGTTTCTCTTTCTCTCTCCCTATGCCTTTCTCTCTCTCTTAAAAATCAATAAGAATATTTTTTTAAAAACCAAAACATACAATACCTTTACTGGGAGTTTGAGGTGTTGATAGGGTTAAGAGAGTGTTTGGGAGAACCTGGATGGAAGAAACCTGCTGGCAAGTTGGTATTGCAGTGACATGGGATACAGATTTTTTTGTTCTCAACATAGGCTTCTAGCAACCCCTGGACTCTAGGTCATAATCCTTAAGGGGGTGCCGAGAGTCTAGGAAGGTCTCTTTTTTTTTTTTTTTTTTAAGTCTCATGTTATGATCTCAACAACTCTGACCTCTCCTCCCCTAAATACTTCTTATGTACTTCCAAGTGTCTCAGATTCTTTTAACTGGGAACAATATACAATTGAAAGATTTGCCCTTTGCTGAGAAATATGAGACTTTAAATGGCAAGTGATTATTGGTACAACCATTTTAGAAAATTGTTAGGCAGTATCTACTAAGGCTGATCATATATATTCCCTATGACCCAATAATTCCAGTGCTATATAGGAACAGAAATGCAAACATTTGTATGTCAAAAGATGCATACAAAAATATTCAGAGCAGCACTGTTTATAACAGATCCAAACTAGAAACAATCCAAAAGTTCTTCGACTGAATAAATAAATTATGATATATTCATTCAATAGAATACTATATAGCCATGAAAATAAGCAAACTATTGCTACCTGCAATAATATTAATGAGTTTCAGGAACATAACACTGAGTAAATGAAGCTAGACACAAAAGAATACATATTATACAATAGCAGTTACATAATGCTCAAAACAAGCAAAGCTAATCTATGGTTATATAAATCAAAGTATTGGTTGCACTGGGGTTATGGTGGTGTCTGGAAGGGGGCATGAGGAGGGAGGCTTCTTGGGTGCTGGTAATGGTTCTCTATATAGATGTATGTGGTAGTTACACAGATGTGTTCGTTTTGTGAAAATCCTCACATGTATACTTATGATTTGTCCATTTTTCTACGTGTATATACTTTAAAAAGTTAATTAGAAAAAATATTTTTAAAGACAAATAGTGGCTGAGATAAAAAATGAAACTAACTTATTCTGAGTCTTAATAGCTAGCTAGTCAGCCCTTAAAGGGAAGTGAGAGCTCTCAAAGCCTTTCTGCTTTGATATGGGAAGCTCATGAAAGGAGATTATTAAGTATTAGTTTTCCAGCCAGTCAGGAAAGAGGATGTTGAAGAGGAAGGGAACCAACCCCCCAGATTTCAAAATACTGCTTAGAGCAGACCTTATATAATTGGATAAGAATAATAGGTATTGTTTTCTGGGGTATTTTTTTATGATGGGTAGCTGTGAATATATACAACTTCTTGTGCCTTAAAAGTTTGCTTTTAACATCAGCATCCTTAGTATTAAAATTTTTGTTCCTGGAGAATCATTAAATGAGATAGCACTGTGATAGGGAAAGACTGGTGATGACTGTTATTCAGTAGATGGCAGTATTCCCTTTAAAGTTTTTAGTTAAAATGTAGGTACATGAGGGTAACTCTTAGCAAATTTTTTTTGGTAAGAGTGATAAAGGGACAAGTAGACGAGAAAGAACATTTTAATCTTTTTGTTCATTTGTAGTCTCGTGTATTACTATTTTGAATGAACCAACAAGATTTAGAGTCCACAAATAGGACATATTTTTCCACATAAAACTCTAGAATGCCTGCAAGAGCAAGTTTTTAAATGGATTATTGCTGTAAGTGGGTGTTAATGGATAGAATATTCAGAAAGGATTTGGGCAGAGTTTTTTTTTCTTTTCCGTCTTATATTTAGGGATAAGTGTATGTTAAGATTGAGATCTTGACTAACCGCTTTGGACAAAATATCAGTGAAATTTATTGATGAGGTTAGGATGCACTTGAGTGTAAATTAAAAGAAAAATTAAAGTGATTGACCAATATGTTTTTGTTGGTTATTTTAATACAAATCAAATGTTATTTGAATAGTCTCTCTTTTTTCATAATGAAATTTTATTAACATTATAATACTTAATGGAAGCACTGGGATTTAAGAAATCTTGTGGCATATAGGGTTTTAGTTAGAAGGAATTTGACATGAATTAAAGTGAGAGTTATCAGCCAAAAGACTAAACAAACCCATCATGCAAAATGGGAGACCAATGAACAGACTAGAGTCAGTTGGAGACAGAAGAAATACATTCAAGTCTTGATTGCTCATTATTAACTATGGAGCTTAGGCAAATCACTTAACCTGCTTAAGTTTTCTTTTTTCTCATCTGTGAAATATAGGTGACAAATGACTGCCTTGCCTTCCCCTTCTATATAGGTTGTTAAGTGCTTCAAGTGTGTGCATTGTCTTTAAGGGTGGTGTGTTGATGTTAATGCACTCAACAGATGGATAATGACTACCTATTTACTAAGAGGTACTGTGCTAAGTGCTTTAGGTACATAGTTCCCAAAGCCTCACAACTGCATGAGTAAGTTGGACCATTGACCCCATTGTACAGTTACAAAGAATTGGGCTAGCCCAAGAGCTGTGAATCAAATTCAAAGTGTCTTTGTTATGTTATGCTATGCTTGCCATGATGTGCTTCCTTTTTTGACTTTTCTGCAGCCAGTATTTTAGAAGCCAGGGCCATACTATTTTTATGTACTGGAAAAATCATTTAAAAACATTGGCCTAGCCCTAGCCGTTTGTGCTCAGTGGTTAGAGCTTTGGCTCACGGACTAAAGGGTCCTGCGTTCAACTTCAGGCAAGGGCACGTACCTCAGTTGCAAGCTGGATCCCTGGCCCTGGTTGGGGCTCGTGCAGGAGGCAACCAATTGATGTGTGTGTCTTTCACATCGATGTTTCTCTCTCTCTCTCTCTGTCTGTCTTCCTCCCTTCCACTCTCTCTGAAAAGCAATGGAAAAAATATCCTCAGGTGAGGATTAAAACAAAAACAAAAAAACGTTTGTCTTAAAAGAAAATTTTATTATGTTTTGCTTTGGAGTTATTAACAGAATCCTACTACACGCAATTATTAATTTGGGAGTGGGGATAGCTGGTGCTCCTGTATTTGAACACTTGAGCCTGTTTTTCATCTTCAGCGAAAGCACATATAAATCCTTTCTTTTTTTCTTTTTCTTTTTCTTTTTTTAATATATCTTTATTGATTTCAGAGAGAGGAAAGAAGAGGGAGAGAGAGAGAGACAGAAACATCAACGATGAGAGAATCATTGATTGAGCCCGCAACCCGGGCATGTGCCCTGACCGGGAATTAAACCCTGATCGCCTGGATCCCAGGTCGACTCTCAACCGTTGAGCCACGTTTGGCCGGGCTAAATCCTTTCTTGATGATTGAAACTCAAGGAGAGGAACAGTAACATCAACACAGTCTAAAGAGTATTAATATTTGGTTTGAGGATATGTTGATTTTCTTTACAGACACCTCCCTCAGTTATATTTTAATATAACAATTGGATTGCCTTTTTCTTTTTGAATATTTGTGTGTGAGCACATGTACACTCATTTGAGCTTTTAATGTTCTTTTTCTGTTCCAGGGTCCGTTTAGTAGTCATATTTACCTTAGGCTCCTCTTAGCTGTGTCTCAGACTTTCTTTGTTTTTGATGACCTTGACAGTTTTAAGGAGCACTGTTCAGGCACATTGTAGAATATCCCTCAATGGGAATTTGATGTTTTTCTCATGATGATAGTTTGCCTTTTACGGCATCTACTAGGTTATATGGGGAGGTTGTCTTTAATCATAGTGACCTATATGAGGAAGGCAGATTAGGATTTAAAAATATTGGCTGTGGATAACCCACACAAAGATAAGTATTAACAGCTTTCTGTGTTGGCATTTAAACATTGACTACATTCTTCATATTTTTTTGTATTTTATCATTTTTCAGAAGAAGCCAGCCCTAATTTGGCTTAAACCAAGAGTATAGGTTATATGGTCTGCTAATGTCCCTAAAACAGTTTCTTTTCTAATTGCATCTATTGGTGCAGTTAAAATGGGTTTTAATGTTACTCCTAAGAGCTTTATTTAATCTGTATTGGCCTCTTAATTAGTAATGGGCAATTCTGGGTGAATTGTTAATTGATTAAAATTGCAGAAATTATACACAAAGTCCTTCTGTCACTGCAGCCTAGAACAGTATAAGATTAAAGCAGGACTTGGTTTAGTTACTATTCTAAGATGAATGCTTGAAAAGTATTATTTTAGTGGTTTTGGTTTGTATTCCAGTCTGGTGTTGGTTTTAACTTGGCTAAGAATTATTGTCTTTTAACTCACTAAGGTCCTCAATTCTACTCCATTAAGGGCCACTTTTCTGCCAATCAAAAGCAGCATCCCTGAGATTGATTTTTGTTACAGTGGGTACTAATGGCTGCCTAGTGACAACATTTCAAACTCTTTTATGTAAACAGAAAGCAATCAAATAAGTACTAATCCAAGGATTATGCAGACCCAAATCCCGTGGCCAGGAGAAGAATCTCTGCAGTGTATGTCCCTGGCTCTCTGCCTTCTGGTGGCAAGCAGCCCCTCTTCTTCCTGGAGAGCTCGCTTGCTGCTTGTGCTGCCTGTTAGATTGCAGTATGCTAAGACCAAAACACTCCTGCAGCTCCTGAATGGAATTCAAAAAGACACTTACATTTCCATAAATAAATTAGGAATTCAGTGGTTTCTTCGGGCTAATCAGGGCTGGCTGATAAACCTTGCTAGCTGTTTAATAAATGAATTGTGACTGATTACCTATTAATATGGACGCCTCAGGAATTCACCCAGGGGGAAGCAAAGCAGTGAAATAGAGAGGGGCATGGCCCCTTGGGAAATCAGGGCTTCATGTTTGCAGCTTAAATATCTCTGTGAAGTATCAATAAGGAGGTAATTGAATTTTGAACACAAACATGAGTGCCGAATGGATGAAAGGGGGAGGGGGATCTGATCATCTCTTCTCTGCCCCTTCATTCTCCCCTTCCCTTTTCCTTAGAGACCACTCTAGTAAAGATAGATGCTAAATCCATTAAATAAAGATTAGACTCTGTAGTAGTAGAAAATGGCAGCTTAGCTAGATCCCCGGGCAAATTGGGGCCTTTTGCAACACAGAAAATTAAAATATACATTTTTAACAAGTGTACTATCTTCCTAGCAATAATGCTGGGCTAGCTTGTGGGGTTTGCTCCTCCTTCAGATGGGCTTTTGTTTGAGCAGATCACTTTCTCTTGTATTAATGCCAATCTTTTCTGTATTCCTGGAGCAGAAGGGGCTGGGTTTATTTATTTATTTTTAAAGCTTCTATTGAGGCTTTTCCTCTAGCATCCTGCTTGCTTGTAATCAGAGGAGTGGGAAGGAGATTAGTGTCCCATGAATTGACGGTAGATAAATGTTCCCTCCCCTTAACTGGTGGGTCCAGAAGAGCCCAATCACTTGTATTTCAGGGATGATTGGAGACTGTACAGCAAGAAAAGGGCTTACAGACTAAAATAAACATTGATGTTATAGATGCAATTTTACTTGGCTTTATTTCCTCTAGATGAGGTTATTGATTTGCTTTGTCTCCCTATTTTAAGCCATATAAAGTCATACTGATGTAGAAAAAGAAGAATTGGCATCATTAGGTTACAATCATAATACTCCTTTTTGAGCAGTAATAAAAAACAAGCATCAAGCCTTAAATACTTCGTTATCTTTATGTCAATACCCAGTATTGGCTTTTTGGACTAATCCTTGTTTATATGTCAATTACAGTTCTGATGACACTTTTCTAGGGCTTCAGTCAGTCAGTCTATCAACAAGTATTATCTGAGCATCTGTTAGGTGTATGACACTGTTAGTTGCCATAGTCACTGGTGAAAAAGTCTGTTCTTTGCTATCACAGATATGTATTAAAATACAAAGCTAATCATGTCATACTCCTATTTATAGAAGTTCTTTGGTTCCTTGAGTCCTACATGATAAAATTCACATTCCTCGGGCCTTTACAAAGGACCTTTTTAACATGAACCTAGCCTCTCCAATTTTATCTCGAAAACTTCTACTTATCCTTCAAGGCCATTTCACATCCCACCCTCTCTGGGCCTGTCTACCTATTCCCTCAAGCAGAGTTAAATTTTTATCTCTCAGTGTGGGTTCTATACTTGGGCTGTGAGGATTTCCCCATGGAAGAAAAAAATGTACAACTTCTTAGTCTCAGTAATAAAGGATTTTGTACATGATTTGCCACATGGTTTTGCAAACATTCCTAATTCTTTATTTCAACTGCAGAGGTGTCTTGCTGATAACATTTTCATTGACTTGCCTAGTGACCCTTACTTTACTTTATAATTTAACTTTGTTTTTCAGCAATCTTTAATGTTAAGAAAGAATGTTTGTGATTCCTATCATTACTGCTACCTTAAGTTATTTATGTCTAGAGAGAAGAAATCAAACTTATTTAACCTGATTGCCACATTTCACAAATGGTCCTTAATGATTTTGAATGCTATTTCTCAAAGCCAAATAGCACAACATTTCAGAATTTCCTAGTCCTTCACAAGTTGAAAGTTACATTGATGTGCCCAGACGGTTAAAATTCTACTCCCAATTCTCTAACCTTTGCTTCCTGCCTTTTTGCTGGGCCCCAGAACTCTGTCCAGCCTTACTGACAACACAGGTGTGCTGGGCCATGGAAGCAAGAATTTAAAGGCTCTGTATTGCCAGTGGTTAGATTTTAACTATTGTAAGTTTTAAACCTTATTTAACATTAATGGAATAATGCAAATAAATGGGTTTTTTTGAAGTAATAATTTTCAGTGAAGAGTGTATATTTTCATTTAATTATAAGAAACTCTGAGGTAGAAAAATCCCATTCAAATTATCCCTAAAAAATTTTAATAAATTAAAAAACATCATTGACTTTATCCCTTTAAGAAAAGACTCTCTTGGTAATTCCATTTCCTAAAGCTTTCTGATGATCTTAGCATGACCTTCATTCAATAAGATATCTCTTTCCTGCCTTTGTATATTTATAACATAGTACCCTTAGAATTAACCTACAGTGTAATGTGTGTTATGTGCTGTTGAGTCTGCTTCAATTCCTGGCAGCCCTATGAATGAGCAATGTCTACAATGTCCTGTCCTCAACAGCCCTACTCAGTTCCTGTAGATTTTTACCTATGGCTTATTTTATGAAGTCAATCCATGTTACTCCTAGGGCCATTACTGATTTAAACTTCTGTATAAGTGTGGGTAATGCTCAAGTGCCTGTCTTGTTCAGGAAGATTCTGTAGCTGTGGTTCTTAACTTAAGAGTCCATGAGTCTCCTGAAATTACAAATAAAATTATATCTGTGTGCATATGCATGCATATTTTTCTGCAGAGAGTATCCATGGCTTTTATTATATTTTTTAAAAAGATATATCTAAAAAGATATATCTCTAAAAAAGATATCACAGTCCTAATCCCAGAATGTGACCTTATTTGGAGATACAGTTTTTACAGAGGTAATCAAATTAAAATGAAATCATTAGAGTGGGTCATAATCCAATATAACTGGTGTCCTTATAAAGAGAAGACAGCCAAGGAGAAAGGCCTGGAACAGATCCTTCCCTCACAGCCCCAAGAAGGAAGCAACCCTGCCTACCCCTTGATCTCAGACTTTCGGCCTCTAGAACTGTGAGACAATAAATTTCTGATGTTTAAGCCACTCAGTTTATAGTGTTTTGTTATGGCAACACCAGGAAACCAATACACTCTCTATCAGTTCGGATGCTTATGTCTGCAAATTATAGAAAACCCAACTAAGGTGGCTTAAAGAATAAGGATACTCCATATAACAAAAAGCCCAGGGGTACTTCATTTTCAGGATTGGTTAATTCAGTGACTCAACATTATCATCAGATACCCCTGTTAGTTCTGTCTTTCTGCTCTGCCATCTTCAGTGAATCCCTTTTATGTTGGCTTCCATCGTATTTGCAAGATAGCTGCTATGGTTTTTGACATGCTGACAACAGTATCCTAAGGTAGAAAGGGAATTAATTTTCCCCATTGGATCCTTTTAATTAGTGAGAAAAACCACAGAAACTCTGAAGCAGATTTTCCCCTCACCTGCCATTGAACAGTGTTGGCTCACTCCTATGCCTAAACCAATCCCTGTCAAGAGAAACAAGACTACCCATCTGTGGTTTAGATAGACCAATAATGGTTCGCCCTTTGGGTCTGGGAAGGGGCCCAGTCTCCACTAAGTACATGATCACTGTTACTTGAATAAAACCAGGGCTTTTATAACAAAGATTAAGTGAGGAAATGGCTGTGTATAGACAACCAGCTATGTCTTCCAGTCTATTACCCCCAAAAGGTTAAGAACTAGTTTTTAAGACATGTAGCATTTCTAAAGTGACATACATAACCAGGGCTAAACTCTGCTTAGGCATCAGAGTAGGACCCATGTTTAAGAATTTCTAAGTCACCCGGCCCGGCGTGGCTCAGTGGTTGAGCGTCGACCTAGGATCCAGGCGATCGGGGTTCGATTCCCGGTCAGGGCACATGCCCGGGTTGCGGGCTGCAGCCGATCAATGACTCTGTCATTGATGTTTCTATATCTCTCTCTCCCCCTCCTTTCCTCTCTCTGAAGTCAATAAAGATATATTAAAAAAAAAAAAAGAATTTCTAAGTTAATAGTAACTGAAAAGTTGGGTTTTTAAAAAACGTAATCATTCAATAAATATGTGAGTGCCTACTATGTGGACGTATTCTGCTGAGCACTGGTTATGAGGAAAGAACATTGTTGTCCAATTGGAGAGCACTAGGGAAAGCTACTTAGCTCAGACAGGGTCAAAGGAAGTAATCCTAAACAGTCTTTAAGGATGTGCAATGAGTGCTGAGGGGAGGTGGGAGGATGGCAATTGCTCCGCAGAGCAGTGGGCCAGAAATAGTCTGGGCATAAGCAACAACAGTAAATGGCAAAGGCCTGAGGCACGCTGTGTTTGGGGAACTTCTGAGTAAGTAGTTAGGAGGTGAAGATGGAAAGCTAGCAAGGAGCCTGATTGTACACATGGGCCAAGGTCTTAATCCTGAAGGCTCTTGTGGCAACTGAAGAATGGTAAGCAGGGAGGTGACATCCATTGCCCTTTTCTTAAGAAGAGCACTCTGACAGTCAGTTGATGGCAGCAGCTGTTGACTTGTTCCACATTGTGTTTCCCTCTCTCTTTGTAGTGTCTGGCATGTTATAGGTGCTAGTGACCAGCGGGGGGTGGAGGGAGCAGGTAGAAGCAGGAGGCCAGTTTTAGAAGATGCAATGATGCAGGAACTATGGATGACTCTCAGTTTCTGACTTGAGTAATTTTTTATTAGCTTCCTTTCTTTTTTTAATGTTTTCTATTGATTTTTGAGAGAGAGAGGAAGGGGGAGAGAGAGAAAGATCGATATGAGAAACATCAACCAGTTGCCTCCCACATGCACACCAACTGGGGATCGAACCCACAACCTGGTATGTGCCCTGACTGGGAATCGAACAGGTGGCCTTTCAGTGCAATGGACGATGCTCCAACCAGCTGAGCCACACCAGCCAGGGCTTAATTCATTTTCTTAACCAGCATAGCGAATATAAGAAAAAGTACTGTTTGGGACTGGAAGATACTTGTTTTCAACCTGTTGTATCTTGGGACCTTGTAAGATAACACTTTAACTTAGCTAACAATGGACTTACTAAGCAATTTAGGCATATACAAATATATACTCCATCAGTTACTTATAGATTTGGTCTATTATATACAGAACTATTCTTGTTTATTATTAACATCAGCAGCTAACATTTCCTGCTTTGTGCCTGTCACTGGGCCCAGCTCTTTATCTGTATCCTGATACTTCTCCTGTGGGGAGTAGCTATGTTATCCTCATTGTACAGATGAAGGAAGAGGGGATCACTTGCCCAAGGTATTGAATGACAGAGCCAGGACTGGAACTCAGGCCTGTGTGATTCCAGAGCTTCTGCTTCTAAACTTGCTTGCCAAGCATGGACCGAATGCTCTGACCATGATAACTGGGGAAGGCATTTGCTTCTGGCTCTGGGTGCTCTCCTGAGGCCTGCTCAGCACTGCCATAAGGCCAATACTTGTCTTCTCCCTACCCAGCTAACTACCAGCACAAACTCCAGACTTAGCTTAAATGTCAGTTTCTTTGCAAGGCCATGTCTGACCCCCAGACTAGGTTACTCCTACCTTCACTCTCATGCCCATGATCTGGGCTCTACCGCACCATGTACTTCCCCACCCTAACTTGATGTTGCAGTTGCTTGTTACATTGTCTGCTTTGTTCTCTGCTGGGTCCCCAGTTCCTGAGACACACACCTATATGCCAGGGAGGTGCAGGAGAGTAGGGAAGAGACCAGACAACTTCTGGGTTTGGGCAATCTCTTTTTTAAGGCATAAGTGATATCTTTGTAAAAAATCCAATTTGGCTGTTGGTGTTACTGCTGCCTTTGCTTCTGTTTTGTCTTTGCTTCCATGTATTTGTAAGTTTACAAATCCACATGAAAAGAAAATTCTGGCATTAACTCATGCTGCTGTATGAGGTAGCTGTGCAAAAGATTATTTATAGACCCAAATACTCTTTACCCTATGAGTTTGTAATCTCTATAGATTGAAAGGAATTAGGTCCTTTGAGGTGGCTGCTGTTCTTAGTAAGCCTGGATAAAAACCTTTCATTATTCCCTGTCAACTTTTAAGTAGTCCTATGTGCATATAGAGGTTTGGGAATCACTAGGTGAAAATTACTTTTTATGGTAATTATTTGTACTAAAAGGAAAGAGTTTGCCTTTTGTACATCTTTCTCACTTTTCTGAATCTTTTATACTTTAGACCTTGCTGTTTTTCACAAATCCCTTCTAGTTAATGTCTACTAAGCATTAATTAACTTACTCTGTACTTTCCCGAGCACTAACGGAAATACTGGATTATAACCAATCTAATACTCTGCACATTCTACTAGACAATTTCCTCAGTGTGATTTAGGGCAGTTTATAATCACTCCTTGTGGTCTTGAGGCCAGTTTTCAATTCATGAGACTCATATATCCTGACTGCTTTTAATTAATTTTGCAAGGAAGATGCCAGGAGAAGCAGTATTAAATGCTTTCTTATAATCAGGTCCTTTCATCTATTGGGTTCTTGTCGGCCACTAATCTTGTAATTTTATCACAACAAACTCCAAAAGTTTCTCTGACATTGTTTGTTTCTTTACTCATGTTCTTGGGTGCTTAGTACTCATGGTTTGGAAAACTTATGTTTATGGTTGTTATATTCAGAATTGATGTTGGGAAATTTCTCTAGATTTATAATAGTTATTGCCAGAATTCATTTTTAACAGTGCGATTTGGGGATTAGCTTTACTTGGTATCACATGTGTTCCATGTTCCTTTTATTTGGTCTTTCTGTGTAATTATACCCTCCAGAATCCAGTCAGGAGTAATGTGAATAGGGAAATTTTTAAATAAAGAATCGTTAACTAGGTGAAAGGTGGCTAACTTCTAAAAGGCTAAAAGAAGACTAGGGTGTGCAGAGGTAGTAACTGCAGAAAGCCATTACACCCAGGGCTGAAGGCAGGTGCACCACAGAGGACCTAGAAACTTGGAAGAGGTCCCCACAAGGCTGAGACTCAGACCTCTAAGGAGAGAATGCGGCTGCCACAGGAACATGCTGCCCGCTGCCAGAGGGACTCCGCTGGTGAGTTGCAGGAGCAGCTGCCTGCATGGAGGTGAAGAAGCTTAGCCAGAGGGAGCCCCTGCACTGAATGCAGGGCTGTGTTGCCAAGGTGATCATTGCTGGGACCCCTGCATGCCAACCTGCTTGTCACTACGTAAATAGGAAGTTTCTTCTTCCTGCTTCAGCCTTGCAGTCTCACACCAGGGCCCTCTCTATTGGCAAGCTGAACACTGAGCCAGCTGGCAGAGGAGAAATGCAGCCTGTTGCAGGGTCCAGCTCCAGTATCACAAAGCAGGACAGAGAAAGGTGAGTTAGGAGCTTAAAGGCAAAAAATTACTAATTGGCACAGTGAGCAAAAGCTTTGTGTAAAGTTAAATCTTACAAATTAAATAATTTTGTTCTGCATCACAAATAGTTTTTGTTTTGTTTTATTTTTAAATAGGTGTTTATTGCTCTCAAAGTAGGGTCCACCTGTAACTTTTACAGGTGGCTGGGTAGCATTCACTACCTAGATAATGCCAGCTGAGCCAGTGATTGATTTAACTATAAATGTCCCTCAAAATTGGCTACTTTTCACAAAGGGATTTAGTAAATATTATTCAACCAATAGGCTTTCACAAATTAAAAAAAAAAAATCTAATAGTAACTGGAAGACAGAGCATGAAAATAAATAGAAGCTGGCTCTCCCACCACATTGAATCCTACTTCCTTTTACAACCAATTTTTCTAACCATTTCATTTTTCTTTAATTGATTGATCTTTAGAGAGAGAGAAACATTGATTTATTGTTACACTTATCTTTTTATTTATTTTGTGTTGTTCCACTTATTTACTCATTCATTGGTTGATTCTTGTGTGTGCCCTACCCAGTGATCAAGCCCACAACCTTGGCTCATTGGGACGCTCCCCGGCCAGGACCTTCATTTTTCTTAAGCTGTTATTATTCTCTCCCAAATTTCTTAGCCACATTTCCTGTTCCTGACTTCCTTTAGCACCCAATTGTTATTTATACTTCTCAACTAAAATTTAAGATCCTTGCTGTCAGGGACCATGCTTTATATTACTTTTGTATATTATAAAACAGTATTTTGCAAAATGCCTGTTGTATCTTTTATATATTCATAAGAAAAAATGGAAACAACCTCCCAGGCAGAGAACAGATAGGTACTTACCCATTCTTTTCTGCATTGCTACTTTTTCAGAAGCTCTCCACTGTCTCTCGATCTCTAGGAAGGAATACAGCTAACAATGGGAATGTAAAGACAAAACCAAGGTGGGAGTTGGGAGAGGGATGGATTGTAGAAAACTAGAAGTATTTATAGTGAAAATAAATTTGGGGAAAGAGTGCTTCCAAGTTAATGGTGGTTTTAATGCACATTTGCTTTCCTTTCCTTCCCAAGTCTTTCTAAAAGAATTTTTAAAAGGATATAAGTCCTCAAGAAGAAAACAGGAAAGAGGACAAAAGCAGCAAAATTTTGGAAGCTGGAAAGTGTATGAATTTAGCAGACCTAAGGAAAACCAAGAACCAAGCCCGTTCACCCCTCACAGTCTCTGAAAGGCTTAAGATTGGTACCAGGTAGAAGGCGGAGATGGTTTAAACAAGGAGGATTGATTAATTAAAGTCTGTTTAAGAAGGAGTCAGAAGTCTAAGTCACCTGCTTTATTATACCCCACAGAAGACTGGAGCTTTCTTGTCTAGAGAGGGTAAAACAAAGTGGTTCCTCAACCAGACGAACCGAGGACGGGGCTTTGTACTGAAAATGCAGTGAATTATGCCTGAGACCACGTCTCCTGCACAACCAGGCCTTCCCCCTCCAAGTCAGGGGTGTGGAATACTTCTCTAGGGGACCTGACCTGCCACCCAAATGAGTAAATAAGCCAAGAAAAAAGATGGCATAGGATATAGAAAACAGGGACTCCCAGGGTGATTGTTGTGCACCAGCCAAAGAGGACAACCAGACCATACTGGACTTTTTCAGGAAGATGAAACTGGTGAATCACATGATACATCTCAGTATCTTACGATGTTGAAAACAGGCAGACATAGAGTCTGTTGAATGAGAGAAAGTACATAGAACACCAAGCAAACTAAATAACCCAGGAAAAACAATAGGCAAGAAAGGAAGGGTAATCATAGTTTATTGTATGGCTTAGCTATAGATAGCATTTGTATAATCATAATAATGTAGAAAGTGACTATTGATCCAAGTAAAGTTACAAAAAATAGCTGAGAGGATAGGAGATGGGATGCTTGCACATGGATTGTGAAGAATTAAGGTAAAGGGGTATAAAAAGGAGCTAAATCATCACTTTCTATATTGGGGGAAAGCAGATAATGCCTCAAATTGAAAAATCGAGAAGTAGCAATATAAGTATATTATTTAGTCATTTAGAGATATGGAGGTAATATAAAATAATCAGCTAGACAGGGTGAAAATGGTTGTCACTGGGAAGGAGTTAGAGGTGAACTGCAGCTTTTTTATAACAAACTTTATAGAATTGTTTGATTTTGAAACATGTTCATGTATAACTTTAATTTCTTTAACAAATAATGTAATTGTTAAAAATGGGGAATAGGTAATAAGAAGAACAGAGACTGGATGTTATAACACTTAGATAAAAGTATGTTTAATAGGAAAAGAAATGGAACTCAAAACAGGAAATGTGTGTGAATAGACGAAAAACAATGTCTGCCTCTGTGGAAAGAAAGCCAATTACTTTCAACTAAAATGTGCTTCCATATTTTCAGTTTTTGTGTTATAAAATCTAGGTGCCCAAACTTATTATAATTCAAAATAAGTAATTCACAGTTTCTGGTTGGGAGGCAATTATATTTCTATCCCATGATAAGAAATAGAACACAAAACTCAAGCCCTTAGCAATATCTGGTGACACCATTTGATTAAGGATTTCACTCCTTCTCATCTCATCTTTTTTCCCTTGATATTTTTCTGAGTATTTAGTTGGATTGCAATTCAATTGGGGGGGAATTAAATTCTATGCCAATTTCCATTATTAGGGTCTTCTAAATAGTGACCTCTGGTAACTGATAGGTTTCGGTGGGTGGAATTTTACTTTTTAACATAGCATTGAACTATACATTTAACACTAGGTCTGGGTGATCTCTCTGGGGAGAGTGGAATTGATGGATCCTTTTCCTGCCAGCCCTGGTAGCCTGTCAGGAGAGCAGGTGTTGCTGGAATGGCTCATGCATTCAGGAATCACAGTGCAAATCCGATCAAGGCGTGTATTCTCAAAACCACTCAGGCTAGTGTCTCTCATGGGGAAGAAGCCAACATTGGCCTCCTATGCTTTTTTTAAAAAAAGAGAGAGAGAAAGAAAGAAAAACTAATTATCAACCTACAGCAAATGTCATTCAACTCAAATCCCTGAAGGATAAAGGCGGAGGTGACAAATGTTCCTGGAGAGAGGGTTGAGCTGTCACTTGTCTTTTTTTTTTTTTTTTTAATCCTCACCCAAGGACATGTTCATTGACTTTAGAGAGAGGAAGGGAGAGAGAGAAAGAAACATGAATGTCAGAGAGAAACATTGATCGGATGCCTTCTGTAATTTCTCTGATGGAGGATCGAACCCACAACCTAGGTATGTGCCCTGATGGTGATCGAACGCGCAGCCTTTTGGTGTACGGACAGCACTCCAACCAACTGAGCAAGCCGGCCAGAGCTGTCACTTGTTTTTTTAATGGATCCTTCATGTTTGGGTGTAGAATTACTTGCTATTTTTCTTTATTGTGTACTTTATCTGAAGAAATACTGAATATCTCTGCAGATACAAAAGAATTATGCAGTTTCTGTAAACCCCTTGGATTTGAACAGAATCCTAGTGTCAAGGAAGATGATAAGGGGTTAGTTTTATTGCTCAGGGACAGCTGTCTATTGACTTAGTTGTCCCTAATACTTCATCTATTTTTCCTTACTTTTGATTGGACTTATTACGTCCTTTTTTGGTCCACATTGACTGTGGGCTAATCCATGACCTGATCCAGAGAACAATTAGGAACAATGGGGAGAAGTTAGAGACAGGTTAGTTAGTTTTGTTTTGTTTTTGACAGTATGAAGGAAGAACTTTCCAAATGTCCAGAAATTAAATGACTCTCAAAAAGTACCAAGTTTTCCATCACCAGGAATGCTCAGGCAGAGCTCTGCGACCAGCTCTACAATGTTACCAGATGCTATTTGGAACTAGTGGAATTAGGTGTTCTCAAATACTCCTTTCAACTATAAGAATTAAGGATCCTAGCCTGGTCGGCGTGGCTCAGTGGTTGAGCGTTGACCTATGAACCAGGAGGTCATGTTTCGATTCCCAGTCAGGGCACATGCCTAGGTTTCAGGCTTGATCCCCAGTAGGGGGCGTGCAGGAGGCAGCCGATCAATGATTTTCTCTCATCATTGATGTTTCTATCTCTCTTTCCCTCATCCTTCCTCTCTCTGAAATCATTAACAACATAATAAATAAAAAAAGAATTAAGGATTCTCTTATTTTATTTGGAACAAAAGATCTACAAAATAAACAGCTAGTCGTCAGGTTGAATTACTCTGTTTTTTTCTGTTTATTCCTAATCTTATAGGCTGTTGTAATAGCTGCTATTTAATAATGCGAGTAGCAATGCTATTAGTACTTGCCTTGAATTATTAAATTTTCTGATAGAGAAATTAACCTGTTTTTCAAACATCATGGAAATATACTTAATCTGAAGTCTGAATGACTTGGGTTAGATAACAGGAAGAAATTCTGGACAGAGGATGTTAAAATTTGGGCAGAGATATGAAATTGCATTTTATAGGCCTTTAAAAATAAAACAGATTTTCATATCAAGGATGTCTCATTGTGTTAAGCCTTACCTTAGAGACTGATTCTAAAATATCTTCTTTTCCCACATTCTCAGTAAAAATGTTTTCTCTTTCAAGAGCAGTTCTATTTTACCAGGAATACCTAGACTTTCTTAAGTGAACCCCCTCCTCTGCCTTTCTCTTAATACCTGCGTCCTCTGTCTCTGTTTTCTCATCCTTTTTCCTAATCCCAAGAAGTGTCCTTCTTCTCAAAGGATTATTCCATACCCTTTTCTTTGTTTTCTAATTTCTGTTTTCTCGTGACTTCTAAGGAAACTTCAACCTTATTTTCATGTTTATTTTTCTCTGCAGCATCATATGTCTGTTCCTCCTACAACATCCAGTTCAACACAGTCAGTGGTAGGGAGCTCATTTCCAGTGCAATTAAAATCATCCCACTAGACTTCTCCCTCTCTTCTGCTTTTCTTAATTTATAGCCACAGTTGTTACTTATGATGTCAGTGGCAACATTTAAAAAGCACAAATTTCACTCCCACATAACTAGTTTCAGTCTATTTGAAGAAATCTATCGTAGTACCATTTTTAAAAACTCACTCATGCAACCAATCATGTAATTCAGTTGTGTCATAATTATTAATTGAGCTTATTTTGTGCCTTGGACACTGTTAGATTCTAGGATCTCAAGGATAAATAAGGCATTTGTAAGTCACCACCCGGTGAAAGACATACATGAAATTAAATAATTGCAGTTCAGTGTAAAAGAAATGTGTATGCAGTTCATGGCTGACATAAAGGAGGGAATCATCAACTCTGCCTGAGTGAGGGTTGCAGGAAAGGCTTCCTAGAAGAGGCATTTGAAGCTGAGTCTTGAAGAGGACATAAAAATTTGCCAGCTGGATATAAAGCAGTGTAGGAATATGGAAGAAGGGAAGAATACAGAAGAAGCAATGGGCCAGCCTAACTAATTTTAATAATATACAGGCACAGATGTGTGCATTTGAAGGAATGCTAGTTGTTCTGTGTAGCTGGATCGTTTGGAGAAGAGCAGGAGATGAAGTTGTCAGTAAGCTCCATGAGTGACAGGACCATGTCTGGCTCATCCTTGTAGCCACATTACCTAGCACGTGATAGATGCTTAGTAAATAGCTGATAAACAAAGAAATAAAGAGATAGGCAGGGGCCTTATAAACCATGAAAGGGGATTTAAACATTATTCTGAAGATGATTAGAAGTAATCAAAGATTTTAAACCACATTCTAGGCAGATGCTCTTTTAAATGGTTTGATATTATTTGTGAGATGGAATAGTTTGAGTTTCTGGTGCAAAGTAAAGCACCTACCGATATATACATCTTGTAAAAATAAATAATAGACTAAAATAAAATATCCATTGAAGCCTAAAAGAAAAAAGTGAGACTCAACTATATACTGTCTATAAGCTTAAATATAAAGACATGGATACATTAAAAATAAAAGGGTAAAAAAAGATATTCCATATGACAGTAATCAAAAGAAAGCTATATCAGTGTCAAAGTAGAATTCAGAACTGAGAATATTACCAGGGAGAAAGAGTGACATTTCATAATGATAAAGGGCATTCATCAAAAAATAAGGGCAGAATCAATGAATCCAAAAAGTTCATTATTTGAAAAGATAAATAAAATGGATAACTCTACCTAATGATCAAGTAAAACAAAAGAAGGCACAAGTTACCAATATCAGGAATGAAAGGAAGGGGCATCATCATAGATCCTACAGAGAATGGAAGGATAATAAGGAAACTTTATTCCAATAAATTTGATAGCTTAGGTGAAATGGACAAATTCCTTGAAAGGTACAAATTTTCAAAATTGACTCAAGAAGATACAGGAAACCTGAATAACTCTACATGTAGTAAAAAAATCAAATTTGTAATTACAGACCTCCTCACAAACAAAACTTAGCCCATATGACTTAACTGATAAGTTCTATCAAACATTTAATGAAGAGTTAGTGTCTGCCCTCACACACTTAGAAAATAGAGGTCATGGGACATCTGTAATATTTTAAACAAAATTAAAAAAAAAAAAAGTTAAGATATAAACAGTGTTACAGCTTGCCTTTTACATCGCAAAAAAAAGAAAAGAAAGAAAAAGAAAATAGAGGACAGAGGAAGCATTTCCCAGCTCATTATGAGGCCAGCACTAACCTAATAGAAAAACAGATGAAAACAAGAAAATAAAACTACAATCTAAAGTTCTTCATGAATGTAGACACAAAAATTCTTAACAAAATATTAGCAAGTCCATTCCAGCAATATACAAACTAATAATAGTTTATTGTGATCAAATGGAGTTTATCTCAGGAATGCAAAGTAGGTTTAATATTTAAAATCAAAATAGTTTACTATATTAACAAAGGAGAAAAAAGCAGTCATTGCAATGGTGTGGAAAAAGCATTTGGAAAATTCAACACTTTGTGGTTTAAAAAAATATCTCAGCAAGCCTAAGTAGAAAGAATCTTGATGTGTACCAAAACCCTCTATCATCATAGTTATGAAAGACTGGACGTTTTCTCCCTGAGACTGGAAACGAGGCAAAGATGTCTATTTTTACCATTTTTATTCATTGTTTTACCGGAGTTCCTAACCGGGGAAATAAGGAAAGACAAAGAAATTAAAGACATATAAATTGAAAAGGCCAAAGTAAAACTGTCTTTATTCACAGATGACATGATTATTTATGTAGAAATCTAAGGAATCTACAAAAAATCTAAAACTAATAAGTAAAATAAAGTAAGGTTGAAGGATACAAAGTCAAAATTTAAAAATCTACTTTATTTCTATATACTAGCAATAAACAAGTGGTAAATGAGTTTTTAAAACAATACAATTTATAACATCAAAAATTATGAAATTCTTAGGAATAAACTTAGCAAAGTATATGTATACTGAAACCTACAAAGCATTGTTGTGAGAAATTAAAGACCTAAGTACATTCCTGATGGAAATAAAAGATGATTAAACCACTTAGAAAAGGTATGGCGCCCGGCCAGGCGTGGCTCAGCGGTTGAGCGTCAACCTAGGATCCAGGAGATCGAGGTTCGAATCCCGGTCAGGGCACATGCCCGGGCTGCGGGCTCGATCCCCAATGACTCTCTCATCATTGATGTTTCTGTCTGTCTCTCCTCTCCTTTCCTCACTCTGAAATCAATAAAGATATATTTAATAAAAAAGATAAAAAGAAAAGGTATGGCAATTTATTATAGCATTAGACATACATTTACCATATAGCCTAGCAACTTCACTCCTAATTTATTTTTACTCAAAATAAATGAAGACATATGTCTGTACAAAATGTTCATTATAATTGTATCCATAATGACCATAAGTTGAAAGCATTACAAAGGTCTATCAACCAGTGAATGAGTACACAACTGATGTTATAACCATACAATAAAATACTACTCAGCACTAAAAAACAACAAGCTACTGATACATGTAGCAATACTGGATAGATATAAAAAATGGAGAGTACATATTATTTGGTTTTATTCATACAAAAGTCTAAAAAAGGCAAATCTGATCTATAGTGACAAAAAGTAGATCAGTGGTTGCTTAGGGCTGGGGTGATATTGGGGTTGTCAGAGGTCACAGAGGAGTGATTTGGGTTGATAGAAATATCCTATATCTTGACTGTAATGGCAGTTACACAATTTTAAACCTTTGTGAAAACTCATCAAACTATGATTGAAAATGGATGCAATTTATTGGTGTGAGTTATATATCAAGAAAGTTGCTTTTCAGAGAATGAATTAGTTGAGGTTTGGTTTGGATTTTAGGAGGAAGGTTTTGGGTTTTGTGGAAAGGTACCACACATTTCCTGAAGGAACACATTTCATAGAAACAGTATTTGAATACAGATATCTTTCTGTTATCTTTAATGTGTTTCTGAAAAATACCATTAAGTGAAAAATATTTTTATTAATTTTGGTAAGAAAAACTATGATGCATCCCATCCCAACCTAAGATACCAAAACGAAATTTGTCGGTAGGAAAGTATATCAATTGAACAATGAGAACAAGGTTAAGTAATAAATAAGAATTTGGAAGTAAATAAATACAGATTACATAACAAACAATGTAATGAAACTTTATTGTGTTTACCAAAAGAAGAGAAGATTTGAGAGTGGGTGGTAGTTTTGGAGATGGAATGTGAGTCATTCTTTGGAAGGTGCATTCTTCTTGCTGCACTATTTTCTTTATTAACTTTTCAGTCTTTTGAGGGCTCAAATTATCTTACTTCAACTGCATTTAAAAATATAGTCATAGTATAAACACGAGAGCACATTCAATCACATGGAAACAGTGCCAGTTCAGAGTGATTAAAGAATTATAGATGATGTTATCCCTTCATCTCTCTTGCTTGGCATACATACACAAAGCAAATGTCTGCGGTTTGTTCAGACACAGCACACAATGCAAATTTGGTCCATGTGATGTTCTCTGACTGAAGAATGATAGTGTTGAATAGAATGTGCCAGTGTTGAAATAGCACTTTTTATAAAACCATTATATAAAAACAAAAGCCTGTTGTATTTTATACACCAGGAACAATTACAATATAACATGCTATAAAAAGATAACCTTCCTAATAGCAACAAGAATTTAAGATACTAAAAATAAAAATGACTGTGGCCCAGCCGGGCTTGGCTCAGCGGTTGAGCGTCGACCTAGGATCCAGGCGATTGGGGTTTGATTCCCGGTCAGGGCACATGCCCAGTTGTGGGTTTGATCAAGGACTCATCATTGATGTTTTTATCTCTCTCTTTCCGTCTCCTTCCCTCTCTCTGAAATCAATAAAGATTTTTTTTTTTTTTAAAAATTACTTTGGACATAGACAACAATGTGGTGAAGGCCAGGAGGTGGCTGGGTGGAGGTGGGCAAAGGGAGGGAAATGGGGGACATCGGTAATAGTGTCAACAACTTTGTTAAAAAGATACGAAAGTTTTTCTAAAGTACTGAACAGTCATTATGTGAGTCAAGTATGCATTTACAATAAACCTAGAAAATTTCTTTCATTTTAATTCTTAAAACAAACTGAAATCACATCTCTTGGGAAATTTATACCTGGAATGTTTGGACTTTTCCTCTCCTTGGAAAACTTTGTTCATTTCCCTAGCCCTTTTTCTGTGCTCCTGTACATTCCTCCGTTACAGCCAGTATCGACTTGTAAGTGACGTTTATATCTCTAGTCTGTGAACTCTCTGTTAAGGACCATGGGGAGATAACTGTAGCAAAGTGGTTAAGAGCACAGGCTCTGGAGTTAAGGCCACCTGGGTTCTAATCCTACCTCTGCCACTTATTAGCTGTATAAACTTGAGCAAGTTATGTTACCTCTGTGTGCCTCATTTGTAAAATGGAAATGATAAATGGTGCCTGTATGTAAGGTGTTGTGAGGATTTTAAATAATAATGCCACATGTTAAGTGCTTTGAAGAGTACCCAACATACCACTCAGAAATGTTAGTAATCATGGTTCTTAGCCATTCAGCACAGACTTCACAGGTTGTGCTCTAAGTTTTGAACAATGTGTAATAAATAGGTTAACATTACAGTGATGCCAGTCCGGTGGCATTTAGGACTGAGCAGGTTGTTCAGTGATGTGTGGAGCAGGATTTGTTTTGAGTAAGAGGTGAGAAACATAGTGTCAGGACAGCACCGGGAAAGATGCCACTTTTGAGAACAAGTGAGAATTTTGCCCACAAATACATTAAGAATGTAAGAAACAAACTCACAGAGAAAGAGAACAGACTAACAGCTGTCAGGGGAGAGGGGTTGGGGGACTGGGTGAAAAAGGTAAAGGAATAAAGAAAAGAAAACAAAAACAGACACAGACAATAGTATGGTTATTGCCAGAGGAAAAGGGAGTGTGGGAGGAGGTGGGAGAGGGCAAAGGGGGGATAGATGGTGGCGGAAAGAGATTTCACTCTGGGTGGTGAGCACGCAATGCAGTGTGCAGATGCTGTGTTATAGGGCTGTAACACTTGAAACCTGTATGGTTTTATTAACCAATGTCACCCTAATTAATTCAGTAAACAAAAAAATGTAAGAATGTGTTCAGATTAGAAAATGATTCTACTCAGCCACACAGGACTGAAGGGCAACCAAGAAACTATTGTGACAATGATGGAGGCTTGTTTGGACTCTGTGAGAAATTAGGCCATAGGAATAACTGTGTTAACTTGTGCCGTGATTTTCTGAATCTTTTAATCTCTTCAAAATGTGAATGCAAAACAGTTAGCATTACTACTCCTATACGGGAAAGCTGTGTTCCGTAAATACATATTGAGTGAGCCAAGTTACAAACAGGAACCATCGGTTTTATCCCTCCTGGTATCTTCAGAGCGCACCACGATAGTGAGCCCGTGGCAATTCTGTAATTAAATGCCTTATGTAAATGAAATTAGCTACCTTGCTCATGGTCTGAGTTAGGATTGTTAATTCACTTATTACATCTAACCAGTTATTTACTTGTACTGAGAATTACTTAGTTTTCATACAACTTGAATCTTTCATTGCATGGGTTTTGATATGTTTAAATATATAGCTTTGTTAAATGTTTTCTCATCTGATGCATTTGCATTAATCTAATCTACTTATATTAAATCTAATTGCATTCTGACTTCCTGGAATGACTCTTTAGTCATTAAACAAAAGCAACATTTTTCAAATAATTATTTATAGTGTCTAGGCAATCTAAGTAGTGTACTTATTTTAATTCACAATATAGGATCTTTGCTTTCTAAAAGGACATCATAAATACAAATTCTGATGTTATCTGAACTTAAACAGAATTGAATTTATGAAGTATATATTTTTTTGAAGTAAATGGCAATAATGTCCCAATGGCCAGATTATTTTCCCCCAATCAATTATTTATCTAGAGGAAAGGGCTTCTGCTTGTAGTTTTTGCATAATTCCACATATCATCCATTTTTATAAAAGCAGCTTTATCAAGATATTTTCCGCACACCATAAAATTCACCTGTTAAAGTGTACAGGACAATGAGTTCTCAGTATATTCGCAAAATTGTGCAACTGTCATCATCTAATTTGGGAATATTTCCAACACCGAAAAAGAAACCTCATACCCATTAACAGTCACTCCCATTCCCCCAACTCCACTCCCCCTCCCCAGTCAGCCCTAAGTAATCACTAACCTACTTTCTGTCTCTGGATTTCATTCCTTTTTATTGTCAAATAATATTTCATTATATGGCTATATTGTGCTATTCATCATTTGGGTATTTTCACTTTTGGGCTGTTATGAAAAGGCTGCAATGAACATTTGTATACAAGTTTTTGTGTCCTCACCATTTTAAACTTTCTTTTGATGGGGGTGAGGGGCTGGGGTTTATATAATTAAGACCTGCATTATAATTCCCTGGATACAGTTTTAACTTGCTATGACTACAGCATATATCATCCAATGATTTAAATACATTTTCTAAACTAATAGGTAACTCAACCATTATTAGTTCTCCTTTGTCTTTTTGAGTCACTTAGAAACTGACTGTCCTCTTTGCTTTCATCATTCTCATTGTCGGGCTCCGTTTCGAGGACTCTAGTCTGATATTTCATATCTTGAGCAAGAATGGAGAAGAATGACTTACTGTGAATCCATTTACAGTTGGTCGTCTGTCTTAGGTCATGAAAACCTGAATGACAGCAATAGGTCATAGCCTCTGTTTTGTTATTGATTTATTTTATTTATTTGTTTCAATCCTCACCCGAGGATATTTTTACCATTGCTTTTCAGAGAGTGTGGGAGGGAGAGAGAGAGGGGAACATCCATGTGAGAGACATATCGATTGGTTGCCTCCCGCACGTGCCCCAACACCCAGGGCCAGGGTTCGAGCCTGCAACCAAGGTACGTGCCCTTAGCAGGAATCGAACCCAGGACCCTTCAGTCCGTGGGCTGGTGCTCTAACCACTGAGCAAACTAGCTAGGGCTTCTGTTTTGTTATTTTTAATCTCAGTCATATATTTTTGTTTGTTTTGTTGTTTTTCTTTTTTTTTTTTTTTTTTGCTTAGAATGAAACTGAAAGAATCTATATACTTGGAATGCTGAACAGCTTCTGGAATATAGAAATTAATTTCTGTATTAACGTTCACCTCAAAGACACATCATTGATTGTACAAGTGAAGTGAGTGGACCCAGTGGCTCAGGCTGAACTTAAGTGTGTTATTTACATTGTTTTCTAGCCTTTGACTCAACTCTGGATTTGGGGGGCTGTTGATTAGAAAATAGGACCCTTTAATCAAATCAGAGTTAAATAAGTAATCAAAATAAGCTTTTTAGCAAATTATGAAAACTAGCTTTTATAGCCTACCTTTAAAAAAAATGAGATTTAGTCAAGTATGTTTGGTTACAGGAATGCTGGTTTATTGCAATCAGCATGAATATAGAGAAAAAAACTGGTTAAAGATTTGGTTATTTCATGGAATTAAGTCAGGTTGATCTTACAAACACAAGGATTTTTAACTCATTAAGAGTTAAAAATGCTCTAGCCAGGACTTTATAAATCATTTATTTATTCCAAATAAAAAAATAAAAGCATTTAAATAAAGCTTTTAACATAAAAGTATGGTAGATGTCCCCAATTTTTTTGTAAATCTTATGAAAACTGCAGTCTTGAGAGGAAAATAGACTTAGTAGCAAGTCACTTGACTTAATTGACTGTCACAGCTTTTTGCCTAACAAAATATGATGAATAGTTATAATTAGCTTAATTTATTTGTGTTTTAATTTCTTAAAAGTGGGGCCGTGTCTTATATAGTACTGCTTTGGTATCCACAAGAAATCCCAAACAGTGCTGGGAATTAAGTGGGTACTTTGGGTTTATTTTAAGGTATACTTCATAATGATCATTTGCATTTTACACCAGTGGCCTAGTAGAAAGCTTTTAAAAAGTAGCTATCATTAGTTTGCCTGAGTGTTCCTAGATAGCACATCCCTAAAAGCTTGGTTCAATTACCACCCCTTTTCTAAAGCTTTTCGTACCCATCTAACCCATTTCTGTCCTCATAATGTGTGATAAACTTCTCTTATAGCTTTGGTGATATTGTTTGGTAATTATTTATTTTCCAGTCTGTCTTCTGCTAAGATTCTCAAGATTGAGGGTTGTATTCTAAGCTTAACACTAAGAACAATGCATGACAATAGGGGTACATAAGTTTTGGTAAAAATTCTAATCCTTTGGTTGAATGTTTTCATTTCTCCCTTTGTTACTCATATTTCCCAAAAAATAGTCTCTCCTCTACTTTTAGCTTTATGGTAAGAAATATGCTTTGTGATCATAACTTTAATAAAACAAAACCCTGCCTCTTTTAGTAATGACTTAGAACTACAGAGAACTGGAGATAAAATTAGAGTCTGGATAATATAGGTTAGTGGTTCTCAAACTTTAGCATGCATCATAATCACCTGAAGGGCTTGTTAAAACATGGATTCTTGGGCCCAACCTCTAGAGTTTCTGATTCAGTAGCTCTGGGGTGGGAGCCTGAGAATTTGTATGTCTAACATGTTCCCAAAGTGATGATGATGCTGTTGGTCCAGGAATCACACTTTGAGAACCACTGATGTAGGTTATATTCTAACCCACCCGTAAGACCTCCAGTGTTTTGAAATAGGATCTGTTCCTGATCCCTCTACCAGGCCCTCTCTCTAAGGTCTTGGAGAAAAATAGTACTTCATAATTGCAAAGCTCTCTACAGATATCTACACAGCACAGTTGAGCTGCTGATGAGCAAACTTTAGCGCCCAAAGGAGAGGAGGGGTTTTCTAAGGATGATTGGTTCATCTCTCTTGGTGTCTTATTATCTGCAATTATAAGAGTATGTAATGTGCACACAGCAAGGACTTGTTGACTAGCTGATGAAACTAGGTTAGAGCTCTTACCTTCTGGTTTTTGAGGCCAATAATCTGACATTTATAAAGTGCTTCTTTCACTTGTACTTCTTTTTTTCTTTTTTTTAAAAATGTATCTTTATTGATTTCAGAGAGAGGAAAAGAGAGGGAGAGAGAGAGAGAGATAGAAACATCAATGATGAGAGAGTCATTGATCTAGCCCACAACCCGGGCATGTGCCCTGACCAGGAATCGAACCCCGATCCCCTGGATCCTAGGTTGACGCTCAACCACTGAGCCACGCCTGGCCAGGCTCACTTGTACTTCTATATTGGTTTGAATGCAAATGAAATTAATGAAAAAGGTATTTTAAGATTAATTATTAAGCATTATAGTTAGTGTTTATATAGCATCTAATTAACCATATTTTCCCGTGTTATATTTAGCCATATTGATTACCCATCAGTTGTTTTTAAGATCCTAAATGATGGCTGATACTGTCAACGAACAAATGTTTTTTCATTCAGTACATGTTTATTGTATGTTAACTATGTACAGGTTAAGCTCTGGAGTTTCAGTGATGCAGACTATTATAAACAGTATATATAATTTTCTGGCTGAGGATTTTTTTGTGTTCTAATTATTTCAAATTAATGGTTCTTGAATGTTGTAAATAAGATCATTCAGAAACATCAAAATTGGCTAGTCTGAAGAAACAGAAGGCTAACTAGCTGGTATTTCTAATCACAAGGAATATAACCACTAGCATACGACTTCCCAAGTAGACACATCATAGTCTGCCCGATTGTGATGTGCTTTTAAAAGAAATTCATAGTCAAGTGTAGACAGTAATTGTTGTACCTTTGTACTACTACATGATTTTAGAGGAAAAATACTTTTTAAATTAAGGCTTACTGGACAGCTACTATATATTATACACTTTTTCCAAGTTCGCAAAGGAAATTATCTTTAGTCTCTTCCATTTATGAATTATAGTCTGGTCAGGTTGAGAACACGAACCATACATACATGAAACCACAGTGCAAACAATTAAAAATCAAATTATCAGCTAGAACAAGTAATTTGTTTTAAATTGAATAAATCAGCATCTATGAAGGAAAAGAGTGATCAAAGTGAAGTGGGATTAATGAGGTCATCATTTATATACACAGTTGAAAGCGTAAGGGCAAACTAGTTGAAATTTTGCTGGACTAGTGAAAGTTTAGATTAAGCTGTTCCTTTTTATAACTTGTTAGCTGTTGGATTGTCCTAGACCTTAAAGTTAGTCTTGCTACTGACCTCTAAAGCTTTTTGTGAGAAGAGTCAAAAATGAATAGCCAAGGACGCATTCTCTCCACCTCCAAGAAAATTTTCTAGAAGCAAAATGTCGAGCCATGGAGCTTCCCTCATAGCTGTTTTACAGATAAATTTAACACCATGCTCTTAGATTTGTCGGTGTGATTTCTTAAATAATTAAGAGAGAGAAAGGTTGGAAGGCAGCAGCTCCTTATTATTAGGCTTAACTCAAGTTATATTTGGTAGAGTCTTAAAAATATATAACCTGCTTTTGATTGTTTGGTCTTTTGTAATTTGTCCCTCGTCCAAAGAATTTAACGATGGAAATAAACATTCATGACATGAAAAGTCACCCCCTTTCTAAGGCTTTTCCTGTCCATCCATTTCCAAGCCCTCTGCAGAATTAATTATCCATGTCTCTGTTCCCTGGCCTATTCTTCATTGTATTATGTTATGTAGTGATAATGAGAAAAAGCTATATTTCCAAAGAAACGTTTGGTGAGATTTTCTTTTCATTATGGACATTTTTCAAGCAGATACTAACTACAGAGAATGCTATAATGAACCTCACATCCCTGTCCCCAGCTTTAATAATTGTCAACTTTCTGTCATTCTTGTTTTATGCCCATCCCCTTAAATCACACCTTTTATTGTGGTTGTGTTGGTGGCTGGATATTTTAAAGCAAGTCAGTACCATTTCATTCATAAGTACTTCAGTATGTATCTCTAACCAAGGAGGCCCTTTAAAAAAACCACCATATTACACAAACAGAAGAAAATAATAATTCCTTAATTACAACTAATAGTACATGTTCAGTTTGGCTCAAAATTGTGTTTTTACAATTGATTTGTATGGATCAGAATCCAGACAAAGTCCAGACAGTGCATTTGGTTGACATGAATCTTCCATCTCCTAATTTTCTCTATAACCACGCTCCCTACTTCCTCCAGGTTTTTTCCCCCTCATACTATTTAATTATTGAAGAAACTGGGTTGTTTGTCCTGTAGTATTTCCCACATTTTAAATCTGGGTGATTTTATCCTGGTGGTAACATTCCAGAACTTCCTCTTTCCCCCCAAATTCCTGTAATCTGGCAGAATTAGAGAATAAATTGGGTTTGAATTCAGTCTTTTTGGTAAGAATGTTTCATAAGTGATATTGTGTACTTGCTATTTTTTCACATCAGGAAGCATATGACTGACCTCTGTTTGTTACAGTTTCAGTGAAGATCAGTGGGTTTAGTTGGTACCATTGATCCTTTTCATAATATAATGATGATAATTATTCTAATAAATCAACTACTTGGTTTCCCTGAAGTACAGTCCAAAGAGGAAAGGCAGGAAAAATGCTAGATTCCTCCCTCTTTCTATTTATCAATTTTCAGAATATGAAATGAGTTGAAGTGACTGAGTGCTTTTAAAAAATATTTTAGATGTTTATATTTGATGCATTTCAATCTACTATAAATTATTATTTGACACCCAAAACTTCTCCATCTTTAGGTAACAGATGCTCCTTCAGGTTGACTCCTGTGTCATTTGATCTGAGCCTAGTACTCTTTGGTAACTTCCTTTCTTTCAGCATGTCAAGATATCCGTGGTTCATTTACTTCTTCAGACTTGTAATCTCACCCATTTCTCCAAGGAACCCTGGTGGCTTTTTGTGGAAATCTAAGAACTAATAGTATTCATTGCTTCTGGACTGTCATTGCTTCTAGGCCTTTTCTTTGGACAGGGTTGGTAAATAAGTTTTCTTTTTGTTCAAAGATGTTGAAGAGTTTGTATTTAATCTATTTGACTTTATAGTGATATCTCTTTTCTCTTATGCTGAAAATTTTTGATTCCTAATAACAAAATTTATTTATTTGTTTTTACCCACAATAAAACTAGCATCAAAAGAACTAACTACAAGACTGCTATTTGCTAAACGTCTTTTTAAATTATTTAAACTTTTGTACTGTGTGGTTATGCCAAATTTTATAGATTCAAGTTATTTTCCATTTATTTCCATTTTTAGAGATTGCTTTTTTTCTATGTAATGATTTTTGGTTTTTAGTATATAAAATTTTTATATGGTCTCCCACAATAAAATGTATAAAATAAGGTACAAGTGTTTAACTCCCATCTCTATTTCTACTCCATCTCTTTTCCCTCCCCTAGGTAACCATTTTTGTTAGTAAAAACTAATACTAAACTTTATTTTCCATTGCTCCATTTGAAAATATAAGTAAATTAAATATACATATGTATTTCCCCCTTGTCCTAATTTCCCACATATGGTATTATATTATGTTATCTTCTGCACCTTGCTTCTTATACTTTTATCTTTTGGAGATCTGTCCATAGAAGTATATAGGTATCTTCATTCTTTTTATAGCTGAACAGTATTCTGTAATAAGGTTATATCCATCCCCTCCCTATTGATGGACATTTGGGTTGTTTCCAGTCTTTACGTATTACAAACAGTGCTGAAATGAATAGGCATGTGAATAGCCAATTTGATATTTTTGCTGGTGTCTCTTTGGAAAGCTCCCTAGAAGTGGAATAGCTGGGTCAATGGGTAAAATACATATGTAATTTTACTAGAACAAAAATTTCTTATGCATGGAGGTTAAGAATTGAAAACCAGAGTTCCTCTTTCTTCATATATGAATAAATTATTTCAATAGTTGACCACCTGTTTACTAGGGATACAATAGGAAGTTCTACAGAACTTCATGAAGCGTAAAGGTAAAAATGTAATTTTAGGCATTGGTTGGTGCTATGAAGGAAGTAAGTGGGTTTATGTGAAAGAATAAAGAGGACCCACTTTAGATAGGGTAGTTATGGAAGGCCTCTCTGGAAAGGTGACAGTTGAGCTGAGACATGAAGGATTAAACTGTTTAACACTGTCATTTATTGACTTTCCTACTGTATACGAGGCAGGATAAAGGACTTTCATGCATTACCTTATTTAATCTCACAAGACTCTGCAGAGTCCATTTTATAATTCCCATGTTACAGACGAGAAAACTGATGCTCAGAAAGTAAATTACTTACTCAAGGTCTTGAGGCTTGGAAATGGGGGGCTGCGATTTGAATCAGATCTAGAGCTGCCTAATTCCAAAGCCAGAGAAGATAACTTCTTTGTACTGTATTGCATTGCCTCTCTTAACCAGAAAGAAAGCAGAGAATACTGAATTAATGGAGTAAATGTTTTAGACCCTTGTTTTCACCTGGTAGAAACACAGTGTTCTGTTCTTTCTTTTAAAGCACCGATCATATTTATTACTGAATGTGTACAAATTCAGAATACATATGTTTGTTTTATTTGGGCATATTTATTAGGTAAGAAAATAGGGAAATATACCTTCTTGTCTAAGTTAAATAAAACAATTTCAATATCAGTTTTTATTTCTATTTAATGATGGTTCTATATTCAAAAATATTCCCCACATATTTCTAGCCTATTAAAATGATGCATCTTTTAAGTACCCTATTTACTCATTTATTTCACAAATATTTGTTAAAAATCTGTATGCAGTGTACTTTGCAAGTGTCTGTTTAAATTAACTTTAGTAAATAAAATAACCAAAACATTTTTCAAGGTTCAGTAAATAGCCATACAGTTAATCTTAGGGGGAAATTTATTTTTTGTACCAGCACATACTGAACACTTAAGTGTATTATCTTAATTCTCACAACAATCCAGTCAGGTGGGTACTAATTCCCATTTTACAGATGAAGGAACTGAGGCACAAAGACTACATAATTTACTTGAGATCACCATCTAATAAGTGATAGGTTCAGACCTTAGGTTTAAATCCTATGTGATTATAGATTTCTATCATAAGTATTTAAAAGATCATATAAAACAACAAGAATGTAGGGAAATATTATTATATTTTTCTTGCTGGTGAGTTAATTCCATACTACTGTCCAATGAATCAATCATATGTGAAGATTCATAGACATTTTCTTTGGTGTCTTAAACTAGAACTGGCTGCAGTTAAAACCCAGATTCTAATTTTACAAACAAGGCAGCCTCTAACAATATTAAAATAAAATGATATTCTCTGGCTGAAAGAAAAATTCTTCAGTAACTATGGGAATACTTGTGTATGAAGACAGCATCTTAAATCTCTATGCAAGTCATACACAAAGTGTTATTGCAGTGAAAAAATAGTGGCGTGAATAATACCCGCTCACAGCCCAAGACACTTGATGTATCTTGGGCCTCAGTGTTTGCTGGATTTTGCAATTTCATGAGCAAGATTTGTATTTTTTTAAAGTTCTATATTTCTGTGTGCTCCACTTGATGCCAAATCTGTATTCTTAGATTGTAGGGTTCCATTAAAAAAAATAATAATCTCAGTCCCTCCTCCCTCCACTCCCCCCCACACACTCATTTTGTATAATATGGTAATGATATCACCGTAGCAGTAATTACGGGTCATCTTCATTTCTTTCATCTCTGCCTGTTCTGATGGCTTCATTCCTTTGACGGAAAAGATTTGGCTCTGGGTGCTATGATTATTTTGTTAAGCGTTATTCGAATAGACAGGAGTGAGAGAAATTAATCAATCCAAATGCAATTAGCATCATGTTTAACCCAGTGATGGACGTCTCAAGGTGAAACAGCCAGGGGAGTTTCAGACATTATTATTCAATCCAGTGGTTCTTATCTAAATTACAATCAAGAGAGGTTTTTATTGGCTTCTCGGTGTGAAGATGTAACTCTTTGCCTACCCTGGGGGTCAAGAAGACGGCCATCCTCCCCCATAGGCTTTAGCTACTGCCAGCGCCTTGGGGTAGGGATGGGCCAACCAGGAAACTTCTTAATACCCAAGTCATTTGAAATTATCTGTGCTGTGATCTTGGTCTGATTTTTCTGAGAGTGGAATCTAGCCTATGGATAAAATGTTTAATTTGGGGCAAAATGTTTTTTGTAACTTTGACTAGTTGTTCTGTCTTAACCTTACATGATAGATTATTATTGCTGCTCTCACTTTATGGATGAGGAAATTAAGACGGTGAAGCTACTAGCCTTTGGCTATAAGTGTCTCACCACGATGTATTACTAAGTAAAGGCCCCGAAGCATGAATGTTCTACACAAATTTATGAGTATTTAATAAAAGTTCTCACCCCAAGAGTATTAATCCATTGCTTTGATCTCATTGCCTTTCATTCAGTTGAGTTTACCCTTGAAAAGGGAACCAAGTGAAACTATGAGTAGACCTGTGAGGCCCTCTGAAAAGGAAACAAAATACAAATAAGAAGTTGTTAGCTCTCATTTCTTGAACACAAATCTTTGGGTTTTGTTGTTGTTGTTGTTGTTGTTTTTTAAGTAGAGAGAAGGATGATAAGAAGGACTGAATATTTGAAATCTAGTCTTGTTTTGCTCTTAAAAGAGGGCAGGGCAAGGAGAGTTGATGGAGAAACACAGGCTTCACCTGAATACACCATTTTTCAAATGCCTGACAATTAAGATTCTTCTTCTTCTGCTTTCAATCTTCAAGCATCATGGCTGACACTTCCCATATTTTATGTTCCTGCTTGATGTTTTATATTCTGAGAATAAATCTGTTGGCTAGATATTTCTCTCCTTTTTTTTTTTTCCCTGTGTGAAAAGCCATTAAAATTATTTTCCATATTGAAACTGTCCAAATTTGTTTACCTGCACTCTGAGTCCTGGCTTCTCTTTTTTATGTTACTTCTTGGATAAAACTTTCTCTAGTAATGGGCCTTACTGTGAATTGAAGAAAAAAATGTTTGATATAAATTTGTCTTTCTCTGAATTTACTGGAGGAAGCACTGTTCTTAGCCACCCCACCCTTTTGGAAGAAAAAGTCCTGTTAGACAAGACACCCAACATAAAGGGAATCCAGAAAGTGTGCCCCAAACAGGCTTTTTTGAGAATTCTGAGGATGAAGATTTTGGTAGTCTGTGATAGTTTGGTCACAGATGTAGCACCTATACTGTTCTTTTCTCAGATATTTTATTCATCTTTTTTAAATGTATGCCTGAAGAACTTTAGGCAAAAGCCTGAAAGCTATTCTGCTTACCACAAAATGCTACCTTTATGTATTTTAAAGAAAAGTGAGATTTTTACCAAAGATTCTCACGTGCGTGTGCTCTCCCACAAGAGTTGATTGAGAATGGTCAGTAGACTTTATGACAATTACACCACCTTCTGAGGGCCACCAAGCTTAATGAGGCTCCAAGAGACCCTTTCCCATCCAGTGACACCGTGCTCAGTTTGCAGCATTTTCTGCTCTTGACAATGGCACCAGCACCAGCTGCTCTCATATTAGAGGCATTAAAAAGTGCTTAGTCCTTGACTTGAATTATCGATCGCTGAGTAGTACGTTTTGTGCAGAGGTCTGAACTGGAGCACGGTGAAGGATCTCAGCCTGGCAGACTGCCCTGAACTGCCCTGCTGTACGCTGGCTCCGTGCCAGAGCAACAGAAAACTTTCCACATTCCTGTGAGAGAGAAATCGGCATTGTAAATCACAGTGGTTTCCTTTTGTTCTCTAATCCACCAAAATACCTATGAAGAGCCAGCCCCATCTCTAAGGCCACTTCTAATTTATTTGAATATTCCCTAATAGCTAGTACATAGCAGGCACCCTGTGTGACTAACCTAACTATTCACCCACCCCCTTCGTGCTTTTTTTCTGCGCAGACACACCGATGACTAGGAGATCTCTCTTGTTATAGTTATTAGAATTCATTCAGTGTTTCAAGGACCAAAAAGTAAAAGAGTCAAAATCATAATTATAACAAATGGCATCATTTCTACAAAATATCTTCTATGAAGCTAATTAAGTAAACTGCCTTTTAGCAGACTGATTTGTACTAAACTGACTAGGATTTTGTGCGTCTCTTTTTGCTAGAAGTAGCTGCTGGTGGAGTTAAGGAAGGTAGCTGCCTCTAACTAATACCCAGCGTTATTCCAGCAGGCTTGGTCCTCCAGAGTCTATGTGTTACAGATGCAAGTCATTCATGTTTCCGACTGCTTTGCACTTGAGCTCTTAAAAAATTAGTGGTTCAGCCTCCTTTGGCCACTCCTGGTGCTGCTGTGTGCGCATTCAGTGAGGACCTGGCACCTCTGGTGAAGCAGCAGCGAAGGAGACTCCAGTGCTGGTTATGGTCCATGAAAAACCCAGGGACTGAGTTGAGACTAAGAACAAAGGTCATATTAATTTGAAGGCGGTGGGGCAAGAAAGTTCTCTAGTGCTGTTTAAGAGGCATATCCCACTTAGCAAACTAATGAAGCCTATTGTGAATAGCAAAGTTTATCAATGAGGCAGATCAGATTCCAATTTGATAGGCCGCCAACTGAACCAATGAAATACACACACTTGCACAGTTGGTAATGGAGTTTGAAGATACAGCTGGTGTTCCAGCAGCAGACAAGTGTCTACTACAAAGGGAATCTGCTACTTTCCTCCAGACCAAGAAGACATTCTCAGAAAACCACAGACTGGCATGTGATTCAGTGGTTGACCATACACCCATGAACCAAGAGGTCACTGAATCAGTGCCCGGTGAGGGCACATGCCTGGGTTGTGCACTTGATCCCCAGTATGGGGCATGCAGGAGGCAGCCAACTGATGTTTCTCTCTCATCGATGTTTCTATCTCATCGATGTTTCTATCTCTCTATCCCTCTCCCTCCTCTCTCTCTAAAATCAATAAAAATATATTTAAAAAACAGAAACCACAATTTGGTTTCACCACATCCTGGTTACTGCAGTATGGATTTCTCTATTTATTGTACCTAAAGTAACTAGTGTGTGTGCCTAAGCATATTACCTTTTTTTTTTTTTTAAACTAAATAGCCAGTGATATGTTTTAAGTGACATCAAATGGAGATGGGCTGGGGAAAAACACTGGTTCTGCAAAAGCACCACCTTTCTCTGTTAGTGGCATGCTCATTCGGCCCTTACCTTTCATATTCCAGTAAGTTATTTTGCTCTCACTGTTTAATAAAAAACAACAAAAAGTCCTTGCATACCTTATTCAATTGGAGAATTTTTAATGTTGTTTTTTTTTTTAAGGAGAATTTTTATAAGAATTTATTTGAGCGAAATTGACAACATGCTAGGGAACAAGACCTCAAGTGCTCCTTAATGTTTTTTATTTATCATTGTGAATCCAAGAACAATTTTATAACTTCTTAAAAATTTATCTTTATTGTTGAAAGTATTGCAGATGTCCCCTTTTATCCCACCATTGGCCCCCTCCACTCTACTCCTGCCCCCTCCCCAGGCTGTAACATTTTTGTACATGGTTATTACATGCAGGGCAATATGGCTTTAGGAGGGATAAATTAGTGTAAAAGAAATTAATCCTAGATCGTTTTCCCATCCAGTGTCTTGTTGCTTAAATAAACTCCTTGTTTGAAATGAAAGAGATGATTATACAGTAGCTCGCATTTACTGAATGCCTGTGTGACCTTTATATTAATCCCACCTTGAACAGATGAGGAAACTGAAGCTTAGGAAGATGACTTGGGTGACTTGCCCTCGGTGGTAGTTAAGTGTAGGAGCTGTTAAGTAGCAGGGTCCGTGTAGGAGCTGGGGTTCAAGTCCAAGCCTGTCTAATGCTAAAAGCCCTGCTCTTTCCACAGTTATGCCGTCTCCTTTGTGTCCTGGCCACTCATGTTAGAGTCTCCCAAATACAGCCTGTTGTTGCTCTTCAGGATGTGAGAGAGCCAGTGGATTGTAACTCTGCTCCACCTCGCTAATGTTTTTAATTACATTGAGGCACAGAAATATTTAAAGGAGTTTGCATTGGAATTGAAAACCAAACATTATGAGATTCTTCCATTTCATTAAAAGTTATTTAATCTTTACATTGTCCCCTACATTAAAGTCAAGCAGAATTTTATCAGGCAATTGCCTCGAAGTTATAATCTGGAAAGTCTTTCTGTAATGAAACCCATATGTCATGGGCGAAAGGTGCAAAGCCCTGGCAGAGAGGGCTGGTCTCGTGAGAGATTCTGCACCCAATCTCGTTAGCCAGGGTGCCTCTGGTAATCCCTCATCCCCTCACCGGTGAGAAATCAATCTGTGCCACTGATTCTTTTTCAACCAGCCACCAGAAAATTTACTGCAGAGGAGGCAGTTTGGAGGGATAGTCATTGTGGAAAGGGAGCCAGAGGCAAGGCTAAATGTAGGATGGAGGAATTGGAGAGTCTAAAGAAGACATTATATTAAACCACACAGCACCTTCACAGCAAGCAGGATGCAGTCCTCCCTTCAGCCCTGACCTCTCTGAGTATTCCCAGGTATTTACAGCTGCCGTGAACCTGACAGTCCCAGGGAAACTGCGAAGGGGATAATGGAAACAGCATAAACCTGGAAGTTGATTGTACTGTATCCATTTGCTGCCTTTAAATGTGTACAAGTGGTCCCCTCTCCCACACTCTGCAGCAATTCACATGTTCCCCCTATGGTGACAGTCTCTATTGTGGCTTTCTCAGTTTATGGTCTTGTGCTGCGTAGGAGGGTCCGTAAATCATGACCACATGGAGGTCATGCTTCTCTTCTGCACAGCACACACTGTGGTGGCTGGTGACCAGTGGATCCCTCTTGGCATAGTTATTAGAATGTGGTAGCGTGTTGCCCTCCTGTTGAACCTGTAATCCTAGAGAATTAATCCAGAATTAGAAAACAGTTAAGTAATTTTATTGACTCTAGATAAAACTCTCTCTAGCAGTTGTATTGTTTCTAGGATTGTCTTCTAGAGCATTATAGAAAGAAAGGACCATGAGAGAAGGGAGGAACTAGAAGTGCCAAGCTGAGGAGCATGCACTCTCACCCTGGCCATTAACTGGAGAATGCTACCAAGCTGTAACTATTGGGAAAAAGAAGGGATGGAACTAGCGGGGAAATAGAAATATCTTCCTCTCCTCCGTAAGCAAACTGTTGACATCTCTAAAGGTTTTTCCCCACAGAGATTTGAAATCCTTGGTCAAAATTTTTTAGTAAAGTGCATTTACATATAAAACCCTATTGGAAGGTAGGGGGGTGTGTGTGTGCGTGTGTAGAAGAAGAATACAGAATTGTAGCAGAAGGCTGTCTCCCTACTCCTAATGGGATTTTGTAGCAGCATGTGCGAGTTTGTTTCAGAAGTCAAAAATGAACAGATGTTGGTATAAATTACCTCTGTGTCTGATGTCTTGCAAATTAAAAGCGCGGTTGGCATCACTAAACAATTTCACTAGGTTTAGGGGGGTGCAGTTAGCAGGCGGTGATTACTGTATCAGGTCGGTAAGAATCTTCACACTGCAGCAGAGCAGGAGAGCAAGGATAAAGAAATGAGGAATCAAATAAGGGGTATGTGAATTAATCAGAGATGTTAACATCTCTGATGACAAGTGAACAGGAGGGCACGTGCTCTGGAGCAGCCCCTGACCCACAGCAATTTCTCTGTGCACAAAAAGGGGCTGGTGCTTAGGCTGTGATTTATAGGGTACAGCCCTCTTTTAGGGAGCAGCTATGTCACAAATTCGTATATCTCCTATATAGGACTGGCGAGTAGGAAAACTTTCTCCCCTCCCATGTAGAAGATGATGTCTTTTGAATTACTTCTACTTTTACGGTGGTTTCCTGCAGCTCTGTGTACTTAGATTAGGTTGAAGGGGGAGGAATGATTGAGTGGGAAAAGGGTTGTTAAAAAGGGTTGGTTAAATTCAAGATGCGCTTGCAACTGAGAGACTTTGGAATATCCATTTAATTTTTTCTTTTAAATCCTTTTAATACCTTGAATAGATTGGGTCTTTTTAAATTTTAAGTCTTAAAATCTTGTTCATTCTCCCATTTGGGGGGAAAATAATAAAGAATTGGGGAATCTGAAGGGCAGCAGGCAGAAATAATTAGTGAGATCTGTAGAGTGCTCCTGGGCCTGGAGTTTTGGAACAAGACTCTGTTCTACCCAGCAGAGTTTTGTGTTACCCATGTCTGGTTTCCAGAGCACCTGCTTCTATCCAGGTTGCAGGATCATTTGATGCTGTGCTTAGTTCCTTAATAAAGCACTGGAGAGTAGGCAGAAAACCCATCCAGCAGAAATAAGTGATGAGACCCACTTGAGCCAAAAGTGTAAGTCAATATCTATAGGATCGGGCTGAGGGAAGAGATCCCAAGGAATGGAATTTTTAAGATTGCTAGCTAGCCTCCCTTTCACTTGTTAATTCATTTGTTCACTCAGGAAATATTTAGTGCAAGAGAAGCAACAGGCTACTTACCCTCCTCTGAGAGATGTTGTATTAATGCTACCACTATACCAAGCATGTTCACTGCTGAAGATCCAAGAGGGCAGGGCTGGTGACATTAATATGCTACTCATTTTACAGAGGAAGAAACAGACTCATACCCAGCACACCAGCAGTTAAATGCTGGAACTGGAACTTAAACTGAGTTCAAATCCTGTGTTCTCTGAAAGAAGTCACGCTGCCTCCCATGAGCAAGAGCATTTTTTTTTTTTTAATTTATCAATTGCAGTTTACATTCAGTATTATTCTGTATTAATTTCAGATGTACAGCAAAGTGGTTAGAAAATCCTGCAGTGGCAGAGTGGTCTCGCACACACGCCCCCTCCCCCGCTGCTTCAAGTACCTGCCTGGCCCACACCTGTTGTTTGAATTCCTCTTGGGTAGATAGCTCTTGTCCTTACCCCTCCCACTCCCCACCCCGATCTCTCCATTAATCTATCATTGTTTCCATCAAGGGAAATTATTTTTCTCGTTAAGCAAGGTAAATTTTAAAAGAACCCCACAATATAGAGAATGGAGCACCAAGGGCCACTAACAAGTCTTACTATTTGTCTGTGGAAAGGAAGAAACTAACTTTGTCGCGGCCCTATCTGGTTCTGGTGCTTTTGTACGTCATTCATCCAGCCCACATTTATTCAGCAGACGCTAGGCCTGGCACTGTGCAAGGTACTGGTGATATAAAGAATAATAAAAGAGCCTCTGCCCTCTGTTTTTACACTTCAGCAGAGGAAAACAAGTATATAAACAAGTAATTGCAGATCTGATAGGAAATTTGTATATATAGGGTTTGGTATAAATCCACCAAGTTTGATTTGAGACAGGGAGGGGTTGTGGGCACATGAAGCCAGACCCAGCACTGGGACTTCCTTTCCTAGTTAATGGGATTTCCTTTCTCTTTATTGGAGCTCAGGAACTTGTGAAAAATGGGGAATGTATATAGACTGCAGTTACCAAAAGCCTTCTTGTGGTTCCAGAGTTTGTACTGTTTTATTTCGTTGTACAAATTAACCAGGAACTGTGAAATTTGGTGGGATGGGGAGAGTGGGAGCCCCTTCTGGCCTCCAGGACAAGCCTTCCTAAACTTTCAGCACTGTTAAATCCATTTAAGAGATCTGAAAAGCTGATCGCGGGGTTGAGGGTGAAGGAGGTTTTAGGCTACGTACCATTTTTGAGGATTCACTCGACAGAGCTAAAAAGGGGGCTTCTGGAGTGACCCTTGTAATTGAGAAATGTTTTACTTTCATTTCGGAGCCTCATATGTAGGAAAGTAGCTGTATAAACCCTCTTGTAACTACAGCATTCAAAGATTGATGGTGCTGAAAGTCAGAGAAAGACACATAAACCTTGCCTGGCTATATTAAATATCTAAGGATTGACAATGCCAAGAGAGGGAAGACCAAAGCTCTATAAACCCTACTTTATCGCTCCATCCACAGATGAACTGCACTGAGGGAATATAAACCCTGTTATATTACAGTATCCAGGGGCTGCCACTGAGGGACGGGGTAAATGGTCTCTAATTTTGATTTGAGATTGTAAATGTCCAGAGACCAACAACCCAGAGAAGACTGTAATCTTGGTTGGATTTTAGCTTCCAAGAGCAAGCCCCGTGAGACAGTGAACATTAGTATTAGGCTACATTCTTGAGAGAGAGAGAGAGAGAGAGAGAGAGAGGTTTGGGGGGAATTCCCTGGTGATTTCTTTAAGGGTGAATGATGTCCTCCCCAGCTGACCTGTGCCTTACAGCAATTAACAACTTCCGAACAACTTTGTACAGTTGTTTTTAATTTATCTTTATCGTTGAAAGTATTACAGATGTTCTCCTTTTACCCCCATTGACCCCCTCCAACTTTGTAAAGTTTTAATTGTCAATAGTGGTTTGTTTTCCCCCCTTTTTTGGAGGTCTGTGGTGATTGAATCTGTTGTGATCCCCTGTATACAATTTAATTAATCTGCATTTTTAAATGAAATCTTCCTGTGATCTTTTTTTCAGATTTTAGGTCTTCATTGATCGTTTATTTGCTTTGTGATTTCAGCCAGAGAAATGACAAGGGGGAAGTTCCTCAACATTCTAGAGAAACCCAAGAAGTAGCCACAGTGTGTGGACAGGATGCCCCGGGGGCTGGAACCAAGCTTCGCTCCCAGTGCAGCTCTGATGATGCTCACCTCACTGCTTCCCGGCGAGAGGCTGGAGGGCGCACCTCCAGGGCTGACCCTCTCCCCTGCTCCTGGCACTCTGCGCCTCTGAGGACATTCGGCAGCAAGAGAAGAATCTGTTCTACCCAAGGATCACTGCAGTTATTCAGTCAGCTTCCAGACTTTGACCATCTCCACCTCAGATGTTGGTAACACCAGAGAGCATATCATTCTTAAAGGTCAAAGTCCTGCTTTCTCATTTCCAGAAGTGATTCAGGAGCCCTGGGATCTGATTCAGTGATGGCAAAGTACGTTGTGACAGTGATTGCATGAGTTGTACTTGATCTCTTAGGAAGTATTTATGATTCGAGGAGCCCAGAGACCAATTAGATTCTGGACTAGACCATGCAGATTGATCTATGTACTCTCCAGTGTATTGCTAGATTCCAAGAATCCCCAGCTGGAGAAACCAGAATCTTCTAGAAATGTATGCCTGCTTTTTAAATTCTATACCTCTCATGATAGTCCCATACCCTAATGCCCTCCATTCCCTAACTCCCAGCCCCCACCATCCATTCTGACTCCAGCGAAGGGAATCCCTGTGTATCAAGTCCTTCCTGGAATTAGCTTGTGCAGTAAAAGGCCCCTGCAAGGTTGCTTTGGACCTCAAGACCAATTTAAAGGTGACAGAAAGGACTTTTGAGTTCTAGTTAACCTGTTACAGATTCAAGCAAGACAGTATGGCCTGAAGATAGGAAAAAGGGATTGACTGCAGGAGTTCCCATTTGATTAAAAACTAGAAACTCTGATTGACCTCAAAGGAATGTGCGTGCTGTGGAATGGTGGCAATGTATTTCCCCCCTTGTCCCCTCTCACAGCACATATCAGATATTTCACCCATATGACTGAAACACACATGAAAGAAAAAGAGAATTTCCTGACTTAAATATAACTCTTATGGGGCTATCTGCCAATTATCTGTCTCTGTTGAAACCTGAAAATCTAGCCTGTGGGTAATAGTTATTACACATGTTCTCCATATTTTGTCTTATAAGCTAGCCAAGATACATGGAGTTTCCTAAACTTTGTGAAAAGAACATCTATGGGCAGTAGTCTGATGGTATTTGGACACAAGGAAAATTCTGGTCAAGTTTTTGGCCCTGGTTGTCTGTGCTAGCGTGCAGCACTATTCAATTTAATAACTGGCCCATTAACCACTTTCTGACATGTGTGCTTGTTTCCCAGCTAGAATTAACGTTGGAGTTTTCTCTCATTTGTGCCATTTGACCATCCATGCAGTTTTACTTATTGGCAAGAAGGAAAAATTGAACACAAGGTGCAAAGGATGAGTATGAGAAGGAAACCCTTTTGCTTGGGTGCTATACAGAAGGTTAGGCTGCAGAGGCTGTGCTTTTAGGCTAAGCTTATTAATGACATTCCTTTATCTTTAAATGTGGTTAAAGAGTGTGTGTATGCACAAAAAATAGTGCCATAATATCAAACTTTTTTTGCTCTGTTTTTGAGAGTTGATGATGTCAGAAGGGGAAATTGAGAAATATATGGAATATATTGGGATACCTTCCCCAAACCGGCTCATCTGTAACCTAAAGCTATGTAGCTGGGGTTTAGTCTGCTTTGGACTCTTCCTTTTACTGTCGTCTTAGTCACCAGCACTTAATGTAAGTAGATGTTTTAGAATTGAGATATTTATTGGTTTTATATGTCAGAAATGTTAATGATGTGTTTTTATATTGATAATATAAATGTATGTACAATGTGTGCATGTATGTATTTCAGGGTGTCGGAGGGTTGTACTTTGTATATGAAGTCTTCTGTGTCGTCATAATAAATATGTCACTTTTATAGGAGAGTGAGTTTTTTCTGGAAGAGCCAAGTTGCATATTTAAAGCATAGATCTCATCAGAGAGTGCAACTGTAATGACAAATAATCCACTGTCTTCCTCTTCATGTGACAGTGGGTGATGTAGGGCTTTATGGTCATCTATTACATGGTCTCCCAGCTTCCAGTCTGTCCTACCAGCCACCTAGCTCATTACCACTCAACTCCCTGAAGTAGTATTTTAAAACCTTTAACACTTCCCCATTTCTACTAATAAAGTCTAGATCTCTCATCCTGGCGTCTTAAACTCTCTGCATGTAATCCTAATTGACCCTCCATTTGGGTTTCCTTCCTCTCCAACATAGGAAGTCTCTGTTCCAGTGAATCTGAACAATCCCCAGTTCCTCACTTGAGTGCCTTTGCCCATGCCACTGAGTTCCTAGAAAGTCTCACATCCCTTTTGCACATATCAAACCCATAAACCCCTGATGATCCAGCTGGAAATAATCCTGCGCCCTGCATTCCTACAGCCTTTATGTATACCAGCCTGTGACTTACCACACTCCGTCTTACACTGAAGTGATCCAAATCCATATCTCACTTTCCCTACTAAATTGTAAGCTCCTCGAGGTTTTGGCTGACTCCTACACATCTGATTCTTCAATATCTTCTTTGAACTGGGGAATTCAAAACCTATCTATGTGTACACTCCCTGTTAAATATGGATTGAAAACAAATATTTCTCTGCCACCTACTAAAATCCTTAGTATGAGCTCCTTTTCAACTCTGTTCAAGGGCTAGAGAAGAGGAAGTATTAATCAGTACTACCACTGTCACCCATTGATAAAACTATCAATGCCCTTTTAGAGAACATACCATTTTAAGGAAAGCAAATCGCTAAGCATCATTAGCTCGTCCCTGATTTTCAAGAAAACATCTGGATGGACCATAGGTTTCTGTGATCCAGAAATCATGGCTGACTGACTGACTTACTGAAAAGGGACAGCATGTGAATATTCTTTTCTAAATATTTAGAGGTTATTTTTCCAATAACTAATTATTATTTGCCCACAGGTTTGTTTTCCTTTCCCTTTTCCACTCTGAATACCATCCTAATAGCTCATCTGTTGGCTGTGAGCAGCACTATCCTGAGAAGCAGAGCACTGGCTCTTGGAGGCACATTTTAAATTCTTAAATCCTTTCTCACCAGCAAGCTCATTGCTTCTTGCTCACTTCAGTCTCAGTTTTAGGCTTCTGCTGATTTGCTTAGCTTTTCTTCCATTGTTTGAGCACTGAAAGTTCACAGGATATGCCTAGGCAGCGTGGCCCAGCAGATAGACTTGTGATCTAGGAGATCCCAGTTTAATTCCCGGTCAGTGCACATGCCTGGGTTTCAGGCTTGATCCCCAGCAAGGGGCATGCAGGGGGCAGCCGATCAATGACTCTCTCTCATCATTGATGTTTCTATCTCTCCCTCTCCCTTTCTCTCTCTGAAATCAATTAAAAAATAATAATATATATATATATATACATGTTCACAGGATATCTATTGTGTTGATATCACAATGCCATCATTAATTTTTCTTTGCCTTTTGTTACCCATTTATCACATTTTTAAAATGGACACTTGCTAACTGCTCCTTGGTTTGGGTGCTTTGTCTTCTAGGAGCTAGTTTCTAGCTCCAGTGTCTTTTCCATTTCCCTGTGGCTTCCAAAGGGTGTTTGGACTTCCATAGGAGCTTTGTGATAAAGGCAGGATCATTTCTGATGGGATGCTGTGGTCCCTTTTGTTTCCTCTAGGATTGAAGCATCACAGGAAGGTCAACTGGCAGAGCAGGAAGTGGGGAAATTGGCAGACAGTCCAAGGTGGATGGTCCCAGGGATCAGATAACACAGATTCTTACCAGCTCTCAGCTTCTGCACAGACTCCATCTTCAAGCATTTGGTTACGTTCTCCAGTCATTTTTTCATCCTTTGAGAGCTGCAGGACTACCTGACCCCAGTATGGGCTTCATGTCACCAGAGGAACCACTACATTCAGAGAGTAGGCAGACAATGGTCTTCCCAAGTTTTTAAGTTCTGACTGGCCTGTAACTGACTTTTACTGTCTATTTAGGCTTTGGGGCATTTGGGGATGTATCCCTGACTGGCCTAAAGAGGCCACTGGCCTTCCCACCCTTTGCTCAACACTTTTTCTTCATGAGCAGGGGTGGTTGGGGGCTTCAGGTGGCATCAGGTGCAACCACAAGGCTCCTGGTTGGTGAGCGCTGGCAGAGCCTGTTAATTAGCACACAAGCACCCCAGTGCTCCATTAGCCAGGCCAGGCATTCGGAACCTTCCCCTCCTGTGGGCCCCTTCCTCCTAATGAGAGCTGGAAGAAGGGCCCTCACAAAACACTGCCTCAGAATAATATTCCGCTTTGTCCCCACCAGTAACCAGGGCTGACAGGATCACTCTGTCCATTTCTCTTCTAATTAGCACAATTCCAGCGTGGCCTGAGCCAGCGAATGGAGAAAAGCGATCAAAAGCGATCGGACAACCGTACCGAGTCACAAACACAGAGGGCCGTTCCCTGTAATTAGGTGAGACAATTCCTCAGTCTTTTCTCGGCTGGAGTTTGCCGCTAAGACTCTTGCTGTTTGGGTCACAGCAACACAAGTTACATGTCTCCCTGGGACACTAATAAGCCCCAGATTGCCTTCCAACTTCATACAACTCTAACTAGAGGACAGATGCAGGAAGGGGTGGGGCAGGAGCTAGGGGACAGGGTCTCTAAATACGCAGCTGCTGCAATGTTTTCCCAGCTCTAAGAAACAGACAGTGGGGCTGTGGGCAGTTGGCTTGAGAGAACTGCTTTGGGCACAGCCTGGTCCCGACACCTTAGCTGGGGTCTGAAGCGCTGAGAATTCCTGACCCTTGGGGAAGCCCGCTCTGCTGTTTACCTGGCCCTGTTCATTCACACCTGCTTATTGCCCCTTTTGGTCCCCTCACCCCTTCTCCCACCGGTCCACAGTGGTGGCAGCATGGGCAGCTGTAACTGTGGCACCATCCTGGAACTGCAGTGAAGCCATATAAACTGGTTACGATTGCCAGGGTAACACACGTGTGAATCCTACTCTCAAGGAGCTCGTGACCTGAAGGGGCCCTCACTTCCAGCACCCAGCACCTCTATGTCTCTGGCTCTTCCACAGCCCTTGCCTGCTCTTCCCGTTCTCTCTCCTGGAAGAGAGATAGGGATTTTTTTAAACAGAAAAGTGGCCCATCGGCTGCCAGGGCAAGAAGCCACACTGGCTACACTCCATGTGACTCAGAGGTTGGCCATTAGTAAACAGAAACAGCTTCCCCAGGATTGCAGCCCATTACAGGGATTACCAGGGGTGACAGAGCCATGAACTTGGTCATAGCCAGGGACAAAGGAATGCAGGGGAGAGTGGCAGTTGGAATTGCAATTAAACTCAAGTTCTGAGCTGAGTTGGACTCACATATTTTCATCTTTATCCTGTCCTCTGCTTTTATAGCAGAAAACATTCAATTATCTGGAATCCAAGGAGCTAGAAAACTCGAGTAATCAGTTGCTTTATTGTGTTCCCATCTTCCTGAGATGTAGACATCTTTCTGAGACACAGAGAGGTAATGATAAGATTTGACTTCTTAAATAACTTTTGGGAGGTATCGAAGAATTGATCCAAATTTGTTCAGTCTCCTATAGTTTCTTTGGTTATAAATAGAACTTAGAACAGTACCTGGCACATCGTGGGTGCTTAATAAGAATTTGTTGAAAGAAAGGATGAACTGTGCCAGGATCCTCAGTGCTGGTAGCCATGTTGCTAGTCTAAGGTACAGTAAGAGCTTGGATTTTTAGAGAGGGGCAGGGATGAGCCAGTGGAAGTTGCTTCTCTCTGAGGGGAAGCAGCTTTGGAACCCGGGACCTTGGGACCTTTTTCCACTTTAAAGAAAAAGCCTGACATCGTGGATAAGGGCATAGACCCTGACGTCAGGCTGCCTGGGTCCAAATCCTGTTTCTGCTGTTTACGAGCTATGTGGCTTTGGATAAATTGCTTAACCACTCTATGCCTTAGTTTACTCATCTATGGAGTGGGTCCAATAATGGCACCTAACTCCTAGGGTAGATATGGGGATTAAATTAGTACTTGTAAGTGTTTAGAACAGTGTATGGTATATCTTACCCATTATATGGCGGCTTGACAAATATGTCTTTAAAATTGGGTTCAGTGCCCTAGCCTGTTCGACTCAGTGGTTAGAGTGTTGGTCCATGGACCGAAGGATCCGGGTTCCATTCCGACCAAGGGCACTTACCCTGGTTGCACACTCAATCCCTGGCCCTGGTCGGGGCCCTGCGGGAGACAACCCGATGGATGTGACTCTCTCCTGTTGATGTTTCTCTCTCCCTCTTTCTCTCTCTCTCCCTCCCACTCTCTCTGGAAAGCAATGGAAAAAAATATCCTCAGGTGAGGATTAAACATAAAATAAAATTGGGTTCAATGAAGTGTTTAATTTTTTTTTATACTCACATTTGTTAAAAATTGATAATCCTTACAGGGAATGTATGATAACTTTTGGGTACCTTGGATAGTCAGTTAAGCAGAGCACCTGTGTCTCTAACTCTTCAGAAGAGCTGACAGTTTACTAAATATCCCTCCTGCCCCCATTCTTCCCCCTCTGAGGCAGCCCATGGGCACGGACACTCAGCAAATACCACTGTCAGTAGTGCTGAAGACCATTTGTTGCTAATAAGCAAGAAAGGGGAAGGTATTATTTGTGACATCGTCAGGTTTCTGAACTGGTAGTGAGTTTGACATAAGCCTCACTCATTAGCTTCACTGGCCTCAGTGGTCCTAATATTTTCTGAGCACCCATGCTATTCCAGTCCCTGCGCAGGAGTGCTGTTCCCTGTTTTGTTCTGTCCTTCCCTCCTCTTCCACCCAATCCCTCCACCCTTTTCCCAAAAGCTCCCTTTCCAGGGCGGAGCAGAGTCCACTCAGGCCTGGGCTTCCCCCCCCCCCGCAGCCTCCCCACGGCTTTGCCCTCTGGGAGCCCAGGGAGAGCAGCCTGGTCTGACTGCAGCCTGAGGCCTCAGGGTCAGTCAGGGCTGAAGGTCACATCCAGGGCCTTCCCCAGTGCAGCTGAGCCCCAGGAGCCAGTGGCTCCACACAAAGGAGCAGCTGAGAAGAGTCAAGTTGGAAAAGTCACTGACTTGAGGCTGAGTGGAAATGAGAAGCACTAACCGTGGCCACAGGGACACTCGGGGGTTAGAACCAGAAATAGTCTCAGGAGTGGGTGGCTCTAGGCCTCCTGCTCCCCCCCATCTGATGCTGCTGCCGCCCCCTTCTTACCACTGACCCTCGTCCCTTGCTTTCCTCACAGCCCACACACCCAAAGCCAACTGGCCCAGAGGCCCTTTGAACATGAACTATCATGTAAATTGTGCTACATTCACATAGTGAACTATTACATTTAGTGTATTTACAAAGAGGTTATAGTATCATGGAAAAATTGGAACACACAAGCTCTGGCACCTGACTAGGCCTTGGTAGGTCCCAAGGAGCTTTGCTTCCCATTACCCTTCAGCAGAAAGAGATGTCATGTGGAGTAAGACACATTCTGTGCCTGCCACACCCGTTCCCTCCTCCACTTCAGCATGTGTACTTGTCCACCCTGCTTCCCAAAGAGGTGCTACTTTCTGCCCAGCTCAGGACAGCAAAACAGGAAAATGTCAGCCCCCTTCAGCCCTGAATCCTGCCTGGCTGGTAAGTTAGCCCTGGGGCTCTCAGCCAGATGAGCTGGGGCCACCAGATCTAGAAAGGGGAGCTCTCCAGGACAGAGAGCTGACGCCCGTGTTAAACATGGGGATTGCAGGGCAGGTGACACTTCACAGCATCGCCAAAGATTGATGCAAATTGTTTTGGTTCTGACCCTGTCACACCAGGAAGGATAATGATTCCAGCAGCGCCAGGCGTGGGAGGGGGCTTGGGGGTGGAGGTGGGGGGGCGTGAGGACTGGTGTCTCACTTCGCATCTTCATTAATGACCTGAAAGACGGGTAAACAGCATGCTAATGAAACCTGCAGATGATTGGTATTACAAACCCCAGAGAGGACAGAGAAATAGCACAGCGAGACCCATATCACTTAGAAATATGGGCAGGAGATTGTCAAATGAAATTCGTCCTAGGAAAATGAAAGTCGACGTGTCGGGAGGAATGATAAAGGTGCCTCTGGGTGGGGGTTTGCAAACCTGGAAAGCAGAGGTGGGTGGCAGGGTCAGGAGGTTGAGTGAGGGGATAAGGTTTGGGATGTGTTGGGGGAGACAGGAGCTGGCCTTGAGGACCCGGGACAAATGCTGGGTGCATTCTTGGCAGGACTGACTGCACCCAGAAGACAAGCTGAGCCAAGGGGCCCAGTGTCTGGGGGCCAAGCAGGTTGCACGGGCCCACTGGCCTGTGTCAGCTCCTGGAGTTGCAAAGCTGGGCTCCGCCTTCACAGACACAGGCTCTGCCTGTTGGCACTCGTCATTGAGGCTAAGAATGCCATTTTGACCTGAATTATTAAAATAAAACTAGCAAACACACATTTATAAAACTTTGCCCAAAATTATTGGAAACAGGATATTCAAGAGCAGGGGAAAGAAAATTTCCCCCATCTCCAGTGGTTTCCTATTTAATAAACATTTCTTGGGCCTGGCCAGGCGTGGCTCAGCGGTTGAACATCGACCTAGGATCCACGCGATCGGGGTTCGATTCCCCGTCAGGGCACATGCCTGGGTTGCAGGCTCGATCCCCAGTCGGGGGCATGCAGGAGGCAGCCGATCAATGACTCCCTCACCATTGATGTTTCTCTCTCTCTCCCTTTCCTTTCCTCTCTCTGAAATCAATAAAGATATATTTTTTAAAAAGCACAAAACATTGCTTGGAAGTATAAGTCATTTACATTAAGTGCACAAATCTTAAGTGTACATACGATACAATGATTTTTTAATGATTTTCCTTCTGCACACTGACCTCACTTGACTTCACTCAGCCTTGGTTTCCTTGTCTAAAATGGGCATCACAGCTATAGATAGATAGATGATAGATAGATAGATGATGATAGATAGATAGATAGATAGATAGATAGATAGATAGATAGATATAGATATCGATACAGAGACAAGAGTGTGGTGATAGTCAGAGGGGAAGGGGGTAGGTGGATGTGGGCAAAGGGGATGATAAATGGGGACGGAAGAAGACTTTGCCATGGCGATGACCGCATGATGCAGCGTGCAGAACATGTTTCGTTGAGTTGTATGGGTGGTGGTGGTTGTTTTTAAAGCATGTTATTGATTTCAGAGAGAGGAAGGGAGAGAGAGAGAGACAGAAACGTCAGTGATGAGAGTCATTGGTCGGCTGTCCCCTGCGTGCCCCCTGCTGGGGACTGAGCCTGCAACCCGGGAATTTGCCCTGACTGGGAATCGAAACGTGGCCTCCTGGTTCATAGGTCGAAGCTCAACCACTGAGCCACACCAGCCCGGCGAGTTGCATGGTTTTGTTAACCATGTCACCCCAACAAGTTCAAAAAAATAAAAAATAAATAAACCGAATAGTGGTCACCCTCATCAGGGGACTGAGTAGACAGGAGCTGACTGGAGGGAGCCCTCTGCAGAGCGGAGAGGGCTCTGATGGGCACATACTGCGCTTTGTAACCTGACGTGCGTGATATCTGGGCGACTAAAAGCATTTTTCTTAGCACTGTCAGTTATGTAAAATGGAGGCAGGTGGAAAAAGGAGTAATTTATTTGCCATGAGGTGAACTAAAAGGTCCCCTGAGGCCTTTAGTTGTCCCTGCTTCTCCCTCTACACGCTCCGCCCACAAGGTCTGTATTCACCCGTCCTCCCGCCTCCATCCATGCACACACACTTTCGAGGTCATTGTCATCACGGCTTGAGATTCGAGAACCGCGTTGCGGCTCTTGGCCAGGCTCTCTCCCAGCCCCTTTCTTTTCTTGTATGAGCTACTCTCCCCTCCACAGCCACTGGGGGCACATAGTTCCCCAAGGGGACTTTCAAAGCTGACTCCCGCCCCTGCCTCAAAGCTTTGCTCCTGGGAAGGTAGAGTCACCAAGTCTTTGTGACCTTGGGGAATACACAGCCTTCTTTCATTCTACTTCTAAGTACAGAAACGAGTGCTGGCGTTGATAGCCTTGGGACTGCCCCACCTGAACTGCTGAGTCTGCCAGGTGATCAGCTCAGCCTCAGAGGCTGCTGGGGACGGAGAGGCAACGGCTCCCATCACCTGACCCCACTCCACCAATTCACCAAGACAAGATGTCAAGTTAATGAGCCTGTGGGTCTCTAATTAGCTGTCAATTACCTCAAATTAATCAACTCCTCGCCTAATTAAGCATTATCGGCAGGTGGGCACAAAGCAGACCATTGTGTGGGAGCCATGAGAAAAGCTGGGCTGGCAAACTTGGTTAGGATCAGCGCTGTGCACCGCGCCCGCCTCCCCACCGTGCTCGGCTGCCAGCCCGGCCGAGGGGCACCGAGGCCTCTGCCCACCGCTGTCCCCGGACGCTGCCGACTCCCTGGACTTCCTGGGCAGCTGGGTGGACTTCACCTCGTTGGAGGCAGGTGGGAAAACCATAGAGGCGGGGGCAGTGGGAACTCTGGGGCCAAGCAGAGGCAGACCATGGGGAAGGGGAGGGCTTCAAGTTGGCAAGATGAGCCCCTGGCACTTGGAGCCGGGTGGGAGCTAGGCTCAGAGCTGGCAGAGTGGAGGCCAGCCTGTGTGGGCAGGCAGAGCTGGCTTCCAGTCCTGGCCCTGCCCATTGTGAGCTCTGTGACCCCAGGCAGTGACTTCACTTCTTTTAAAAAATTTTATTTATTGATTTTAGAGTGAGAGAGGAAGGGGGAGAGAGAGACATCGATTTGTTGTTCCATTTATTTGTGCACTCATTGGTTAATTCTTGCATGTGCCCTGACTGGGGATCGTACCCACAACCTTGGCATATTGGGGCGATGCTCAAACCAACTGAGCTACCCGGCCAGGGCTGACTTCACTTCTTGGAGCCATAGTTTTCATCTCTGGTAAAAAAAAAAAAGGGGGGGGGGAATAATTTTTTAAGAGACCTTATTGGGTCTCTGTGAGGATGAAATGAGATTATGCCTGTGAAGCACCTGCCACGTGGTAAATTCAAAGGATTAGTAGTAGTAGTGACAGTGGAGGTGGGTGGGTGCCCAGAAGTGCCTCACATAAGAACCGCTTAAGCTATGTAATGTGTTCCCAAACTCTGAGCCCCAGGTGGCCTACAGGCTACAGTGCACCCCTGAAAAATATGAGAGGGCTGTGTAGGACATGACAGGTGCTGGATGCTGGAATGTCCTGGCTACAGCCTCCTCTCTACCCCTCCCATCTCCAGCACCTTTGGGGACACCGGGCTTGGGTGTCCCTTCCACTCATACAAAGGGACCTGGGTGCCATATGGAGGTGCCAGATGAGGTAACCACAGATCTCTAGTCACCAGGAAGAAGAGGGCAATGAGGGCCCCTCCCCACTTGGTCTTAAACTGCAGAGTCTAAACAACAGGGAGTCTCCAAGCCCATGGGCACTGAGCTCATGTCTCCCAACCATGGTCCTGGACCTGCACAGGGTGTCCACTGTCTTAGCACAAGGCAGGGTGAGGCTGGGGGCAGCTGGGTAGACCTGTGCCCCCACTGATGGTCAAATGCCACCACACCCATGCCAGTTCTGTCCCTTCTCCTCACCCCAACCACCCCTGTAACCAACCTGCCAAATTTCTCTTCTGTAACCCCTACCTCGACCCTGGCACAGGATACCTTCTTCTTTGAAAGCTGAGAACATCTTCTTCCCTGGTTAAACCTCTCAGTCATTTAGCAAACAGATATTGTGCCTATCATTAAAGCTCACAGTGTAAAGGGGACATGGTTGGGTAAGCACTACTCATCATTAATGCATGCTCTGGAGATGTGAGGAACAGAAGGGAGGTGGAATATTAAGTACCTACTGTATACTGGCAGGAGTGGCAAAGCCAGATGTGGACACCATGAGAGATTGGGAATTTGCCTGGGGTTGGGAAGGTAGGGATGGGGCAGGGGGAAGTAAGGCTTCCTGGGGAAAAGGAAGCTATCTTTGAAAGAGGCAATGCATCCCAGGCAGAGGGAGCAACATAGGTAAAGACTTAGAGGCATGCAGAAGAAATGGAGAGTTCAGGAAGTTTCCTGAGTACGCCACCAGAACCACAGCAAAGGATGGTGCTCGCTGCACAGTGAGCGGGGGCGGGATCTCAGAGGGCCTCCAACGTCATGCCAAGAAACTTGTCCAGTCGGGATCTGGGGAACCTTTGGGAGGCTTGCCTAAACCCTGACCCCTCCTAGGGGAGCTGAATTCCATGGGGATCGAATCCATAATTTAACCAAATGAAGTTCCTTGGTTGGATCTCCAGAAGGAGAGGGAGGCATCTGGGGGAGCGGGGCCTTCCTAAAACCCCTGACTTCACACCATTCTATGGTCTGCCTCCTGGAAGACAGGCCTGCTTCTCTGTTTTGTACCCCAAGCTGTGTGCATAGCAAGGTTTGTGAAACACCTGCGGAAGGTAGTTTCTCCCTATTACATACTGACATGTATGTGGATGCATGTATGGGTATGAAAACTTGCTCATACATGAAACTTGTCTTAACCCAGACATGTTTATCCCTCTGGAAATGTCGGAGTTGAGATGAAGAGTTCCATCTGGCCGAAGGGCGGCCTTGGGATGGAGGAGCATAGACAGGCAGGCTGCAGGGGGAGACGGAAGCAGCACTGGAGAGAAGCTGCTGTGCCCACCTTTCCGGGGCCCATCCTGTCCCAGATCCCACGTGCTGTGGTCCCTGTACCTGCGTCCTACCTAGAAGCCACCCATCCCACAGCACCCTGACACACGCTGACCTGCAACGGCCGGAGGAGACCAGCCCCCAGGGTGGAAAGGCCAGTGGTCCCCGTAGAGCCACAGGAGCACCTAACTGCAGGGACCCCTCACAGAGTCGGGGCTGGCAGATGATTTTATTACACTAATGGTGCAGGGGTACTTGAGAACTCTGTACCACTTCCCAGTTTTTCCCTACATGTATAATTGTTTTGAAAAATGTTTATTTAAAATAACTTTAAAACATATAAATGTTGAAGTTAATAAAGTACCGCTTCGTGTGAAAGCACTGCTAAGTGCCTAATAGTTTGGGGTCACTATACAGGTTCCTCAGTCAAATGGGAGAAGTAAAAGGAGTGCCCTGTGGGCATCTGGGAATTGTTTTCCATGTACAGGGTGAAACCGCTGACCTAGTCCACCTGTCAGATTACCACGAGGCAACAGGCCAGGAGAGGGGGTGACTCGTGCTTGGTCACCGACTCTCACCTCGGGTTCTTCCGAGTCCCACTCAGCATTCGCTGCCACCCCGAGGTCTGCTGGGCTCCCGCTGGGTCGGCAGTGGGCAAGACGCCCCGTGATGAGCCCCCCCTGGCATTTTCATTTTCAAAGACTGGCATGCAAGCTAAAGGAAAGCCGCTCTCTCCATGGAGTCGGGCATTGCTAGGAGGGGCCCCTTGGCACCCCTCCCCGGGATGCCGCCCAGGAAGGTGGACGCGGCGACTCCTCGCCTTCCCGAAGGGGCGCTATCCGCGCCTTCACCACTAGAGGGAGTCGGGAGCGGCCCCGCCGCGCTCAGCCTCCCGCAGGCAGGTCCTGCGAGGTTCCGCAACTGCCGCTGCAGCCCTTAGGCCTCAGGCCCGCCCCCAGTGCGCCCCCAATCCCGGGGAGGTGCCCAGCACCCTGATCTGAATCCAGGGTCTGATGCTGTGCCCCCTGCCAGCCCTCCCCTTTGAAACCCCTGCGGTGCTATGCCCCTATTTTAAAATGTAAGACCCAGAGAGACTAACAGAGGTGCGTGGGGTTGCACAGCTAATGCATGGCACAACCAAGAACCCAGGGGACCTGCTCCAGACCTCCGTGCCTCAGGAGTTGCCCTCAGAGCGTCTCAAGCATTCTCACTGTAGCCTTCTATCCAGATGGGGAAACCGAGGCACAAGGCAATGCTAGGGTATACTTCGTGTGGGTGGCCCAGTCTGCCAAGGGGAGGCAGGAGGCCAAGGCTGGGAGACCAGCCCCTTCACAGATGATCACAGCAGGAAAGCCTGTGGGGCACAGGGTACCAGCCTACCCCAGGAGGGGGTGGGGGGCTGCTGATGACTCTGTCCTGGGGATGGACGACAGCTGCAGCTTCTGGTGGGAGGCCAGAGGCCCCACACACTAATAACTTTCACTCACTGCCCGGGAGCACTAATCCCATTACTCTGTATGGACCTTCTGGGACCACCCTCCCTAACTCTCTCTAATCCCCTGCCTCCCTCTGGGAATGGTCCAAGCCCCAACCCACTGGCCCCTGCCAGCCCATCTCGTGCAGACCTCACCCCCCCCCCACTGGCTCTGTCAGCCACCTGTGCCCACTGTGCCCAATTCCTGGGGCCCCAAAGGGACAGCCAGAAGGCCTGGAGTTCCAACCTCCTTCACCCGCCTCCCCTGCCAGCCCTGTCCCTGCCTGCCAGTCCCCAAGGCACCTTCCCCAAATGGCCTCCAGCTGGGCCAAGGTTTTAGGAGCCTCCTGTACCTGTCTAAACAAGCTTCTGTGTTTCTGTTGAAATCATCAGGAGAGAGCTGAGTCCACAGTATTTTCATTTGTAAAGTGGAAACAATAGTGCCCACCTCGTTCCATAGTCTGATGACACAATACTATACAGCACCTGGCACAGAGGGAAGCTCCAAGGTGCCAGTGGGACAGACCTGTCGGATGTGCAAAGGGAGTAGATTCACTGTTGCTAAGAACGCAGCCCCATGGCCTGGGGCGGATGTTGGGGAAGGCAGACGGGATCCTCAGCCAGTGATAGAAGCCGCTGTGCATACTAAGTATGAAGCTCTTCCTCAGCACCAGGTTCTTAAAACCCACCATCCCCCGATGAGGTAGGTACCAGTAATACCCCCATTTTGCAGATTGGAAACTAAGGTTAAGAGACAGCTACACATGGTGGGGCTGGAATCAAACACAGCTCTGACTCTGGAATTCTCCAGGGCATCCTACTGCCTGTCAGGGTCCACTTCTAATAAGGAGAGCTGATATCTGAGAGCTGCCCCCCAAAAGTAGTGGGCTCCCCATTTGCTGGAAGCATTCAAAGTGACGCTGAGGGACAACCAGTCAGGAACTCTGAGGTCCCATGACAGGCCCCAATCCTCCCAACATACCTAGCCACCCATTTCCAGGCAGGACCAGGTCAAGGCCCCCTCCCCAGCCTGGCACAGAAGGAGCCCCTTTGGCCCTCAGCCTCCCTCTCCCTTACCTTCTGCTGTTCCTCATTTACATAAATTATCTCTCCCCAATTATCCATCCAGCTGTCCCAACGATGATCTGTGAATGAATTAAAAATGGAATATAATTTAATAATGGCTGATTAGAAGGAGATTAGTTGTTATATAAAAAGGAAAAGCCAAGAGCCAGCTAGTTGCCCTTAATCTGAGCCAATACCATCGTTATTCAGGAAGGGCTCCCCTGGCTTACCACCAGGCAAGGCAGGGACAAGGGTTTTGGGGAGTGGGGTGGCAAGACCACCCTAGAGAGAAGATCAGGACACTGGGAGCTGGGAGTTGGAGTCCCAGGCAACTCCTGTTACTTCCCAGGGCCTCACTCCTTCCTTCTAAGTGGGCTTGTGTGGTTCTGGGAGCCCTTCTTGCTCTAATTCTAGGTGCCCTTAGATCAAACCACTGGGCTTTCCCAAGGCAGCCACTGCCACCCAAACAGCCCCAGCCTAGGCCCTGCTAAGCATAGGACCTGGGGGTTTAGGGTCTTGGTGCTCAGCCCCTGCCTTCCAGGAGCACACAGGAGTTGGGGACAAAGAACTCCCCAGCAAGGGATCTGCCTGTCTAGGGTAGGTGGTCAGAGAAGGAACTGGGGTTGGTTGTGCCAAGAAGGCTCCATAGAGGAGAAACTGGCGGAGACAAAGAAGGTGAGAATGCCCAGCAGGACCTCTGGGGGCCCCCTTACCCTCAGCTTAATGATGAGACCTAATGGAAGGGGTGTGTCTCTGAGATTCCTATTCATCCTTTTAGTCTCAGCTCATGCGCACCTCCTCCAGGAAGCCTGCCCTGATCCCCCTAGCTTTGGGGTCTCCCCATTGCTTCCCTAATGCCCTGTGATTTCTGTCAGTGCCCTTACAACATCCACTTACAGGTTTTCGTCCCCATTTGTGAGCTCCTCGAACATAGGGGCCATGGCTTTGTCATCTTTGCATCACCAATGCCAGGTACATAATTGTTGCTCAACAACATAAAGATGCCTCCTCCAAGAAGTCTCCTGTGATTGCCCTATGACAGGTTCAGTGCTTCTTTCTGTGCTCCCAAAAATTGTGGTTATGCCTTTAAAAATAAGGCAAGTCATTTATGGAGAAGTAATATATACAAATAGTTATGGATAAAGATGGTTGGATATAGACACAGAGCAAAGTGGTTCAGAGGAGAGGCTGGGAGTCTGACTGCCTGGGCATGAATCCCAGGTCCACCACTTGTGACTGTGACCTTGGGCATGGTACTAATCTCTAGTGCCTCAGTTTCTTCATCTATATAGTAAAGGTGGTTAGTATTTCTTGCCTCATAGGGTTTTTATGAGGATGAAGTGGGTGAGTAGAAGAAAAGCACTTAGAACCTGGTCTCACATAGAGCGAGTAGTTCTTGTCCCACTATGTGTGGATTTCTCCCCAGGTGTGGACCCTCTGAGGACAGGGACCGAACTTCTCATCTGTGTGTTGATGGTGCTGGATGGACAGATGGGCCTGCATGGGGCTATCTCAGCAGTCCTGGCCGCTGCTCTCACACTGAAAGTCCCAAATGGGCACACAAGGTGACAGGACCAGCACTCTTCACCCAACATTGACGAAGAATCTGCTTGGGACCAGATCTGGGATCCTGACCCTTCCCAGAGAGGCTCACAGCTTTGAGGGGGAGTGACATGCCCATGAGAGGAGCCTTACCCCCGTGGCTTGGGTCTGGCCAGTGTGTCCCATGGGGTCTACCCGAACAGGGTCTGCCAGGCCTGAGCATTGCGGAGGCAGAGGGACCAGTGCAGCAGAGGCCTGCGCAGCAGCTGACTCAGGCATCCAGGGCCATCACCAAGCAAACAGCAAAAGGAACATGCTCTAGGGTGCCAAGGGCTGGGGCTGGATGGAGTGGACGCCAGAGGAGGCTGATATCCTCCTCTGTATTTTAGGCTGTACGTCCTAAAACACTTCCTAAAACATGAGGAAGTGCAAAGGGGGTAAGGATTTGCTGGTTGGCTAACCAAGCTACTCCAGAATTTTTCAAAATTTCCTTGTGTTTGGGGAGGGGGCCTGGGAATCTCTGTCGTTGACAAGACCCTAGATAAGTCTCATGAACAGGAGGCTCTCCTCGACCAGGGGCTGACTGTGAACTCACCTTCCCCAGCACCCTCAGGTCCCTCTGAGTCTCCGCTCCATGCACACCCAGCCCAGCAGCAACCACTCCAGAACAACCAGTCACTCCAGAACAATCTCCCTGGTGGAGCCTGGAGCATATCCGTCCATATTGCAGCAGGGGGAGGCCTCCCAGGCCAGCCTGGGCTGTGGGATAATTTGATATTCAAATCCTGGCAAAGACCTGCTTCAAATTGCTACAAATTAAGCTGATTTTGTCCCTCCGAATGAGAGATTTGCTCCTGTGGATCAAGCCTTCCAGCGACTTGATGAGGTCAGGATTAGAGCAGAGACAGGGAGAAAAGCTTGAGGCTAGAGGGCTGGAGGCCTGGAGGGCTGGAGGGCTGGAGGGCTGGAGGGCTGGAGGGAGGGGGAGCCCAGGTCCTTTGTGTCTCTCACTGACCCTAAAGTCAGGGAAGCTTTCCAGGGTCTCAAAGATCAGCTCTCAGTGGTGGCAGGGCCTGGGGGGCCCCGATGGGCCCACCGCAACCCCCTGCTCCTGGAGAGTCCAGCCTGTACCTTTCCCAAACCTGTTGGTGCACCTCATCAAATCTTTCCAAGCCCCTACGAGCCTGGGCGCTGCTGGTCAGCCCATTTCACAGGTGGTGAGTTGAGGCCCCACCAGCCAAAGATAGCCTGGACTCAACCACTGCCACCAACTTGCTGTGTGACCTTGACTGAGCAAGGGGCCCCTCTGAGCTTCCTGGTAGGGATTATTGACAACACACGCACAGCCAGGCACAGGGCAAGCACGTCATTAAAAATTGGCCAGGTTCCTACCCACCCAGCAAGCACTCCAGAAATATCGGCCAAGGTTACTACCCAAGCCCTGAAGCTAGAAGGCGACAGGACAGGGATTGGACCCTGGGCCCCAGGGGGTAGGTCCCTGCCTTCTCCTGGAGGTCTGTGCCGGCTCCCGACTTTCCCCCTCCTGACAGGCCCCCTCCCTGGCAGAACCTCATTTCCATCTGTTTTGTCAAGGCCTGTACTGTATATATTGCAGCCATTTCGAATTGCGCCATTAAAGATTTTATGCTGGAGACGTTAAAATTAAAAAGATCTATGTGCAAAGAGTCACAACAAGTTTAATCAACTTGATTTAATAGAAAACAGCAAATGGAATTTATGATGCTCCGAAAGACAAGGAAATTTTTTTCCCAACAAAAATAATAAAAAGCACTTTGTAGAAAACAGAAAGTGGAGTGGGGTGGGGGCTCCCCATCGGAGAGTTATCAGAACCTAATCCATGGCGAACTGCCCCAGCCAGGGCTGTTCGCCCACTAATCCCAGCTGCCATTAAAATATTAAAGATAAATCTAATCGTCTCTTTATCCAAAATAAGCGACTTTTGTGTGGGGAGAAAACATCTAACCCTTTGGGAGGAGAATTAGTCCTAATGCATCAAATGGAATTCGGTCCAGGCTGGGGCAAAATAGGGTTTAGAGGCAAATGAGATGGTAATAGAAGTAAAACCCAGAATAACAAATTAAAAACCCTCATTTACACAAATTAAAAGGGCTCACAAAGGGCTGGAAGCCCAGCCCTCCTCTCTTCCCCATCCCGTGGTCTCACCTGTCCAGCCCATCACCCACCCGCCAGCCCAGGAGAGGACCCGGGGCCTCACCTCCTCTCAACTTGTGCCTCCTGCCTTTCTGCAGACTCCCCCCAAGCCCAAGCGGGCTCCTCGAGGCTCCAGCTGAGCCTTCAGGCATCTCCCCACACCCCCTGCATGGGCTCTGGGGTCGGAACTGGGTTCCTGTTCCAGGGCCGTCCCTCACTACAATGAGCTCTTGGTTTCTTAAACTCCCTGGGCCCCTGCTAATGTCATGGGAAAGTGGGGATAATACTAGCCCCCACCTTCCCACAGCCGCTCTCTCGGCCTTGACCCCATTGCTGTTCCAGATCAACGAGATGACATCAGGACAGCCCCTGGCTCAGTGCCTGATCCATGGTGACCACTCAATGGCAAGCTCTGGTTAAGTTTCCCCTCAAGGTTCCCCAGGCTGTTCGGCCACTAAGGGACCCTGGGGGAGTCAGGCCTCTGTCCCTGGGAGGAAGGAAAGCTTAGCAATGACTCAGCCAGGGAAGCAGAGACGGGCAGACAGCAGCCATTTTAACTAAATACATGGGGTCACCCTCTGAGTTGTCATTCAAGAGGGCTGAGGCTACCCCAGATCTTTAGACTTCCCTCTGAGCAGGCCCCTGTCCCTAAGGTTGCCCGGGGTTGGCCTTGTGGCACCCCCTTCATAATGGGATTTCAGGGGTTCTGACACATGCCCTCCTCCCACCTGGGAACCCCACCCCACCTTCAGGTCTAGGTCTGACTCCCCCACCCCCCACATTAAAAGCAAACTCTCGACCTCAGTGGCTGGATGCTTATCAAAAGAGACACAACCCCCCAGCAGGGTTGAGAACTCCTCCATGAGCCATCGCAGGTTGAAGGGAACAGACAAGTGTGACAAACCCCTTCCTGAGGGCCTGTTTGGGCTGCAGCAGGGAGAGGGCGGAGAGGGGACCCTGCCCCACTGATCTCTCCCCCTACCCCAGGGGGGCTGGAATACACCTCTGCCCGCCCCCAGCCTTCTTAGCAAATCCGCTTGAACAGGAAACTCATGTTGACAGCATTTTATTATGGGATAGTAAGTGGAATTGGATTGCGGGGCTAAACCTTTCCCTGGCTGGCTTTCTGTGTTCAGTTGGCCTCTTCTCCCGCTGTGCCCACCACAGTCCCCCCTCGCTCCAGGGAGTGCTAGGAGGGGGTCTATCTTCCCACCTTCTACACCTCCCTGCTCCCTGACCCTTGGATTAGGCAAGAGGAGATTGGGGGGAGCTGGAGGATATTCCTGGCTGTGTGGGAGTGGGTGACCTTCTCCCCAAGATGACTGAAGGGAAAGGGAAAAAGGGAAAGGGAAAGAGAACGGGAAAGGGAAAGAGAACGGGAAAGGGAAAGGGAAAGGGAAAGGGAAAGGGAAAGGGAAAGGGAAAGGGAAAGGGAAAGGGAAAGGGAAAGGGAAAGGGAAAGGGAAAGGGAAAGGGAAAGGGAAAGGGAAAGGGAAAGGGAAAGAGGTGTGCTGGGTGGGGTGGGACTTTTCCAGAGGTGACCTAACCCTGAGGTTTGATGGGGAAGTGTGGAAAGGAGACATCACAGAAGGGGTGCAGGGGCCCACTGCTGTAAGCTAGCTTAGGACTTGGGGAAGAGGGTGGATTCTCAGTATAACACGTGGTTCTGGATTAGCAAACAGTAAGGAACCATTATACAGGGTTGTTGTAGGATTAGAGTAAATATAACATTTGTGAGCGCCGACCATGTGCCAGCACCGGGAGCCAGAGCGCAGTGAAGGACAGCCTCCAGCTGAGGCCTCCTCCAGATCCTAGGACTGTTTTCCCCAGCTTTATTGAGATATGACTGACACATAACATTGCGTCAGTTTAAGGTGTACAACGTGTTGATTTGATATATTTATAAATTGCAAAATGATTACACCATAGTATCAGCTACCAACTCCATCCCTCCACATAGTTGCTATTTCTTTTTTGTGGTGAGAACACTTAAGATCTACTCCCTTAGCAACTTTCAAATATATGATACAGTTTTATGACTTATAATCACCCACTGCAGTGGGGGTGGCTAGAGCCTGGTCATTTGTGTCCAATTCAAGGCTGCTTCATGGGCAGTCTTTGCTCCAGAGCTCCCTAAATTGGCTGAGACTGTCAGGTCTGCATTGTGGTCTGACTGCCTGTCCAGTCCCTCTTCCTCCCCTTTGACCTGTCCCAGCCATTACCCACCCTCAAATAAATCACTTGTACCCCTAACTCTGCCTCGGCACCTGCTTCCCTACAGTACTCGAGCCGACACAGTCTTATTGCCACACAACCTAATTCACTTGCGGATCAACTACTCGCCTCCGAATTCACTAACTGCTTGACCATAGCCATACTGTGACTTGGTTTCCTCACCTGTAAAAAACCCAAAAACACCCATCTCATAGGATTTTTGTAGGTATTGAATAAGAATCCATGTACAGGGCTGAGCAAAATGCCTGGCACATAGTGAGCACTCAATAAATGTTAACCGAGGTTGCCAGAGGTGTTGTAAATTTCAATAAATAAATGCTAGCTACATATGAATGATACATAGGAAAATACCAAGTCAACAGATATAAATCTCAGGTAAATCTTAAAAGACTGAAGAGTGAGAAAGGTGGGCAGATGAGTTGTAATTGTGGACAAGTATAGAGTAGAAAAAATGATGGCCTGGCCGGGCGTGGCTCAGCGGTTGAGCATTGACCTGGGATCCAGGAGATCGAGGTTCGATTCCCGGTCAGGGCACATGCCCAGGCTGCAGGCTCAATTCCCAATGACTCTCTCATCATTGATGTTTCTGTCTCTCTCGCTCCCTCTCCTTTCCTCTCTCTGAAATAAAGATATATTTAAAAAAAAAAAAAGATGAAAGCTTGCAAATGAAATGGCCTATATATTGAGTCATCATTTGTAACCAGGAAAAAACAACCCCCAAAACCCACCAGATGTCTGTATAATCCTTCACCATTTTCTAAACACTTTCATGCATATTTTTCTCTGTGAGCTTTCCAAGAAAGCCATGACAGGCATCCCCACCCCCATTTTACAAGTAAAAGAACCAAGGAGGCACAGAGAAGCTAAAAGACTCACCCCACAGCACACAAGTAGGAGCTGGAGGCGGGAACAGAGCCTTGTCTGCACTCTCCCTGGGCAGGGAAGGCTAGGCGCCGTGGAAAAGCACCTAAAAGTAAAACAAAGGGCTTCCCTGCAGCAAAGGCAAGGCAGGTGGTACCTAGACCATGACAAAAACTGTTCTAAAGGCCACCACAGAAGACATGGGAGAAGGTTATCTAGATGGCAGGAAAAGAAGATGAAGTGAGCACCACAGTCTATGAGGTCGGAGAGGAGAGACAGAGTCAAGGGACTTCCACCTGTCAGGACTTGGGGATACCCCAGACCTCTGCTGTGACAGCAAGCCCTTCAGTTTCCCCCAGGTCAAAACATTTGACTTCAAATGCCTCTCCGTGGTATCAGTGAGGAATTACTTCTGATCTCTAGTAACAGGAGCCAGAGATCGGTGGTTTAAACACTGGTGGAAAATGGAAAGCTATGTCTTCCTGCATAAAAAAAGCTCCAGGGCTGAGAAGGTGGCTCGGGGTCTTCACGCCCCTAGACTACTATTCTTCACTCTGTCTCCTAATCTTGACTTTCATCTTCAAGGCCACCAAATAGTCCAAAACAGCTGCTGAAGCATTGGCCATTACGCTGTGTTCCAGGCAGGAAGCTGGAGGAAAGGCGGAATGAGCAAAGGGGTATGTACTAAATGTCTCAAGATGCCTGCTCATATCCATTGGCTAGAACTTGGGGATAAATCAGATCTCTGCTATGATCCCTTTATCAAAAGGACCCTCTTAGCTGCAAAGGAGGTTGGGCAATGTAGTTTTTTATTTCTGGAAATCACCACTCTAAATAAAATTATTGTTCTGATACTAAGGAAGAATAGAATGGAAATTGAGTGGGTAACCATCCGCCTCAGCCATATCCATAGGTCCAGAATTTATAAAGAGATCTCTCTCACCTTGGCCGGTTTGGCTCAGTGGCTAGAGTGTTGGCCCTCAGACTGAAGGGTCCCAGGTTTGATTCTGGCCAAGGGCATGTACCTCAGTTGCAGGCTCTGCCCCAGTCAGGGCAAGTGCAGGAGGCAGCTAATCGATGTGTCCCTCTCACATCAATGTTTTTCTCTCTCTCGCTCTCTCCCTTCCCCTCTCTCTGAAAAGCAATGGAAAAAATATTCTTGGGTCAGGATTAAATAAAGAGAGACAGAGATCTCTCTCCAAAGACCTTTTCTTTATAACTCCATACTAATCATAGCTCAAATTTGGCCCAAATTATATTATTAAGGGAAATTAAGGTTCCTGGGTTGGACTGCTATGGAGAGTAGTGTTATGTGCTATACTCATATCTTGTAATAGCTCATTTCTGGGTTATAAACAATTCTGTCTGGTTTGACCCAAAAATGAAATTACTAAAAGATACTGGGTAGCTCAGAGATCCTCCAGGAGTTCTGGAGACCAAAACCAGTGCCCAAAAGCTCATCACAGTACCGGTCTGGTGAAACTACTGTGGTTACTGTCACTTCCACAGGACCCTAGGTGCTGGAGCTGCTGCCACCAAATCTGGGCAAGAAATTCTGCTGCTTAACCTGTCATCCTGCAACTTAGTCCTGTGCAACCACTGCAGCTACCAGAGGAGACATTCCCACGGTTCTTGTTTCTTGTGTCACCGGCTCCTGATTCAAAGTCCAGGATGGTTGCTTCTGATTGGTGGAGTCCAGGTCACATGGGCATGTTCTAGCTGCCAGGGAAGCTGGGGAGGCATTTCCAGTTTCCTTGCTGAATCAGGGCTCTGTCTTCCACTAGGACTCATAAGTTGGGGAATTCTCCCAGATAGGAATCAGGTCCAGAGTTGGACAACCCTCAAAATAATGAAAATAATGTCTATTATAGGACTTAGTAGATGTTGTTTCATGTAAACCTTGCAATTCATTTTATACATGAAAAAATAAAGCTCAGAGAAGTTAAATGACTTGCCCAAGGTCACGCAACTAGTAGGGGCCAAGCTGCCCACCTCAGAGGAGCAGTAAGGAACGCTGATGGTGCTTCTTCACCTCCACCCCTTTCCTTTCCTTGACAGGTGGCAGCATTGTCATGGTTCCCTTGCTCCCACCCGCCTCCTGAGTCTCTGGTAAAGCCACACTCTAGGACATATGCCGATTGCCTCCCTCTTGCAGGCCTCCTCCAGGCCCTCCTGCCCATCCACCATTTATACAGCTGAATATTAACGGCTGCTGCAGGCCGCTCCATTGATCATCTGGACCTCCTTGGATCCAAACCTCACCCCTGATTTTGATAAACAGACGGAGGCTGAACTTCCAGGCACAGGGAGAGAGAGAGGCCATGGAGGCCCTTGAGCCAGGCTTCCTGCAGATCCCACAGGAGAAGTCTTGGGCCTGATGTGGAGGATGCTGGGACTCTATGAGAACAAATAAGTGACCTTCAGAGAGATATCTAAGCTTCAAGCTCTCTGAACTTGAAGAATTTTACTCTGTTTTGGGAGAGCACTTTTTGCTTTCAAATTTCTTTTATATTATCCCAAATCCATTTTCTTCTCTCCATCTCCACTAAACCAAGCACTGCCGTCTCTGGCCTGGACCACACAGCCGCCTCCTGACTGGCCTCCCCATTTCACAACTGCCAGAAGCTTCTGTTCAGGTTAGAAATAACAGCCAAAGTCCTTACCCTGGCTCACGAGGCCCCACTGAGCTCCTCTGTCTTTAGCTCCCCCTCTAGCCTTCCTCACCTCCTCCTTACTCCTCAGAAACACCTACCTGGCTCCCCCCAGGAAGTGGACACCTGCTGTCCCCCTAATTCCACCACCTGCCCCAGCCTCCCACATGGCTGGCTTCTCACCACTCAGGTCTCTGCCCAGATGTTGACTCCCCAGAAAGTCCTTCTTGTCCTGCATCCCAAAGCGGCCCCTCCCGCAGTCAGTCTGCAACCCCTCGCTCTGCTTATATTTGGCCGCCTTAAACCATCTTGCTTGTTGATTTGTCTGTTAACTGTCTCCCACAACCAGAATTTAAATTTCATGAGAACGGGCTTTGCTTTCTTTTACCCCATAGTACTCCCACCTACAGTATCTGCTCATAGTCAGTGCTCAATGCATACTTTTTAAAAATATATATATTTATTGATTTCAGGCAGAGGAAGGGAGAGATGGAAACATCAATGATGAGAGAGTCATTGATCGGCTGCCTCCTGCACGCCCCCCACTGGGGATCGAGCCTGCAACCCCAGCATGTGCCCTGAGCAGGAATCAAACCGGGATCTCCTGGATCATAGTTCAATGCTTAACCGCTGAGCCACACTGCCTGGGCTCAATACATACTTGTTGAAGCTACTTGACTGAGCTGTCTTGCAACAGTCCTGTGGGATAAAACAGAGCCAACACCCTCCACAGAAATCAGGGCTGTGGTCACTCCCACCACCTGAACTGCAGGGACACCGAGACACAGCCAGAGGCATGCAGCAAGCTGACAATGGAGCAAGTCCTCTGAGGCTGCTGTTCTCCATTGTTCCTGCCCACAGGTGAACACCGGGGAAGAGACAAGAACAACCCATGTGGGATGTTTTTCTTTTTCTTTGAGAGGCTAAGGAAGGGTTGTGGGCAGCTGAAACCTGGTGGGTGGTGTTTTGCTGGGATGAGATTCTGGGGTACCTACAGGTGGCACCTGGAAGGTGTCTGACAGGAGACAGGGACTCTACAAGGCTCGGAGGCAATGCCAAGAGTCTGTTCTTCCTTTCCCACTCACTTAGGCCTTCTAAGGAAAGTCCACAGGGTAGAGATTATTCCTTGGAGAATTAGGAGATGGAAACAGGCCCAGGAGTTTGAGGTCAGATGTTTATAGCAGCCCTGGGTTTGGGGGAGTCAGCAGCCTTGCCCTCAGCAGCCTTCACAACCCCTCTGGTGACCTTTCCTTTCCTCCCTCCCCATTCTAATGGGACAGGATGGTAGCTCAAGCATTGTGGGGCATCATTTGCCTCTATTTCCAAACAGGAGGAGCAGGACCTCTGTGAGTCTCTTTGGAGATTCTCAAGATAAGATTTACTCTTAAGGGATTACCCCCAAATACACAGGAGCATTAAAAAGAGTGAAACACAGTCATGGGTGACAGATTCATAATGCAATTATTTTTAAAAATATATGTTTTTATTGATTTCAAAGAGAGAGGAAGGGAGAGGGGAGAGAGAGACAGAAACATCAGTGATGAGAGTCACTGATCGGCTGCCTCCTACACGCCCCCTACTGGGGATCAAGCGCACAACCCGGGCATGTGCCCTGACTGGGAATCGAACCGTGACCTCCTGGTTCATAGGTTGATGCTCAACCACCCAGCCACGTGGGCAGGGCCACAATGCAATTATTGATTCAAATACAGATCCTTTCTCTTCCTTGCATGTTTCGCCCCTCTCCCTCCAAAAATTGCTGTTGATGGCTGGATAGTGACTCAGGGAGACAGCTATAGGGGAGAGTGACTTGGCTGCAGCTGATGCTAAAAATGGCCAGCACCAAGGCAAAAGCCAGAGGTGGCATCCTCCCTCATCCCTAGTCTTCCTCCCTGAGCCTTATTTGTAACAAGGGGGACGGAACTCTTGGCTTGTTGAAGTTGAATGAATTAAATGTGATAAGGGGTCTGACACCCATTCATAATAGTAGTAAGAGCTATGACGTGTTGAGTCCCCAAGGCCAGACACCATGCTAAGTGCTTTACAAACATCACCTCCTTCAATCATGGGCCCACACCCCACGAAGGCCAGGACTAGGTCTGTCTTGTTTCCCACCATATCAGTAGTCCTGGGTATCCTGCACAATGGTAATAATTTCCAATGCTCACAGGACCCTTTTTTCACACACTCATGTTATAGCCTATTACCACATTCAGCCCTGTATACTTCTAATCGTCATGACAATTTTAAGGGATAGTTACTACCACTATCCCTATTTTATGGATGAGGAAACTGAGGCACAGAAGACAGAGAGAGGTTGGGTAATTTTCCCAAAGTCACCAAGCAAGTGATAGCACAGGAGTCTGAACCCAGCCAGTCTGACTCTAGAGTCCATGCCCTTGACCCTTACACTAAATCAGGGGGTCAGGTGATGCTCACAAGCCTAGTGTCAGGCTGATTTATAGGCAAAGCAATTGAAGCTAAAAGAGCAGTTGAATGATTGGCTCAAAGCCACAGAGCTGTTAGGTGGCAGACCCAGGATTTGGATCCAGTGTGACCAAGCTGGATGCCTCTGAAAGAGTACACTTCACTTCCCCCCCACCTCAGCCCAAGCTCTGGGGCCAGCCCTTTCCTACAGGGATCCTCCCAGAGTCCACAAATGTCTTGAGTCTAGGACTGCACTGTCAGGCAGCTGTGGAGGAGCAGCAGTGACACCCCAAAACTCAGAGATAGCCCCCAGGCCAGGAGTCCAGTTCTGAGGGTGGGGCTGGCTGTGGACTGATGCTGGGCCCTCCTTCCACCTGTAGCCCTGGCAAGAGAGTCTCAGAGGGCCTGGGGTTGATGCCATCCCCCACTTCCTAGGGCAGGATGGTGACTGTCTTCCTGGGAGAGGAAACTGGCAGCTTCAGACATGGGGTTTGGTCAAGAGATTTTTTATCTTCATCTCCTGGCAAGAGCCGAGCTTCCATCACTCACACACTTGTTTTCCATCACTCACGTCCTTGCCCGTCGGCTGGCATCTGGCTCATCGTGGATGTCCTGTGATAAGTCAGGGGCATGACAGATGCCATTAACATAACATCTCCATTCATCCTTCCAGGATAGGCTGGCATGGAGAGGAGGCCGAGAGAGGGATGGACAAAAGGAGAACAGCTTTTGACATCAGGCTCGTCTGAGGTTGAGTCTGGCCTCTGCTGCTTTACTAGCTACGTAGCTTGGGACAAGTTACCGAACCTCGATGAGAACCCAAGTGTCCACATCTGTAAAATGGAGATAGAAATATAAAAATTCTTATCTGGAACCAAAGCCACTGCTTTGCACAACTCCAGGGAGCACCATTCGTGTTGATGTCTATGTGAGTGGTGCCGCATGGAACCCAACTCCATAGGCCACAAGATGAAAGATGCCTTGAGATTGCATATCCCCAAGTCTGCACCTGGCAAATAAGAATAGCTATCTTTCAGATGTGGAGCCAAGGTGCTAACAGGGTTCTTGTGAGGACCAGCAATTATGCCATGCAAAGGGGCTGGGGCCTCATCAGTGCACAGTAGACATGGCATTATTATTGGAGAAGTAGGCAGCCCCTGGAGTGAACAGTACACTTCTCCCAGGTACCTCCTGCACTGAGAGATGCCCCTGCCTAATTCTGGCTCATGTGTGGACCAGGTGGGAATGAGTAGAGGCCCAACTCACAATTGCCTTGTTAGCAAGACCTCAATGTCCACGTCCTGTAGGCTCTCCTCTTACCTCTCAGTTTGGCCCCATAGTAACCACATAGAGCATTAGACTCCTTGGCAGAGGTCAGGGATAGTTAGAGGGTTTCACTCTATTGGGATTTGTAGCTGACTGATCAAGAAATCCTGAATGGAATCTGTTCCCCAGCCTGGTTTTTCCAATCTCTGCCTAAAGCAACTGACCCTGTCTTTATGTCTCCTCATAGGGTGTCTTTATTAAAAATCTGCCGGCCCAGCTGCTGTTGCTCAGTGGTTGAGCATCAACCTATGATCCAGGAGATTGTGGTTCGATTCCCTGTCAGGACACATGCCCGGGTTGCATGCTTGATCCCCAGTGGGGGGCTTGCATGCAGGAGCCAGCCGATCAATGACTCTCATCATTGATGTTTCTCTCTCTCTCTCTCTCTCTCTCCCCCTCTCCCTTCCTCTCTCTCTGAAATCAATAAATATATCTTTAAAAAAACCCACAAACCTGCTGTATGGGCACATTCTCCTTCCCAGGATCAACCCCCCCCCCGCCTCCCCACCCCCTTTCTTTCCCCACAGGCACGCATCTCCTAAACTCTAAAGGGCCTGCCCTAGCCAGTTTGGCTCTGAAGTTAGAGCATCGGCCCTCAGATTGAAAGGTCTCAGGCTCAGTTGGAGGCGACCAATTGATGTGTCTCTCTCACATGGTGTTTCTCTCTGAAAAGCAATGGGCAGTGGCAGTTCATCCCAGGCAAACCCCCTGAACCTGTCCCCAAGGCCCCCTTTTCTCCGACTTCTTAGTGAGCCAAAGCAGACCAGCCTAGGCTCGTTTTCCCAGCCCTTCCTTGTTTCACTGTCCCCAACTTTAATAAATGTCCTCTAAAATTCACCTGGACTCCTGTTGTGGAATTTTTCCTGCACGAAGTCAAGAGCCCCTTGGAGAAATGCCTGGTACCTCACTTGGTCACATGGCTCATGGCGGTCTCTCCAGGTCTGTCTACATGACTGCCTCCTGAAGTGAGACTCCACGGCAAAATGGTGACACTGCGGGAATTCCAGCCCAGCCCCACTTTGGAAGAATCAGCCAATGGCCTCTCTACTCCAGTCTCAAATCCTTGTCTCCCTTAGACCAGGCAGAAAGAGACACTTCCATACCCTGATGTAGGCAGGGACTATGGCCATTACCAGCAGGAAACAGTTACTAAAGACACCGTCCTCCCTCATCAGCCCTAAAAGATTTCAGGGATGGGGGAATGAGACAGGCCAGTAAGCCAGGACCAGTGGAACAGGGAAACTGAGGCGGATAGTTACCCAGCAGTTCAAAGCCACCTAGTAAATCCCATCTTTCCTAAACCAAGGACACTTAAAAGTAAATGGTTTGCACTTCTCCTCCCCAGCCAGAGGGTAAATAACTTAAATCACCCTACTCAGGAGACAGCAGAAATCCAATTAGTGCCATTTGCCAACCACACCCAAGGACAGATGAAGTTGAGGGAATAAACCTCATTTTGGTAAATCAGCATAAAGCTGATGAATATTCTATTGAGATCCTTCCCCCTAAGTCCTCCCCTAAACACCCAGCCTTTAAAAGTCCTCAAAATGAGGTCCAGCGCCCACTCTGCCTCCCAGGAGCAGGCCCGCACCTCTCCAACCCCCTTCTTTCCCCACAGGCACGCATCTCCTAAACTCTAAGGGACCCCACGAGGCTTACAGCCGGGCAGCATGGCAGTGGCAGTTCATCTGGGCAAACCCCCTGAACCAGTCCCCAAGGCCCCCTTTTCTCTGACTGCTTAGTGAGCCAAAGCAGACCAGCCCAGGCTCATTTCCCCAGCCCTTCCTTACTTCACTGTCCCTAGCTTTAATAAACATCCTCTAAAATTAAACACACACACAAACAAAAAAACCCTGCTATATGTTTGGCACAGTGGAGATGGGAGTACCAAGGTAGGTAAGACATTCTCCAGCCCCAAGGTCACAGAAAAGTTAACTGAGTTAGCTGAGGTGGTACAGTGCAGGGACTCAGGGGCCGATGGGGTGTGTGTGTGTGTGTGTGTGTGTGTGTGTGTGTGTGTGTGGAATCACCTTCACTTGATGCTTGGGCCCAAGGGGACCATGCTCCGCAGAGCCTCAAGCAGGAAACCAGTAGCTCCAGCGCCCACCTTTGGAATTCAGGCTTCTCTCTTCTTTCCAGGTGAGGGCCCGTCCTGCCTAAAGCAGTTGTTGCCTCCCTGCCTCTCAGCTGGCCCAGTTGGCTGCAATTCTGCAGCTTCCAACACAGGAGCTAGTCAAGAGATTTCCATCAACTGGAGACAGAAGCTCACCTTTTAATTGCCTCTCACACCCTCCCCCTCCTTCTCCATCCACATCAACAATTCGATGCTTTTATTCTGGTTGCTCAGTGAACTCTAAGATATAGCAGACCCCTTGCCTTGTCTATCTGACTGACTGCAGAGCCCCTAGTTCCTAGACCTGATAAGGTGCTCAGTACATGTTAGTTGAATGAATGGATAAAAGAATAAGTGAAATCCTCCCATGGAAGTTGGGCACACTTCATGCTTACTCTAGGAAGATGTTCAGACATCCATGGTTCTCCAAAAGAAGTCACCACTGCTCCTTCTTTCCTACCAGGGACCCTTGTTCCTGACCCCGTTAGCATTCAGTTACTCACTGGGCCAGCATTTATTGAGGAGCCCGTCTGAACTAGAGTACCTGAGATTAGCCTTGAGCTTTCTTCACTCCCTGGCCCCTTCTTTTCTCACACAGGGTGCTTGACCCTCCCTTGTTCTTCCTTCCACACCCGGGTCCCATATTTGGGCTTTCTTTGGCCCTGCCAACCTGCAAAAGAGTTGAGGGAGGGTGGAGGGCTAACGTCTGCCCTCAGCGCATCTTCCCACCCCACCCTAGGGACATGTTCCCGCCAGGCTCTGGCCAGAATCCAAGCCACCCTACCTCCTGGAACAGCCGGGAACCTTGCTGTCTGAGCGCAGACCCTGGGATCCCTGCCCCGGGGCGTCCTGCCCCCGGCGCCCCGGCCCGGGTGCTGCCCGCGGCGGGAGCTGCCAGCTTTTTGGAATTCCTAATCGCTCCTGGCCCCCGTGATTGGCTGCTCAGCTCTGACCCCACTTGGGCTGCCGCCTGGTTGGATAAAAGGGGAATCTCCTTGGGGCTCCAGAGCATTAGACACCGGAGGGGGCACCTGGGACCAACTTCGCCAAGCGGGGAGCCCGGCGGGGGGGTGGGGGGAGCTAAAGACCTGCGGCCTCGGCCCCTCCGAAGAGCCGGGAGATGACGGGAAAAGCCGGGGAAGCGCTGAGCAAGCCCAAATGCGAGACGGTGGCCAAGGGTACCTCGGGGAGCGCCCCGGCCAGGTGCACCGGGTTCGGCATTCAGGAGATCCTGGGCTTGAACAAGGAGCCCCCCAGCTCCCACCCGCGGGCTGCCCTCGACGGCCTGGCCTCCGGGCACTTGCTGGCGGCGCGCTCCGTGCTCAGCCCCGCAGGAGTGGGCAGCATGGGGCTGCTGGGGCCCGGGGGGCTCCCCAGCTTCTACGCGCAGCCCACCTTCCTGGAAGTGCTGTCCGACCCTCAGAGCGTCCACTTGCAGCCGCTGGGCAGAGCGTCGGGGCCGCTGGACACCAGCCAGACGGCCAGCTCGGGTAGGTGAGGCCAACGCTGCGCCGCGACCCGGTTCGCGGGGAGAGCCGGCGCCCACCGTCGCTCGCGCTTGCACCGCAAGGCCTCCTCTGGGCGCAAAAGTTTGTGCCAGGCCGAGGGTGGCATCCCGGCCTGGACCCGCGCGCCCCGGGCAAGGGCCGGAGGGTGCCCCGGGCGCCGCCGGGTTTCGGCCCCCGCGCTCGGGCCGCCGCGCCGTTTTCTCGCCCCTGCCTGGTCCCGGCTCGCGCGGCGCCCGGTTGGGGCCACACTGGAAACCGGGCTTGGGGTGCCAGAGCCCAGGGGGAGCCCCAGCTCCTCTGCTCCGCGGCGGCCTCCGCCTCCCGGACCACCCGCCTCCTGGAGCCCGATTCCACTCCGCGCGGGCGGCCCGGGAACGGGCGCCAGCTCCAGCCCCAGCCCAGGTGCCCAAAGTTGTCTCTTCCTCTCTCCTTTTCGCCATCCAAACTCCCCGCTTTGGTCAGTTAGGGTTTTGGGGTTTTTTTTCACCCCAGAGCTTGGACAACCGGGCCACCGAGGCGGCTGAATCGGCCGCCACCCGACCCCCCGCGCGCCACGGTGCCTCGGTCCCGGCGCGTCGCGGTCGCGGGCCCCTGGTGGCCCCGCCGCGCCCTCCCCAGGCCCACTTCCCGGCCCCGCGCTCGGGCCTCCGGCTCCCGTTGGTGCTCCGCAATTCCCCCGGTTTTTCGTTACCGGTTTATTTATTTTTATTTGGAAGGGCAACGAAAAGAGGCGCGTTGCAGCGTCTCCAGTCTCGAGCGGAGGCTCATTGTGCGGAGACTGAGAGGGGGGCTGTGCCGAGGGGCCCCCCAGCCCTGCCCGGCGCCCGGCGCCCAGCCCCCCGCGCCACTCCCTGGGGCCAATTTTTAGTCCCAGGGCGACGGCGCTGCAGGCGCAGGTCGGGGCGTGGAGCCTGGAGCGCCCCGGGGGTCCCCGCGACACCCCGGAGCCGCCTCACCCCCCGCCATCCCTGTCCCTCGGCGCCGGGCCTTTGCCTCTCTTACAACGAAATCCGCTCAGAACCTCCCGACCAGGGCGCGGTGGGCCGGCCTGCGGGGCTCCCCGGGAGGCCGGGGTGGCGCCCGGGAGGGCTCGGGGCGCCGGTGTTCCCGAGCCCTGCCCAGCGCGCCCCGCATTCTGCCGCATGTGCCTCCGTCCGCTTTTCAGATTCTGAAGATGTTTCCTCCAGCGACCGAAAAATGTCCAAATCAGCTTTAAACCAGACCAAGAAACGGAAGAAGCGGCGACACCGGTAAGGCCCCCGGGGCTCTCTGTTACCTCTCCGGCTCCCCCAACCCTGCCGTCCCCTGTTTGGGGGTCGGGTCGGGACCGTTCTTGCCGCCTCGGGGTCTGAGAGCCGCGGCGGCGCCCGGCCGGGGAGCGGGCGTTCCTGGGAAGCTCCCCGGGCCCTGGCGTCCGGCTGCCGGGCAAGCGGCACCGCTTTAGGCTTCCCCACCGTCGGGAGAAAGGAGAGGCCCGGCCGGGAGCCCAGAGCCGGGGAGGGGCGGGCACCCCAGGTGCCTTCCCCGAGCCGCACGGGGGAGCCGCGCCCGCCTCGCGCCGCAGCCGGTCCCCCGCGCTCCGCCCTGGCCCCCTTTCCGCCCCCGCGCCCTGTGCCGACGACGCGCCACCTTTCCGCTCCCACCGGCCCCGAACCTCGAGCGTGATGATCTGCGCTGATGGAAATTTTTCGTTAGGCTCCTGCTCTTTGTGTGGCCCTGAGAAGGTAGCTTCCCTTCGGCGAGCCTCGGTTTCCTCGTCTGTAAAATGGGGAGAGACGGGGGAGTGTGTGGACTGGATGACCCACCAGCCCTAGCCGCAGCGGACGGGGCTGCACTGGGGTACAGGCTAAAGAGAGTGTTTGTTTTTTTAAAAAATATATGTCTTTAAATAAGCATTACTTGCACAAAGTTAAAATTCAATCCATTCGAAAACATAGATCCTGGAAAGTAATCCCCTCACCCCGGACCCGCAGCCCTCGGGCATCAGCGCCTCTGCGCCGCCGGTTCCTTGTGTAAATTTACCAGAAGCGTTTCAAGGAAATAAAGGAGCAAGAACCAAAAACCTGCCTGACTTTCTGCGAGTGCTGCTTCCAGGCGCTGTCCCTGCGCTCCCCCGGCTCTGTCCCCCCAAACCTCTCTCCGCCCGGGCCCAGGTGGGGTGTCCGCAGGGTGCCACTGGCTCTGGGGACATTTCACCCCCGGAGGTCTGCCCCTCCCGCTTGCCCCCCTTGATCTCCTTTGCCCCAACTTGTTCTCAGCCCCTTTGTACCCTTTTTCTGGGCACTTTTCTGGGGTTCCCTCTTCCCTAGCCCTTGGAAACCCCACTACTGACCCCCGCCTTTGAAACGGGGTCTCCCTGACCTCTCAGACCCCAACAGGCTCCCCCTTGGAGGCGGGTGAACTTTGACTTGGTTTCTCAACGACCTCGTTGGTTCCCTTCAGGCAGCCGTTTGTTTTTGTTTAGTTTGTTTTATTTTAAACAGAAACATTTTTTTAGTCCTGGTCCTGGGTCATTTTTACATTCATTTCCCCAACGAATATTCATTAAAACACCTCTTATGCACCCATCTCATGCTGGTCCCAGGGTGGGTGATCCTGCCAGCTTCTGAGTCCAGGGACCAGGCCACAAGGGAGAACAACTGCTTCTGCATTGGTGCCAGCAGGGGTGGGGAGTGGGGCGTCCCAAGAAGAAGAGCCCTGGGGAAAGCACGCCCCAAATCCTGTGAGCCCCAACAGTGTTTCTGCATCAGGACACCTGCCCATGTGGCACTTGGAGCTGGCTGACCCATAGCCCGGAGTCCATGCTTATGGTTCCTGACTCTGTCCTCACCCGACACCCTCTCCACCAGGGGAACTTTTGGGAGCTTTGGTGGGTTCCCAGGGAGACCAGACAACAACCAGTCACCTGCCAGTTTCTGGCTATTTTTGGTTCATGAAAGAAGCAGATTTTTGGAGCTAGGAGAATGGCTACTGATTGTCGGTGCAGTTTTTAATTAGTAAAAAAAAAAAAAAAGAAAGGTATTTTCCTCAGCTTCTCTCATTTGGGGATTTCAGAAAAGAGAGCCTGGAATCTGGTGATGAGAGATGGGCATCGTTTGATTTCCCAGAAACAGACCAGGCGTAGCAGAGGCTGGAGAGGGGAGAGAAGGTGGGCCGGCAGCCTTGGGATCTCAGAGGTTCCTCTTCTCTTTACCCGGAAAGCTCAGACGGGAAACGGGGGAACCTGAAAGGTCTGGGCTTCTGTAAAAAGCCAGGAGCAGGTTTTCTGGGTCACACTGCGGGAGCGCAGGGAGGCTCCCTGGGGAGCATGTGAGCATGAACTCGGGGAAGGGCTCTGAGATGGGAATGAGGGGAACTTTGGGGGCTCTGAGGCTTTGCTTTGGTTTTGGAATTCGGGCTCTGAGCTCTCCTGAGCAGAGGCTGGCACTCCAACGACCTGGCGCCGGCAGCTCCTCTCGGCTCCGGCCACAGCGCCTACGCGCTTCGGTTTCCCTCGTTTTGAAACGGATTTGCACCTTCTGATGGTTTATTTTGATGATTTGTGTGGGGACCCTTCAGTAAGTGGCCGGAGAGAAATAGAAAGCAGCAGTTCTTCAAAATTCTAAAGAAATAGCTTAGTTTACATAAACATTTCATCCCCTGCCCCCAAGAGAAGAGGAGAGACGATTTGGAACCAAACCAGTCATTTCCTATAAAGAGCAGAATCCTTCTTCCTCACAGTCCCCCGCAGCATGCCCCAAGATATTAGAGAAAACACAGCACTAGGATCGCCGGAGCTTAACTTGGTACTTTTTCTTTGTTGGGTGAGGGTGGTGGCCGCAGTGAGGGACCTAAACCCCCCGGCTGGTCCCAGGGTCCAAATCCCAGCGGCTCAAGCATATTTATACGCTGAGTTTGTGGAACCTGGACTTTCTTGCCCATTGGCTTGTTGATGAGGGAGCGAGATAAAGGAACTTGGTGAAATTAAGGTCTGAAAAGGGAAGAATTTGTAAGTGTGTTTGTTCAAGAAAGGAGGTCCATGAACCCCCTAATATTGGATGTGACATTTTATGTACTGGAGCACATTCATTTGCGGATTTTCCTAGGGCGAGAGCAATCTAGCTTTTACCAGATTCTTAAAGCAGTTTGACCCAAAATAGGTCAATGTGAACTGCTCCGTGAGGGTGGGGGGCTGTGGAGGTAGATTCTCTCAGGGTGACCTGAATGGAGCCCCCCCACTGTGCACTCCCACCCTTACCCCTCCCCCCCTGCTTGTGCGTTGGGATGGTTGGGAGGTGGCCCTTTCCTTCTGAGCTCGGGAAGGGACGGCCTGCATTCCCGGTCACATCCCCCATCCCTGCAACTCCCAGGGCAGCTTTAGGGAGCTGGTGGATCTGGGCAGGTGAGGAGGGGGGAGTGTCGGGGTGGGTTGAAGGGTTGAGAAATTCAGTTCTCAGTTGCACAAACACTGGGGTTGCAGCTGCATTTGGTCTTTGAGTGAGTCTCAGAACTTCGAGTGCAATTTAAAAGATCAGCTCTGTCTGTGAGTGGGTCCCAGTGGGGCTGAGGCACTTACTCACCTGGTGCACCCCTCGCCCTGTTCTGGGAGGAGGAAGAGGGGCTTTCTACAGTGTTCCAAAATTTCTATCCTAATATCCTTTCCCCAAAACACTTCCAGAAAGATTCCTGTAATGAAATGCCTCCGAGGGCTGAAATAATGCCCCCCACCTCCAGGAGGGTAGTGTGGGCCCTTGGCCTTGAATGAAGAGGCGTCCAGAGGGTTAAGCTATGAGTGTGTGTGAACACGTGTGCACGTGTGTGTGCGCGTGTGAGAGTGTGTGTATGTGAGTGTGTGAGGGAGTCTGTGCCTGTTGTGCCGAGCCCCTGGGTTTGGGGTCTATCCAAGAGGCAAGGGGAAGGGCCATTCTGTCCTATCTGGGACAGGCTTGTTCCATTTCCAGTGTCCTGAGTGTCTGGTTTTGTTCCCCTCAGGACAATCTTTACCTCCTATCAGCTAGAGGAGCTGGAGAAGGCATTCAACGAGGCCCACTACCCAGACGTCTATGCCCGGGAGATGCTGGCCATGAAAACGGAGCTGCCAGAAGACAGGATACAGGTAACAGAGCCCCGAGTCCTTCTGTCTCCCATTTTCTCCACTCTTGGGAACATCACAGCCCAGGGTCCCAGATACCCATCTCCCACCCCCTTGCATGAGCACCTGCTTGCTTGTGATCAAGTTCTCATGAGGAACAGATCGGTATTTGCTGACCACCCACCATGGGAGGTGGGCACTGCGGGGGCAGAGACTTAGCAGATGTGGCCTGGCCCCCTGTTCCAGACTGCAGCTTCCTGAGGAGTATTTCATACAGACTCTGAGGGCCCTGTGGTGGGAGAAGGCATTTGGGTGGGTCCTGGGTTCTGAGCAGGGTCTCTGTTGTAGCAGCTGTCCCCTCCTTCCAGCTGTCTGCTCCAAGGCCAGAGGTGGCCCCAGGCCTTTCTGGGTACCTGGGGTTAGGAGAGAGTGGCTCCTAGCCCCACCCGCAGTCTGTTTCCCTTCCCTCTGCTCCCCTCCTTATGAAGAAGTGGTTTTGCTTCCCTTCCTATCCCCCCCACCCCCCATCTATCCACCTGAGGCTCCTTCCTCTTCTCACAACCAACCAGCTGGCCCTGCCCTGAGCTCCTGCTCCTTCATTTTTCCCGGGTCTGGCCCAGAATGTGGCTGGGGACTGTGCTTGCAGGCGTGGCTTATTAGGCCCGCCCCCTCTCCTGGAGAGGTTTGTCACTACCAGCCACTGATCTGGACTGAGATGTCCTCAGCTGTGCTGGGTGCAGGGCCTCCTTTCATCAACAACAGGATCTTTTCAAGACCAGAACCCCTGCACGTCCCCCCCCCCCCCCCAAGCTGGGCAGGAGTGGAGCTGCTTAACCATTTCTCTGGGAGAAGATGAAGTCTGATGATTTCTAGACCGGGCGCATGAGGAGGAAGAGTGAGTGGGGTGGGAGGAACATTTCCAAGAGGTTTGGATTTGCCTTAGCTGAACTGCAACCTTCCAAGCAAGCTGTTCCCATCACCTGGGGCGGCCAGAGCAGTTCACTGCTGAGGCAGGAGCCCTGACTTCCTGAAATCCCTTCTGCTGGCGTCCCTCCCAGTCATAGTCCCCGTGTCCCCAGGTGTGATATGTGTTGGGGGCGGGGGTGGGAACCACATACAGGGTGCGGGGGTGGCTCTGCTCGCTCCCTGGAGAGCCAGGGAAGGGAATGAGGCATGAGCTGCTTTTCCAGAAGAGCCTTTCTCCCCCTTGGAAACCTATTTGGAATTTCGGTCAATGGCTTTAGGCGTTGACACCAACAATAAGCTCAATTATTCATAATCTGGTGATCTGTTTGGTGCATTTATCGTGGTGACCTGGATCCATTGCCCCCCACCCAGTGGGGTAAGGCTGGGTGTTGATTCTGAGTCTCGTGTGTGTTGTGTGGCGTGTGTGTGCGTGTAAGCCAAGGCCTAACTCAGTCAATGTGTGGGGTTAACCTCTGCCTGGCCTTCATTAGCACAAAGTTGGCTATTACAAGCGTCTGGGTGGGTGGGGAGCTGATAAACTCTCCCTGTCGGTAGGCCCCACATTTGCACTATGGACCAGAAGGAAGGCCAGCTTGTCTCTTGCACTGGGTTGTCCTACACCCTGTCTGGCTGTGGTGGTGGTGGGTGGAGTGTTTGTAACTGTGTTGCTATAAGTGCTTCAGCAGGTGATGCTGAGCTTCTTTAAGTTCCCTGGGGGCATCTATGGGCTGGCGTCTGAAGCCACCAGGACCAGCAAGGAGGAGCTGGGTCGAGGAGTAATGTGATTGCCCTGGGACTGTGAGGACTGGCTATGGAATGTGTGCATATGGGCGAACTGAGGCAAGACTCTCTTCAAGTCTTTGAGCACTGCATGGTTCTTTGGTGAAATGCTGCCCCCAGAAGGTGTTTGTAAGCTGTCAAGTAGTCCTGCTGCCAAATGTTTACCATGTGGCTTGGGAAGGCTCTCAGCATGTATTAGCATGTGTCCAATCACAGTTAAAATTTACAGAGCAGTTTCCGTGCGCCAGGTGTTCTAAATATGTGATGTGTGCAGAAGAGGCAGGGAGGTGTGGTGGTTAGGGGCACCCACTCTGCAACCAGACTGCCCGGTGGGCATCCTGGCTTCACCAGTTACCAGCTGAGTGACTGTGGACAAGTTACTTTGCCCCGTAGAGCCTCCAATTTCTCATCTGTGAAATGGGGGTGATAGTGGCACCTGCAGATGCGGTGAGCCATATGTGTGATGTGTTGTTCCAGGCTATGCCTGGCACATGCCCAGTGCTCACTCTGTTTCAGCTCTGATCTCATTAAATCCTGGTGACAACTGGTGGAGACTGTTAGCCTCCGTTTATTACTGAGGAGACTGAGGCGGAGAAACTCGCCAAATCCACACAGCTAATGAGTGGGGGACACAGGGACCCAGGTCTGCATCTAAAGCCCCCATGTTCACCAACTGCCTCGTGGGTCTGAAGCCTGTGCTTTGACCTGAAGCTAGGGAAAAAGATGGCCTGAGGCCAGGTGGGGGCCTTTTGTGTAAAAATAACCAATATTTATTGAGCACCACGTACTATTCTTAAACAACAACAACAACAACCCCCGCCCCCAAACTCACTCCTAAACATTTACTTCAATGGGGTGAAACATGAGTCTCCCTCCCCACTGCCCCCCAGCAGCCCCTCTGGTGGTAACCAGTTTTCTTTGTTTCTTTATAGAAATAGTTTATGTATGTTCCCAAGGAATCAGAACACCCAATGAGCTAGGTACTATTACTATTCCCATTTTACAGATGGGGAACCTGAGGCACAGCAGCCAGACTACAGACCTGAGTCCCTTTAGGCTCCAGAATACTGGCTTCACTACTGCCACCCTTCCAATCATTTCCTCTCAGCATGTTTAGGTCGGAACGATGCTTCTAAAGATGGAAAACTACCTCTCTGGAGCCAGTCCCCTCCCCTCCCCCAGCTTTCAGTGGGAGGCCTTTGTGTGTGTGTAAGGGGGTGGCATGGGGGTAGTTATTAGAGGCTCCAGGTCTGAAGTTAGATGTTCTCAAGGTGGGATGGAAAAGTTATTGACTGGATGCCAGTGGTTCGGATCTTTGTTCTGGCTCTGACACCCACCAGGCTCAGCAGAAGCCAGGTCACTTGCATCTCTGTTACCTCATCTGTAAAAAAGGAGAGGGGATCCCTGCCAGGGAGGGGACTTCTCAGGATCACCTTCCTCACCAGATCCCTGGGCTGCCATTGGTGGAATGGGGGAGCATGACAGGTGGAGTTTAGCAGTCCCCTGTTGACAACTGGGACACACCCTCTTTGGGCCAACCCAAGTAAACCCCTGGGTGTGTCTGAGGTCTACTATCTAATGTCTAATGAGAACCCAGTGTGGATGTGAAAAGTCATATACACCTACTTCCAATCTTTTTATTTGGTTTTAACTTTTTTATTGCTGACACTATTGCAGATGTCCCCCATTTTCTCCCATTTGCCCACCTCCACCCAGCACCCCCCCCTTGACCCTCACCACACTGTCTGTGTTTATGGGTTATGCATAAATGTTCTTCAGCTAACCCCTTCGCCTTCCTTTTTTCACTCCTCCCCACCCTCCTCCCCTCTGACATTTGTCAGTCTGCTCCATGCCTCCAGGCCTCTGGTTCTATTTTGTTCATCAGTTTGTTTGGTTCATTAGAGTCCACATATTAGTGAGATCATATGGTATTTGTCTTTCTCTGCCTGGCTTATTTCACTCAGCATAATAATTTCCAGGTCCATCCATGCTGTCGCAAAGGGTAAGAGATCCTTCTTTTTTACAGCCAAGTAGTATTCCATGGTGTGAATGTCCCACAGCTTTTCTGTCCACTCCTCTACTGATGGGCACTTGGGCTCTTCCAGATCTTAGCTATTGTGAATTGTGCTGCAATGAACATAGGGGTGCATAAGTTCTTTTCTGATTGGTGTTTCGGGGTTCTTAGGATATATTCCCAGAAGTGGGGTCACTGGGTTAAATGGCAGCTCCATTTTTAATTTTTTGAGGAAACTCCACACTGCTTTCCATAGTGGCTGCCCCAGTCTGCATTCCCACGCCTACTTCCAATCTTTGTTTCCTTGCCAGCAAGCCAAGCTCTGAGCCTCAAATTGCTCATTTGTAAGATAATAATATTTCCCAAAATGCTAACTTAATAAAAGCATTGTTGTTACTGGCAGTAATAAGTAATTACCATTGTCCCAGATATTAAGTGCTTTCCGTGCCTTGTTTCAGTGAACCCTCACAACAGACAGATGAATTAGATGCTCTTCTTACCCCATTTTCTGGGTGTGGAATATGAGGGGCTGAGAGGTGAAATAAGTAGTAGACTGGGTTCAAACCCTGTACTCAACTACTATCACTGAGAGCACATGAGGGAAACACAAATGTCTGTCTACATAGCCCGGAATGACCAATGCCACCAGTGGTGATGAAGGCCAGCCCCCTCTGTGATGGCCCATTTCCTCTGCCTTAGGGCTTGGGCGGCAAGCAGTTCCCTGCTCTACAGCTCTCTGGGTTGGGGTGAAGGGATAGGTGTATTGCTGGAGAAAGGAGATCCCGAGGCTCCACATCAGAATATCAGACTCAGACATGCAGTCCCCTTTATGTCTCCAAAAACTGCTGGGATTGGCATTCTGGAAGCCTCTGCCAGACATCAGCTCTGGGGAAGAGGAAATGGGTTTTCAGACTGACTTTATTTCCTCTACGAGGCCACTGGTTCCAAGAATGATAAGATCAGGTATATATGTACATTCACTTGTTTGTTTACTGTATTCTTTTTTAATGTTTTTATTGATTTCAGAGAGAGGAAGGGAAAGGGAAGGAGAGAGAGAGAGAAACATCAATGGTGAGAGAGGGTCACTGATCTGCTGCCTCCTGCACACCCCTTGCTGGGGATCGAGCTGGCAACCTGGCATGTGCCCTGACCGGGAATCAAACTGCGATCTCCTGGATCATAAGTCGATGCTCAGCCACTGAGCCACGCTGGCCAGGCTGTTTACTGTATTCTTTTTGGACAAAAGTCCTACTTATTTTAATGCCTACAAGACAGAGATGTGGACATGCAAAGTGAACCGAGCCCACATCTCACCCCTAGTCTTCGCAGCTTGGTGTGTATGGACAGCAAAGTTTGGAGCCTCTGACTGACATGGTTTGATTCTGCCTTTTTAAAAAGTGGTCCTTGCCCAAGGGGAGGGAATGAAGTTTTGGGAAATTATGTTCCAGAAGTTAGAAGAAAGGCGCCCAGTTGCAGTGTGTCTCAGCCTGGGACATTTATTCAAATTACAGCTGCTTTAAAATTTTTTCATTTTATTTTTCAATTACAGTTGACATTTAATATAATACTAGTTTCAGGTATACAGCATAGTGGTTAGTCATTTATGTAACTTACAAAGTGACCCCCCCATAAGTCTTGCACCCACCTGACACCACATATAATTACTACAGTATTATTGACTATATCCCCTAAACTGTACAAATTGGCAGTTACAAAACAGTCACAGAGCATCTTTTGAAAATAACCACACAGGGCTCCCACACCCAGCAATTCTGTTTTAACTGTTTCTGTGTAGAGCCTTTGCATCTGGATGTTTTTAAAGCTCTGCAGGTGATTGTGTGCAACCAGTGCAAAAACACTGGGTCAGAGGCTCAGGAAAGGAGTTTCTCAGTTTTGAGTGGGTTAATATGACTGGGAGAAAGTGGTTTTGGGGTGACAAGATGGGATGTGGAACAAGGTGATCTGTCAGGTGTGCAGGGAGGGATGCTGCCTGGGGCTCCCAGGAATAGAGGGCAGAGCTGCCCCCTAGCGGACATCAGGAGCTGCAGCAAGGCCAGGCTTCCCTGGGCCTGTAGCTGGGACTGGAAGGGGTGAGCTGAAATATGGTGTCAGAAGTGCTGAGTGGATATGGAGTGTGAAGTCGTTAAATCACGCCAGCAATGAGCCCAAATTAATCAGCTTCCAGCTAGAGGAGAGGAAACAAGCTGAGTGAATGCGATGGAAGCTGCCGCATGGCTGACAAAGCCAGGGCTGATGGCAGGGGACAAGATTAGAGGGCTGGGGCTGGGGTAGTCAGGTGACCAGAATGTGCAAAAAGCATCCCATTGTGTGAGATGCTTCTCTAGGGGGGGCAATCCCTGAAGGTATGCAGAAGGTTTCCTGGGAGATCTTTGAGGGAAGGAGCCCTGGACAGGTTGTCCGGTGGAGATACAGGGACTGGAACTTTGCCAGACAGGAGCCGTTTGATGACAACACCACTCATGCTGGTTACCCACAGACAAGAGGAAGGGCTGACAGGTTACCTGAACTGCCTGGTGTGTGTCCTTGTAGCAGAAGAGCTCCCATTTGGCAAGAAGCCCTTCCCCAGGTCCAGTCCATCCTTGGAGGCCAGGGTCTCAGGGCCCTCTCTGTCAGCTGTGGAGGAACCTGCCAGAGCAGCTGCTGACAGCCAGAGGCATCCTGCCTGGGCTTACTCAGAGTTGCTGCAGCATCACCTTTGAGGGGAAATGCACCAGGTAACCAGGCTCTTTCCGGAGCTGGAAGATCATCTCAACTCATTTTTGCTGGGGACTCAAAACCTGGTGATCCTTGGTGCCACTTTTGAGTCCCTTTTCAGGAGCTCAGAGCCCTCAAGTGTAAGGCAGGGCTTTGGTCCTTGCCGGCTCCTTGAGGGAGGTTCTCCTGAAGAGTTGCAACCCAACTGCCATGGAGAGTAGCAGTCTTTTCTAGAAAGTGAGCAGCCAAGCAAGTGAGTGGGAGAGGGATTGAAGGACTGTTTTGGGCCTGTCGGAACCAAGATACCAAGTAGGAAAAAGGGTCCGAATGCTTTAAAGGAATCTCAAAGGTGAGAGATGGGAGGACCTGGCTTTATGTGAAAAGTGTTACTATTTGCTGGAGAGCAAAGCCTCATCTCAGTGCACATTTACTACAGAATTCACCCAGCATCCAGCCAAAGTATTTTAGTTCTTACTATGGACCAGGCATTTCCCATGCACTATTTTGTTTAATTTTTACAAGTCTGGGAGTAAGTGATATCACAGACAGATGAGGAACTGGAAGTCAGAAAGGTTAAGAAATGCAGCCAATATCACAAATACTGCTGGAGGCAGAGCAGGGATCTCCAGCCTTGTTTTCTAGCGCCTGATTACAGTGAGTGCTGGGCCTTGCCTGGTGTTCTCTTGCATGTGTGCCTCAAGGGCTTGGAATACCTTGGAAAGGTGGGGAGAGTTGCAGGGACATTTGTTTGGATGCCTAGTGGGGAAACTAGAGACTATCTGTATTAAAATCTTGTAGCCTGAAGGTTAGTTCTATCCCCCCTCACCCATCCCCAGTTGTTGTTCTTACTACCTGTCAGTCCATCCTTACTAAAGGCATGTGGAGGAGGCCAGAGGGGCAGGTAATGCCACTGATTAACCTGCCCCCTGGGCAGAGTCTCCCACTGATTTTTCTACACCTCCACTGAAACAATAAGTAGCATTTACTGAGCACCTTCTGTGTGACAAGTACTGCTTTTAGGCACTTTCACTTATTTCATTAATCCTCAGAATGACCCTGAAAAGCAGGTATTCTTATTTTATGTCTGAAGAGACTGAGATGAGAGAAGGCAAGTAACTTGCCCAAGACCGCACAGCAATTTTTGTCAGAGCTGGGAATTCCAGTTCAGGACTGGCTGACTTCAGTGCTTCTTGCAAACTTTTAAGTTGCATTAACATATGCTGGTTGCTTCCAGGAAGGGAAGAGAAAGGCAAATATGAAGAGTGGTTAGGGTTAATTCTAACTCCTTGTCACTTCCCTCCAAGGCACCATCGCCACAGCTTCCCTGCCAGTTGTCTGAAAAAGAAATTGTTTTGGCTGTCCAGGTTTCCTCCATAAATTGGAGCAGCATCTGGTCTTTGCAGAGAGCCAGGCATTCCAGGAGCTCATAACCGAGGGTCCGGATGACTCCTGGTTTGAGCAACCAGCTGGCACCAGCTCCCCTGGGAGTGTGTAGGCAAAGTCTGATCTCCAGACCAGTTATTCATTTCCCCAAATTAGGAGGCCCAGGAAAATGGTTATTCTTTTTTTTTTTTTTAATATTTTTTATTGATTTCAGAGAGAGGAAGAAAGAGGAAAAGATAGAGACATTCCTTCGGCTGCCTCCTGCACGGCCCTACTGGGGATGGAGCCCTCAACCCCGGCATGTGCCCTGACTAGGAATCAAACTGCGACCTCCTGGTACTTGGGATGTGCCTCAACCAACTAAGCCACACCAGCTGGGTGGAAAATTGTTCTTTTTAGAGGCCCCGGATATGATCTGAAACCCAAGTCTGCACCCCCTTTTTTAGTAATGATGCTGTTTTCATTTGTGAGCTCACTCCCATCTCAGGCCTGATGCTCGTGGAATCCTGGGAAAGCCAGGGCAATGCGCCTTCCCAGGCACCCACACTGGGGAGGGAGTCAATGCCTTTGTATATTCCACAGTCCCTTCTCCTGAATCCATAAATGCAAAATGTGCTGGAAATGAACAGTTTTGTCTGAAGTTTGGAATTGAAACTCATTAGTGGCAAAAAACAAAATGGACCTTATTTGTCTCTTAGTGTGAATATGTATAGGTTTTGCTGCAGAAATCAAAGCTGATGGGTTTGCTTATGGTGGTAGTGCTGCTGCTGCTGCAGGGTGTTACATAACACATGGCATATGCATCACCATTTCTAAAATCCAAAACATTCCGGAGTCTGGCCTGGAAGATTCCAGTTAAGGGGTGTGGCCTTGTTCTTTTATAAGGCGCTGTGTTCAAGCAGGAAGGTCATCTCCTGACCAGAAAGCAGATGCCTTACTTAGATTCATAAAGCGCCTTCCCAAGCTTCTGTGGTCAGAGGAGGTCCCTGAATTCCACCATTCATTCTTTGCTGTCTTCTGAGAGGTGGATGGAACCAGAAGTAGCTTATCCCTGTATATAGATTAGTCATTTTAGGTTCCTGCCCTTGGTAGGTGTCACTCAGGGCCCTTTGAGTCAGGACCAGGGGGAGGCCTGCACATTGCTTCCCAGTCCCCCCAGGGGGGCCAGAGCAGGAACAGCAGGTGCCAAACCCCGTGGAATCAAAGGTGTGTCCTACCCCGGGTGGGCCAGGGATGGTTTTTTTCTTTTCTTTTTTAATTATATTTTTTTGATTTCAGAGAGAGGAAGGGAGAGGGGAAAAAAGAAAAGGGAGAGAGAGAAACATCATTGAGATTGTCGTCATTGATCGGCCGCCTCCTGAACACCCCCTACTGGGGATGGAGCCCACAACCCAGGCATGCGCCCTGACCGAGAATCCAACAGTGATCTCCGGGATCCTAGGTCGGCGCTCAACCGCTGAGCCACGCCCAGCTGGGCAGAAATCGTTTTTCTAATGGAGTTGACCCATGTCGGGGTGAAGAGGCCCGGTGGGAGGGGGGCGCGTTGGAGGCCGGGTCTTTTCCATTTTCAGAGTTTCCGGTTACTTACAAATGCAGAAATGCCAAAACATGGTTAGACACATTTGGAACTTAAAGCTGTGCGTGGACGGTGCAGTCTCTCTGCAATTCCACACCGCGGGCCTGTGACTGCTGAGCTGTTTGGGGGCGGCGGGGATGCGAGGCGAGGCGGCCGGGGCGCCCCCTACCGGATGCGCTCAGCCGCAGACTCCCGCCTGCCGCGGGCCGTCGGGGCGCTCGTTCCGCCACCTGGCGGCGGCGGCGGGAACGGCGGGGGCGCAGCGACTCGGCCCCCCCCCCCCCCGGGCCCGGCGGCCGAGGCAGCAAAGGGTTAAGCTGTCAGCGGCGCGATGTTAAACAGGTGTCAAAGGCTCCCCATATATCTGCAGATTGAAATCAAATTCTTTGCCGTATAAAAAGATAAATTACCCAGGCGCTGCCGCGCGTCCCACTCATCACGCCAGCGCCAGACGGCAAGCAATTTTTTTTTTAAATGTGCTAACGACCTAATCAAGCAATCAAGTCTGAGAAGATTGCAGAGTGACCGGGGCAGCCATCTGCCGGCGAGCCCGCATTCATTTCCCGCGCCCGCGCGGGGCGGAGCCGGGCAGGGAGCTGCCGGGGGAAGTGGGGGAAAAATCCTAAACAAATTAACACCCAATTTTCCCCGTCTAATTAGTTAAATGAGAAGCGCTCGGGGTCCCCGGGGAGGGGGAGCGGCTCGCGGCGCGGCCCTCGCTGCCTCCCCAGCATTAATTAGTGCGGGTCAATGCCGCGGCTCCCGGGAGAGCGGCCGCTTTAATTTCCCGTGATATTTCAGAGCCTGAGGCCCATCGATTCAAACTGAAATTAACTTATTTTTCAATCAGCCCAGGGCTGCCCCTGGGGGTGACTCTTCTTTTGCCGCCTCCTGAATAGAGCTGGAGCAATTTTTCATCAAAAGCTGAAACCTCGGCTGCCGAGGCGGGGAGGGGCCCGGCGGGGAGGGGGCCCGCGGCCGAGGCGAGGGAATGGGGAGCGCAGAGGAAACTAATGGGTTTCTGACGCCCGCCTCTGCCCTCCCCTCTTCTCCCCACCTCCCGGGCTCCTGGCCGCCCTGGGGGGACGGAGCCCACGGGGCTGTGGAGGAGCAAGAGGGGCTCGGGGCCCGGGGTCCTCCAGCGCCCGCGCTCCCCGAGCCTCCAGCTACCGAGGGGCTGCCGCTGTCCCCATCCTGGCTCTGGCTCCTGCCGGCTGCTGGGAGCCTCAGGATGCTGCTTTGGGAGACCAAGAACCCCCCCTCCCCCCAGCTGCTCCACTCGGGGCTGGAGAGCTCCAGACACCCCCAGGGCAACTACCTGCCCCCATTCAGACCTTGCACCAGTTTGGGGACCAGAAAAAACCTTCCCTAGAGTGCCCCCCACAACACTTTCCTAAGTCCCCATTCCCATTTGCTTCTCACACCACCGAGAATTTTGTCTTTCTTCCTTGACTGAGGGATGGCTGCCCAATTCCCTCAAGTATCATTAGAGCTAAGTCCCTAACTGTGGAGAGGAGGTGAACCGAGGGCCCTGCGCAGGGCGGGGCTCAGGACAGGACACAGGGGGAGCTGATGGGCCTTCTGGGAACATCCCCAGCTCTGCTTAGTTCCCAAACTTCATGATACATGAATGAAATGCCCTTTGCTCCGAGTCCACACTCACCTGGAAGCCTTCCTGAGACTTCTCTAGTCTCTGGAGTTCCAGGCGAGCGGGAGCTCTGAAAGCTGCTGGTCTGTCCCTGGAAAGGAATTTGTCCCTCTCTGCATCAGAAAAGAGATTCTGTTTATACCCTAAAGGTGTGAGTACAAGAGAGCTACCAGGGTCGGGCTTCTCAGCTGCAAACAGGACACACTGGGAACTGCTCACCTGCCAGATCTTGTCCTAGAGGTGTCCTGATCCCACTAAAAAAAAAAAAAAAAAAAAAAAAAAAAGACCCATTTCACCCATCATACTCTCACAGGACTTGGTCCTCATTCTGGTGGATACCCCTGAGTACCATGGGGTAGGTGAGCTGGAGTAAGGACACCCACCTGGAGAAAGCAGCAGTCACAAGAATATGGGGCCACTGGCCATGGAAGGGGTGGGGACCTTAACTCCAGATACACATGGGGGTAAAGGCCAGGCCCAGTGCCTCTCAGAGCACACCCCTGACCTGTTCATCTACACCCGCAGGTCTGGTTCCAGAACCGCAGAGCCAAGTGGAGGAAGCGAGAGAAGTGCTGGGGCCGGAGCAGCGTCATGGCGGAGTACGGGCTCTATGGGGCCATGGTGCGGCACTCCATCCCCCTGCCCGAGTCCATCCTCAAGTCCGCCAAGGATGGCATCATGGACTCCTGTGCCCCATGGCTGCTCGGTAAGAGTCTGCACCCTCCTTGGGGCTGGCCCCTGTGGCAAGTAGAGTGGGCTCCCCTGAGGAAGGGACAGAGCCCTGGAGCAAAGGGACCAGGCCACAGCAGCCTAGCAGAAGGCAGGCCCTCCAAAGCAGGCCTCCCTGGCTCCCTTGGGGGGCTCTGAGGGCTGGCTGGGCCTGGGGCTTGGCGTCTATTCCCTTGCGCCCACCTACGGTGCCTAGGACTTCCATCCTGGACAGGTCCTGACTGTGGGTTCTTCTGTCCTGCCAGGAGGTTGTAACTGTTGCCCCAGGGTCTTCTTTCCTTGCGGGAGGTGAGCTTGTGATGAATGAAACTGCCCCTCTTGGGGGCCTAGGTCACTTTGGCCACCATGCTGGCTTTGCCCAAAGGACTTTTCCCCCCTAAATCTCTCCACCTGCCATCTTCCCCCACCTGTCATCTGGGCCCATGTCCATAGCAGCACCAGCCTATTTTTGGTTCTAAGATCTGGGATCCCGGGAGGGAGGGAGGGCGGGCAAGCGCTGTGCCGGGGAAGGGACGGAAGGCTGCCAGGGGCAGGCGCCCAGGGCTTGGCTGGGGGAAGCCCTGCGCAGCCTCCCGCCCCGCCCCGGCCGCGCGACTGCGGTGTGTGAAGTAAGGCTTTCTGCTTGTCCTTAATTCTGGCCTCTCTCTATCTTTGCCGTTTTCAGTTCAAGATGGCTTTCCCAGGCGCTTTTCTAAACCCGAATACCAACACTTCTTTTTAGGAATGCACAAAAAGTCGCTGGAGGCAGCGGCCGAGGGGAGGAAGCCCGAGGTGGAGCGCCAGGCCCTGGCCAAGCTGGACCAGGCGGAGCAGGAGGAGCGGGGCCCCGACCCGCCCGCGGCCATGTCGCAGGAGGAACTGAGGGAGAACAGCATCGCGGCGCTCCGAGCCCGGGCTCAGGAGCACAGCACCAAGGTGCTGGGGACTGTGTCCGCGCCCAACAGCCTGGCCCGGGATGCCGAGGAGCCCGAGGAGGAGGCGCCCATGGACGAAGACCGGCCGGGGGAGAAGCCGAGTCCAAGGCAGCTGGAGGACGTGGCCTAGGTCCCGGGTGCGCTGCCCCCGGAGCCCCAGGACTGCTCTTCTAGGGCCTGTGGCGCTGGGAGGTGTCCTCCGAGGCAGGGCCCAGCCTGGCCTTGGCCACCCTTTCCCTGCCCCGTGGCCCTCCATGGCCCCCGGGCGACTTCACACACTCAGTCTGGCCAAGGCCTTGGGCCATGCTGATGTCCCCCGCCTAGTCTGACCTCGTCAGCAGCTTCCTCAGCCCAACAGCCCTGCCTCAGAAGCCTCAATGTTGCTCAGAAGCACCCCCTCAAGCTGCTTTCACTCAGTCCCTCGGTGACTGTCATGGTCCAGATCGGCCCCTCACTGTTCTCTTGCTCTAGAGCCCTCTTCCCAGCTCTAACCCCTATGGATTCTGCTCCCCCAGACCCAAAGCCCATTGCCTGCCACGGCCGCGTCAGGGGTTGAGGACCTGCACTCCAGGACCAATGTCCTGACCACCCCGGTCCTCAGCCAAATTCTGCTGCTCTCAGCCTGTCCCTTCCCTTGGGCCTGGGCCTCCATGTGAATGTACTGCCCTGCAGGCCCAGGAACAACCTCTGCTCCACCCCATCAATGGGGCCGAGTCCAGATTAAACTTGGGAAGTCAGCCTGGGCCCTTTGGCCACCCTCCATCTCATGCCAGCCATGGTCACCCTCCGGTACCTGCCCTCTCCACACCCTGCCTGCCCCACCCTTCCTCCCAGCACAGGTGCCAGCCACACACGTGACGATGTACAACACCTGTAGTGAGTCCAGGGCCTGTGCCCTGCAGCCAGGGGCACCTCTCACCAACGCTGTGGCTCTCTGCACTGTTGGGAGGCAAACCCTCTCTAGGGCCCTTTGGGCTGTGTTCTAAAATAGCCCGACTCCCCTGATGTGCTGCCTGTGACCCTAGCTTGCTGTGCAAGGCACCCTTCCCCTAGAGCTTCTCACAAATTACTGGTTCGCATGTGCCCTGCCTTGGAGCAACCCAATCCAGCTGGTAAATGAACACCTGGGAAGCCACAGACCTTGACCCAACTTCATCCAGGTTGTCCTTGGGAGGCCAAGCCTGGAGTGGGCCTGGGGCCATATATAGTCATTGTCACAAGAAGGGTGTGAGAACAGGCTTGAAGGAAAGGGAGGAGCCAGTGTTAAACCCCAGCTAAGCAATAGGCACACACACCTTCATGCCAGGTGTATGCCGTGGTGCATGTCCACCGGAATGTCAGTCACTGTTGGAGTAGAGGGCTGGGAGCTTTCTGTCTGCTGAAGAGAGGACCTGTCCCTCCACCCCCAGGCCAGGTACATGTCCCCCTTGCCCCATGGCATTTCTTTACCATCCCACCCACTTCTGCAGGGAATACTTCGTGAGAGAAAGGCCTGAGACAGTGAACTGGGATTTTAATTCCCCATCAAAAGTTGATTTCTTTATTCCATTCATGGAACTTCCCCCCCAGTTCTTCTTGTCTTTGTCCCCTGTTGGTTTGAAGTCTTAGACTGTAGCCCTGGTGTGTAAATAATGTACATAGAGTGAGAAGAAAGAATCTTGATATTGAGGTGTTTGAAATATGGAACTGTAACAACTTCTAGGTATTCTAAACCTGTGATTTCTGTGCCATTTTCTGTAAAGATACAAGTAAGAATAAAACTGACGAAAAACAGCAGGGGAGGGAGCCAGGAGTCCTCCCTGGGTGTGTCTGTGTAGCATAAAAAGCAAATCCATTAAGTCATTTTTAAATCAGAATTGCTAGGTTCCTCTTTTAAAATTACTCCAACTGTAGAGGCACCGTGGCCTGCCTTTCTCCACTGGGCTGACATTTGTCACCTTCCAATGACATTTATCACTCTGATATGGGACCCTCCTCCATTGCAGGCACACCTAAAATACCCCAGCCCTTGAGCCCTTAAGTTATTACCTATGAATCCCTCGTGTTCTCCACAAAATAGGTTACACTGACCCCTCTGGTACTTACAAACAACCCTATTTCATTCACACCTCAGGTGATGCCCACAGCTCACCTTGGCCCCCAAGAATCGGGACTCCCTTTTGTGTACACATGTGCACTTGATATCTTACATCACAACATTAATTACACAACAAATGGAAAAGCAATGGTATCTAGAACTGAAAGTCAGACAAACGTTTGCTAAATCCGTCAAAAAGAAGGGAGTAAATGAGAAAAGCCGAGGAAGACTGCGTGAGATTGTCTGCAGGCAGCTGGGGCCTACCTGCTTGATGTGGGGGATGGAGGTGCAGGCGAGAGAGCAGGAAACAGAATGGAGAGGTTGTACTTGAGCTGTTGGCTCAAGAAGTCTCATGATAATTTCAAATTGGCTCAGATGTGGAACTTACTGCCGCCTTCTGGACTAGGAAGGCCCTTCCCTCACTCTGCCCACCCCAACATTTAAGCTTCAAGGCCCCTCCTCCAGGAAGGGCGTCGATCCTGCTTAGTCACAGCAGGTGGGACAGTCCTCCATCAAGGCATCTATGCACTGTGCTGTAATTTCTTACTTACGAGTCTGTCTTCCCCACAAGACCAGTCTCTGCAACGGTAGGGATTGCATCTTACTTTTTACCTCCACACCCACAAAGGGCTTGACACCCAATCCACTGTGGAATGAATGAATTGTCTTAGTCTAAATAATCCATTCATCCAATGATTTTAAAACATTTAGGGAGCATCTGTGTATCAGCCAGTGGACAAGACATTGGGGGTAGAATGGTGGGCAAAGCTGTCCTATTTGGAGGGAAAGATAGAATTCAAGTAATCAAAGAAAAATACAAAATTGCAAATGTTCTAAGGTGTTGGAGGTGTGAGATAAGAGGCAATGAAACCATAACCTGGACGTGGGTCAAGGTATACAACCCCTGAGCCTCTCTCTCCTGTGTTTAAATCAGAGTAACATCTGCTCAACCTGTCCCATTGTTACAAGGTCCCACATGAACACAAGGGAAGGGCAGCCACACCAAGGATGTTTCAAGCCTGGGGTGTGTTCCTGGCAACTGCCCCATCCTCAGATCTGGGGGACAACTGGGATACTCAGAGGCTTGGGAGCTGCCAGAAATCCTCCTGGACAATCCCCCAGGGAATTGACCCTGGGAAGAGAAGTGCAGCTCTCTGCAGAGGGACATGATGCAAACAGGCCTACAGGGAATCAAGGAGGGGAGAGGCTGGGACACTGCACAGTGAAGAAACTGAACAGGAAAGGAGGGGCCTAGACAGCAGGGCCCAACAGGGCAGAATGAAGGGAATCTCGCTAGGTGCTGACTGTACCCCCCTGGAGGGCTTCTCAAGATCCTAGTGCCTGGAAGGGAGATTTTAATCCAGGCTCCACAGGCCCAACAGGCTGTGTGCACCAAGAGCAAGAGTGTAAAAGGGCAAGGAGCCCTGATTGATGAGGGCTGCTGGAGCTGCTAAGTAGGCCTGGCAAGGACGGATGAGGAGTCTGGCAAGAGGAGGCAGGGATGAGGGTCGGGGAGCTCCTGAGGCCCAGTCCTGTGGCCTGAAAGTAGGGCCATGACCTGAGGGATCTCTAGGACCTAGTCCATCCAGCCTCCTGTCTCTGGTTTCCCCAGCTCACTGGGCGCCTGGGAGTCTTCCTCCTGCTCCCCGGAGAGCTGCAGTGGCCGCAGACTCCCCCAGGATGTGGCGGTGTGCCACCCCTCCTGGTTACCACACTAATGTAAGAAGTTACTCAGGGGAAACTGGCAGAGGGTTTCCTGGAACTCTCTATACTATCTTCACCATTGTTCTACACACCTGAAATTGTTATAAAGTTTATTAAAAAAACTAGTTTGCTTTCTAGAGGGAAAACAACAGAGGGCTTCTTTGGATTGGAACTTTGATGCTCCTTTCCCTCTCTTACCCCAGGGCTCTGTTTGCTGAGTGTCGCAGTTCAAGACTCCAAAGATCACCCAGAACCCAAGTTCCACCTCTGGGAGCTGAGTCTGGGTCAAGAGCCACTGGCCTCAACTGGTTCTATCTCCTGCTGCACCATTCTTCTTTAGGTCTCTCTTGTCCCCTCCTCCTGCCTGGCTGCTCCTCAACTCAGGCAGCAATGAAGTCTCTGCTCAGTCACAGCTGAGCAGGCCCAGCAGTGATCTGCTCCATTAATTTCTCTCAGATCAGTCCCTCCCAATGCCAACTCTTCTCAGTGGCTCTCAGCTCCCTCCCCTCCCTGACTCCTCACCTGAGCCAGAGGCCCCTTCTGATTTACCTCCATGGCTCTGCTCCCAGTATGCACTTCAGGGAGTCTGTCACAGGAAGGGGTCAGGGTCAGGGACAAGGTGGCCCTCTGATTGTGCATTTTCCAATTTCTCCTTGCTCAAATCTACCTTGTTTGTTGCATTTGCTGACTCATGCTATATTGTCTGCTTGTTTTGTAAGTTAATGTGACAGCTTTTCTTTTTTTTCTGTGAGAATACTTGGATTGCTTAAGTATTTTTTCCAGTCCTTACCTTGGGCCTGGTCTTCTGTCCCTGTATGGACATTTAAAATGCAAGCTCCAGTCCGACCAGGTGTGGCTCAGCAGTTGAGCATTGACCTAGCTAGGATCCAGATCACAATTTGATTCCATCAGGGCACATGCCCAGGTTTCAGGTTTGATCCCCAGTAGGGGGCGTGCAGGAGGCAGCCAATCAATGACTATCATCATTGATGTTTCTCTCTCTCCCCCTTTCCCTTCCTCTCTCTGAAATCAATAGACATATTTTAAAAAATAAAAAAATAAAATGCATGCTCCACCATGGCTGGTGTGACTAGTTGGCTGGAGCAGTCTTGTGCACAAAAGGGTTTTGGGTTTGAATGTCAATCATGGTACATACCTGAGTTACAAGTTCGATCCCCAGGTGGGGGTACATACTGGAGGTGACCGATTGAGGTTTCTCTCTTGCATCATTTCTCTCTCCCCCACCCTCTCTCTAAAAATCAATACATACTCTCAGGTGAGGATTAAATAAATAAAATGAAGCTCCTAGTCTGCAGTCACCTGCTAACCCCACTCCCATCACTGCTCTGGCTCTCATGCCTGGGATTTCCCTTCTGGTTTCCTAGTTCAGTTATGCATGAAACTTGTTTTTATTATATTCTAGTCATCTCTAGGTGATCTTAATGAGATTTTCTTCACCAGCCTAGTCTACCATTTTCCCAGAAGTTCCAAGGCCCTTTGTCGACTGTAAGGGGCTGAAAAATCTGAATAATGTGATTACCTCTGAAGATTCCCCACTGCCCCACCCAGTTCCCTGTGGGAACACATCCCCCAGTTCTGACATCAGGCTATCTGCTTGGATTTGTTTCACTTGGTTCTTATCAACCCCCTCCTACCACTGACATCTTCCTCTCCAATTGTCCTCTTTATTCAAAAATGTCAAGAAAGCAGTGGAGGAGTGATAAGTGACTGCATTTGGTTAGGCAGAGAAACCAAGGAAAGGCTACATTTTCTTCCAGCCTTTTGTTCCTGCTGGTTGCAGTGTTGGCTGGAAGAACGCGAGCTCTCCCGAGGGCATGCAGCCCATCTACCTGGTATGACAGTCAGGTGGCAGTGGGGAAAGACTTATTCTTTCAGTAGTTACTTTTTTTTAATTGTCAATTTTGAATTAATTGTGACCTTTTAATTTTAAACTACTACACTGCCTTATTATTCTCTTCATATATATTACTGCTTTTCTAAGCCATCTGAGGGCAAGCTGAGGACACGATGTCCCATTACTCCATAATACTTCAGTATGTATTTCCTTAAAATGAGGATACTTACCAACATAACTTCTATACACCAATGGAGTCAAGACACTGACAGTGATTTAATGCTTTCATCTAGTCCACAGAATTGATCATTCCAATAATGTCCTTTATAAATGGTGGATCCAATCCAGGAACCACACTGAATTTAGTTGCTAAGTCTCTATAGTTTCCTCCAATCTGGAACAGTCCAGTCAGTCTTTCCTTGCCTTCCATAATTCTGTCATTTTTGAAGAATTCAGGCCTTTTTTTAAACTTTATTTTTTGAAATCCTCACCCGAGGATATTTTTCCCCTTGCTTTTCAGAGGGAGTGGAAAGGACAGAGAGAAACATTGATGTGAGAGGGACACATCAATTGGTTGCCTCCCACATGCACCCCAACCAGGACCGGGATTGAGCCTGCAACTGAGGTACATGCCCTTGGCTGGAACTGAACCCGAGACCCTTCAGTCCGCAGGCTGACGCTCTAACCACTGAGCCAAACCAGCTAGGGCTTAACTTTATTTTTACTGTTGACACTATACAGATGTCCCCAAGGCCAGTTTCTTTATAGAAAGTCCTCAATTTGAGTTTGTCTGGTATTTCCTCTTTAGTTTGTATTAAACCTACTCATGAGGCAATATCAGACAGACTCAGCACATCCCCTTCACAGCTCTACTTACCCTCCTTCCCCCCTTCAATGGGGGGGGGTATGTAAAAGAGGAGATATGGTGAGCTAACTGCTCACGCATCAGCTTTGAACCTCAGTTGTGCATGTTCAGCTACATGGGGGCCTAGGACAGGCTGCACGCCTGCCCTCTGGAACGCAGTGTCAATGGGAAGATACGACCACAAATGGTGAGCAGAGAGTGAGGCAGCATCTTGGTGCACAAGCTACAAACTCAGGGACCCCAACCAGGTATGTGCCCTTGACTGGGAATCGACCCTGGAACCCTCTAGTGTGCAGGCAGATGCTCCAACCACTGAGCCATGCAGGCCAGGGCCAGACTGCTCCCATATCTGTTATTTACTGTGTGCCAGCACTGTGCACACACCCAGCAGACACAATCACTCCCTGCCCTCATGGAGTTTACACTCCAGTGGGCAAAGGGGCCAGAGGAGACAGATGTCAGCTCCCCTGAAGGGGAGATCTGGTCAGATGTTTATGGAGAGTGCCTTAGGACTGAGGATCTTTGCTACCTGGTGACCAGGCCTGCTACGGCCTGAACAGCCAGAGGTTTGGGGATGGAAAGGGGCCGGTCTCTGAATGGGCAGTGTCCCTGCAGAGGAACTGTAGGAGGGTGTGGAAGGAAAGGCCAGGGCTCTGACTCTGCTGCCTGCCCATCTACCCCTAGTGCCATCTCTTTCATCCTGGGCACCTGGCTGGACCAGTACCTGAAGATTCCTTTCAGCCTCCAGACTTTCCCTGCCTGAAACAGCGGATGGCCTTCATGCATTTAAACTTGCCTGGCTTGGCCCTGAAGTAGTGTCTACTTCTCCAGAGCCAGCTCCAGTGCCAGCTCTTACACCAGCTCCAGCTGTAGACCTACAGCCAGAGCCAACTCTAGAGCTAGAACAAGTTCCAGTACCAGCTTCAAAGCTATAGCCAGCCCCAGCCCTAAGGCCAGCTCCAGTGCTAGCTCTATCACCGGATCCAGAGCTACAGCCAGCTCTAGCGCCTGCTACAGAGCTACATTCAACTTCAGCGCCATCTCCAGAGCTAGTCAGCAGCAAAGCTAGAGTCTGTACCAGCATCAGCCCTAGTTTTAGCTCTAGAGCTAAAAACAGCTACTGTACCTACTCCAGCACCAGCTCTGGAGCTAAAGCCAGATCCAACACTAGCTCTAGCACCTGCCCCCAAGCTAGAGCCATACTGAGCGTCAGCTTCAGCACTAGAAGCACTCCAGCACCAGAGCCAGAGCTGGAAAATGCTCTAGGATTAGAGCCAGCTCCAGAGCTAGAGCCAATACCAACACTAGCCATAGCACCAGTTCCAGAGTCAGAGCCGATGGTATGTCCAAAGCTAGTACCAGCTCCAGCCCCAGCTCTAACCATCAGTCAGGGCTACAGCTTGCTTCAGAGGTAGAGCCAGATCTTAGATATCTCTAGCAACCAGCTACAGGGCCACACCCAGCTATACTTTCAGCTCCAGAACCAGTGCCAGTTATAGATCTAGAGCCAATGCCAGCTCGAGTTGGAAGTGACTGTAGCACCAAATCCAGCACTAAAGCCAGTGCCAGGTCCACAGCTAGCTGTCAGTTCTAGCACCAGAGTCAGAGCTAGAACCAGCTCTAGGGTTTCATTTAGCTATGTGAGCATATTTAAGACAGCTAATTTAAAGTCTTTGTCTTGTAAGTCAAACACCTGGGCTTCCTCAGGGATAGTTTCTTTCAATCTTTTCCCCTTTGAATGGATCATAATCCTGTTTTTTGGTTTGCTTGCTGAAAATTGGACATTTAAATATTATAATATGGTAACTATGAAAATCAGTTTCTTCCCCTTCCCCAGAGTTGCTGTTTTTTTGTTTTTGTTTTAATTATTATCATAGTCATGTTTGTTTGGTCACATTCCAAAAATATTTTACCAAAGACTGTCATCCTTGTCATGTGTAGTCACTTGAAATCTGTTCTAGCTAGTATTTTGACAGAGATTTCCTTGAATACCAGGGACTGGAAACAAACAAAACCCCCAATTTCTGCCAGTCTTTACAGACTGGCTCTGTGCTAGAGTACTCCTTTAACACAGCCAAGCAGTTTACAACTGCCTTAGCCTACGGCGACTGAGACTAGAGACCAGCCAGAGAGGAAAGTTTAGGTTCTTCTCAGACCTTTTCTGAACATGCACCCTGTCCTGGCCATGTATGTGGCTTTCTAGATTCCCTAGTACACACAGTCATGCTCTCTGACCTGGCCTTCCTGAACACATTGGTTTAGCACAACTATAGGGTGGAGCTGAGTAAGAACAGTGCCAAGGCCTACATGCCAGTCAAGCCAGGTGGGGTGAGACTTCAGTTACTCAGGGCAGCATTTCCCCAAGTCTTAGACTCACAAACCACATCTGGGATCATTTTCAGTGGTACCATGAAGGCATTAAATAACCTCAAGTCTTTCTCCCCCCATTGATTTTTAGAGGGAGTGGAGGGGGGTGGGGAGAGAGAGAGAAACATTGATGTGAGAGTCACATCGATTTGTTGCCTCCCACATGCACCCCCAACCCAAGCTGGGGATGGAACCTGAAACCCAGGTACATCAAATTGAGCCTGCAACCTTTTGGTGCATGGGGTGACGCTCTAACCACACCAGCCAGGGCTAAATAACCTTAAGTCTTATAGTGAGAAAATTGCTACCCTTGCAGTTCCCATTCCATCTTTCTAATTTTCTGAAGGAGAAATATCTCAGTTGGGTGCTAGTAGGTCTAACTCCTATAATATCCCTTAAACTCCTTTCGTACAGATGGCAAGGCTCAGGCTCAGGCTCAGTCTCTGTAGGCCAGAGTCAGAGCCAGAACCTATTTGGTTTTCACTGGATTCACTTTTACAGTTACTTTTTCTTTATATCAAGTGTAAACTTTCTTTTAAAAATGCATTCAAATTTAAAAGTGAGCTAATTTTAAAAATATTAAGTAATTAACAGTACAAGTACAGAGATCTGGCAAAAATCAGGAAGGTGATAATCTGAAACTGAATTTTGGGAAATAGAATACTGTTTTAGAATAAGGACTTTGGGTTAGTAATTGTCCACCTCGTGCTTTTGTGATTCTGGGGTTTTGTCTGTTCAGCTGGTGGTTGTTCCCCAATACAGATTATTTTTGAAAAATCTCAACCTTATTTTTTGAGGAGTAAGACATAGAAAACAAAACCAAAACCACCAGAAAGTGCCCTAAAAGTTAGTGGCTCAGGTACAACTGGCAAATGGAAAAGGGGTGATATGGAATAAAGTGAAAAACCTGGAACAGAAGATGCCAGTATGGTGGAGAGTGCTGCTCCCCTCTGTAGGCTCTCAAATACACGTCTGCAAATTCAGTTAAAAAGGTCATCTTATAATGGAGAAGAAAGAGAAAGGGAGAAAGCTGCAGATATTTTCAATGTTTATCTTTTATATAAAAAAAGAAGTTATAAAATCTAAATAACTGATTCAAGTTAAAAATCTGTTGTTGCAAAATTTAACCAATTAAAAAGATTTCTGGGTCTCTTGACTCCAAGTCCAATATTCTTTCCATGTTGACCATTTCTTACAGAACCATCACTTTCAGGTTTTTCTTTAGAAAACAAATCTGAAGCAATCTGTAAGTGAATAACTGGCACTTCAAACGTATGGCGCTCGGGTTGAGGTAGCAGGAGGCCTGGCAGGACTGAGCACCCCATGGAGGCTACATCTAGGTGAGTCCACTGCTGCCAGCGCTCCCTGCAAAGAATCTGTGAGGTGAACCTGGAGCCCTTGGGTGTCTCCTGGGGACAGCCAACCTGCCCTGAGCTTGGCTCTCCTTTCGGTGGCCAGCCACATCCTTGGCTTCACTCCACTTTGATTCTGGTCAGTTCCCATCTTCCTTCTCCACAGAGTTTCAGAACCAAGGAGTGAAACTACAAGAGATCACCACCACGCAGATATCAGGCTGCCCTGGCCCTGACAACAGGAGGCCACCGACCCCCCTACCCTCTTCTCTGCTACCCCTACTGCCCATTTTGAGGGGCCTCTGGCCCAGCCATTGGGTTCTCCTCCTCTTTAGTCATTCTGTGAGCACAGGTACCTTCTCGAGGCTGCGCCGATGTCCCACGCTGACAAATGTTATGCCCAGCTGCTGGCCGATGCGGTAGAGCTCACTCTCCACCTCCTCGGTCAGGGCACTGGTGGCTTCATCAAGCACTGAGGGCAGAACCCAGTGGGAAGAGATGGGATGGAGAATGGCCTCTGCCTGCCTCTGCTTCTCCTTCAATCCACACTTGCTTCCGGCTGGGACCCGAGGGGAGGCTGAAAGCTGCTCTGACTTATGGGAAACCAGCCTTAGACAGGACTGGCCAAAAGAGCAGAAGCCAAGCTCTACCTCAAAACCACTCAGCTTCCTATAGATCAGTACCAGACACTGCCTGAGGCAACTCAATCCAGGGAATCCTGGTTCCCCCAAGGATGTCAGTCTTTGGAAAAGTCCACACCTGCCATCCCTCTGCCAGGCATAGCTAGGAGGATGCCCATTCCTGGATGGCAGACCATAAAATCACAAGCCTTCTCAAGGTGGCTCCAGTTGCTGCAATGGCAGAAAGCTTATTGCAACACATCCAGAGCCACTCTGAGAATGCCCAGCACTAGAGATGTCCAGCCAGGCACAGGTGTGCTCTCCTACAATACCAACACTGCCCAGGTGGGCATGAACACACGCTCCTACACCTGTGGGCACACACACTTACAAGGGAGACCTCACCTGCGTACTTAGGCTGCAGGTAGAAGAGCCGGGCAAAAGACAGCCTCTGCATCTCTCCGGGGGACAGAACATCATACCTGAGGAAAGGGAATGAGAGGACCACTGGAGGAAGGAGAATATAGTTTGGCCTTTGCCTACAATGGGTCTGGGCAGGAAAAGGTTCTCACTGCAGAGAGGCTGGCCCAGGACAGATGGATGTCATATCCCCTTGCAACCATAGCCCTGCTGCCCACACAAGGTGAGGCCAAAACTCTGCTCGCAAGGGCATGAAACCTGGACTTCGGGGTCAGGAGCCTTTCTATCCCTTCCGTGGACCGCTGGAACCTACTGTCCAGGAAAAATGGCTCTGGAGCACCCCAACCCCCTCTTCTTACCAGTTCCAATCGACCAGGTGGTCCAGCCCCTCTGTCCTTGCCACCAAGTCAGACTGTAACACACCCAGAGGAAATGATGTCCATAAAGTGCACATCCCTGCTTCCTGAGGAACCTCCCCACCCCCAGTCCCCACCACACACATACCCGAGACAGACCTACAAACCCCGGCGGCGTGCCAAGGTGGGGGCTGTAGGAGCAGTCTGCCAGGGACAGAGAGGAATACCCTATCAACCACACTGTTTAGATGTATTGGAGCATGGTGATAAGAAAAAGCATGCTGTCTTGTAATAAGTTTTATTGTTTTAAAATTCACTAGTGTGTGTCCCCTTTTTGCCTGTACCTGGCCAACAGTGCCCTCAGCAACTTTATTGTCCGTCTCCTTAGCGCAGGCTCATGCTTCCAGTCCTGGGCTCAGGGCTAGGTCAGTGCTACCAGGTGGGCTTGGACCTCAGGCTCCCTGCCCTCACTTACCAGGCCTGCCAACTCCAAGAACCGCATGATCCTCTCATCATCAGTAGAACCTGCAAGACAGATGGGCCTTCTTCAAAGTCAGCTCCTTCTGGGCAACCAGAATAAATGAGGCACATCATGGCTAGGGGAGGGGGACTCAGAATCTTGGCTGAGGCTCTGAAGTGACAGGCTACAGACCTAATAAGGGCAGGGCCAGGTGAAGGAAGCAATCACTTCCCTTCCTCTAGCGGGTACTCTCCTCCAGGAGGGGAAGACAAAACAAGATGAGGTCAGGGTACAGGCCCCAAGACAGTAAACAGTTGAACCTAGCAGCCTGGGGGGGGACACTCTCCCAAACGGCACAACTGAGTAGGAACAACTGAGGTGGGAGGACATGCCTCAAGGAGGCTCAGCTCACCTGAGTCAGGGTAGATCTCCTTCAGGGGGTATATCACCTGATAAAACAAAAAACACACTGGTATAGAACAAGGGCCAAGGTGGGGCTGCACATGGCCCACCCTCCCTCAGCCCCAGCCCCAGGAACCGCCAGAGGCCAGGCTCCTATCCATCTGGGCAGAGTAAGGAACACCCTGGCCAAGGGTCCAGTGAGAGAGGCCAGGCCAGCAGACTGTGGGGCAGGGTCACTGCAACCTCCACATGTGTGTCTGGAAGGAGTCTGTGAGTTTGAGGGCAGGGCCCCCAGAATCCAATCTTGGTGTTCAATAAATGCTGTGATCTTTTGCTTGCAGCCCCCACAGGTTAACCTGCTCCAGGAGTTGCTCTGAGTATGTGGCCCAGTCCACGGATATGAATAAAATATTCCTAGAGCCAGGGAGTTCCCAGGCACAGGCCATTTTATTACCCTACCTTCTGCCCCGTATCTGAGGGGTGAGGGCTGAGACCTGTCATACTGCCAGAGGTCCCAGCTGGGGGTTGGGGGTGAGGAGTGGGCCCCAGGCTGACCTGTTCCCGAAGGGTGCCATCGGTGAAGAATGGCTTTTGTGGCAGGAACAGCACCCCATGGGGTCCAAAGTCCATTAGCATCTGCACTGAGCCTGCAGAGCCCATAAAACCTCCATTATGAGATCACCCACAGAAGGTAATTGCTTCTCACTCCATTGCCCCAACAAAAAAGGCTGGATTACACACACACATGCATGCACAAAAAAGGCTGGATTACATACACACACGCATACACGTACACGCACACATACACACACACTCACTACCAGGCCAAGGCTGGCTCAGGGACAGGGAGGCTGGTTCTCACCCCGTGTACTTGCCCAGAGGCCACCCAGAACCCGGAGCAAGGAGGTCTTGCCGGTGCCTGTGTTGCCTGTGATGAGCAGGCTCTGCCCCTCTGAGATCTTTAGGCTCAGATCCTTGATTAAGGGTTTGTTAGAGGAGGGTGCAGAGATGTAGACCCGCTCAAGGAGAAAAGCCATGTCTGTTGACTCTGTTGCTGGCCATCCTGGGGCCCTGAGGTTAGAGAAGGGAAGGAGTATGGAGAAGATCATGTCAGTATTGCCAGGGGGAAGCTCTTCTTCTTGGGGATGTCACCTCTGGATTGGGGTTATGGGCTGAATTGTGTCCTCAGAATCACATGCTAAACTCCTAACCCTCAGTACCCCAGAATGTAACCACATTTGGAGATGGTTTCTTTAAAGGGGTGATTACATTAAAACAAGGCCGTTCAGGTAAGAACCTAATCCAATATGACTGGTGTCCTTTAGGAAGAGGGAGAGATGCCAGGAGTGTGCATGCAGAAAGAAGGCCATGTGAGGACTCAGTGAGGACATAGCCATCTGAGGACACAGCCACCTGCAAGCCCAGGAGGCAGGCCCCAGGAGAAACCTGCATATACCTTGATCTGAGGACTTTTAGACTCCAGACTAGGAAAAAAATAAATGACTGTTGCTTAAGCCACCCAGTCTGGGATATTGTTATGGCAGCTGGAGCAGACTAACACCGAGGGGCACCAGCTTTGTGCCAGCCAGGCTTGGCAAAGCCCCACACATGACTGATGTTAGTCAGTCTTAAAATTCATGAATCACAGATATTATCTCCATTTGGCAGTGAGGAAACTGAGTCAGGTGGCTAAGGAACTTGCTATAGAGTCAAGCGAGGATAACGCCCAATTCTCTCTCTCCCAGTCAGTCATGAGTGCCAGAACAGCAACACCAATTACAAATGTTTGCAACATGCCAGGCACAAGACACAGATTTCTTTATTTGTGCAAAAACAACCCTGCTGCCCAGCTTGGAAAGGGCAGGGCTCTTCGGTGAACCCCAGCAGGGCAATTCCAGAGCCTGCATTCTCAACCAATGCACACACTGCCAGCCTAGTACTCACCTGTGTGAGTCCCACTCACTCTCGTCCAGGATCTCACTGTCCTGTGACTTCAGGGACATGTCCAACAGGGTCTCCTGAAGCTCCCCGATCCTGGGCAAGAAGTGAAAACCTGAGGCAGGGGCTTGGGGGCCCAGATAAAGGTAAGAATCCTTTTTCTCTCACACCCCCTAGGATCTGGGGAGATTTCTATTCCTTTTCTCATTCAGCCACTTCTCCCAGTACACACACTATGTTCAGGAACTAGAGGTGTGGGATGCAGCCTCACCTGTGTGTGTAACCAGCCACATCTGAGAAAGTGGTGGAGAGGTCGATGAGCCGGGTGAAGCAGCTGATGAGGTAAATGCACACGAATGCATTCTGGATGGAACGGGGAGCAGTGAGCACAGGCCTTGACTCCCAGGCCCTGCGCACTGGGCCAAGGCGGGGACAGCATGAGGGGTCACCATGAGGAATTCTCACCTTGCTGACCAGGGTGCTGAGCTCTGTGGGGCTCAGGTCTCCGTAAACACCACTGAAAATGGGGATTGCGATCACAACATAACTCAGGATGCTGCCCAGATAGTCAAACATGTTGACACCAACTGTAGAAGACATATTGCGTGAGATCCTGGAATATTTCTGTGCTCTGAGGGGAGAGGAAAGCCAAGCGGGGCCAAGTTATTCCCTGGATCCTAATGCTCCTGAGGACACACACAGCAAAGGCAGTGGATCCCCCTGGTTAACCCTTCATCGGAGCAAATGTATTAGCACAGAGAGAAAGAGGGGAGGGGAGGGGAGGGGAGAGAAAGGAACTATCCCAGTCCTGTGGTTCCTGCCTCCCCGCGTTCCCTCCACCTACTGTACAGCCAGAGCTCCTTGGATATCAGCTCCCTCTGGGTCTGAAGGAGTCTCTGCAGCCTGCGGTCTGTCCTCATGTGCTCCACATGCCCAGCTCTGATGAGAAAGGTGGGATGTCCACGGGGCCTAGAGAGCCTTGGCCAGGCTGAGGACCCTCTGTTCCTCATCACACCCTCTTTTAGGGACCAAGCCCATCCAAATGACCTTCACCCCTGACCCTAACACTAGCACCCATTCATTGCTTCACTCATTCAACATGGTATTGTCTGCAGAAAGAACATGAACTCCAGGGAGCAGCCACTAGGTGGCAGGCTCTGTGCTAGTCAGCCAGTGTGATAAAGAGGTGCTAAAACAGTCCCCTCCTGGAGAAGCAGCTCCCAGTTCTGGGGGTAGGCAGGTGCTCTGCATTCTTCACCTGGAACATGGAAAGTGTTACACAGAGTATCTTCAGGCTATGGCAACAAACATGCTTGACCACTAAGGAAGCCTGGGAAGGCTCTCAGGAGGAGGTGACTTGGGGCTTCAAGGATAGGCAGAAATTCTCCAGGCAGAAAAGGTGGGGTGGATAGAGGGGGCATTTCAGATTTTGCATAAAGATGAACAGAGAGGCTACAAAAGTTTTGCTTTCCCCAGAGCCCAGAGCTTCATGAGCAGAGGCTGTAGAATCCAAAAACTTAGCACAGATCCAGGCCTACCCACCACACAACCAAACCCCAGCTCAGTACTAGTGTCACTGACGCCCCCAGGTGGCGGAATCAGCAAACTGCCAGAGACTGGCAGAAGAGCAAAAGGTCCCAGGGCTCTTGGATTCAGGTGATCCAAGACTAGCTCCCGCTCCTTAGACACAAACCTCTGGGGCCTGCCTGCCCTATCAGTCCAAGCAATGATTCCAGAGGCCTCAAGCGAGGCAGCACAGGGCCTTCCCTGGCCCTGAGGGAAGAAATGGGATTTCACAATGCTGCTCTCAGGAGACCAAACACAGCATCACTAGGACAGCGCTTGTGGGGAGGACTCCTGCTCTCCTGAGGCTCCCATTCCCTCCTATGCTTTGCATGTTAGGCAATGGCAGAAAGCCATTTTATAGACAGAAAAAGAGAGGCAGAGGCAAGACAATAAAGCATTCACTCATTTCTTTCTTGGAACAAATTTAGGCCCCATGCTAGGCCACCAAGAGGAACAAATCCCTGGACCTAAGGATGAGGCAGACAAAGACAGTGAGATACTGGGAGAGGCTCACAGCCCAGTGTAAGGACGTTTGGTCCTAGGGCCTGGTGATGGTGGGAATGCTGTACATTCAACTTTCCTTCTCTGCCACCTCCACTAGCAGCTCTGATGAGGCAGAGGGGAACTACTCCCACTAGACTCACCTGAAAAAAGCAGCAGGCTCAGCATTCACACGGATCTGCATATGCTTGAACCTGCGCAGACCAAAGGAAAACGTGTGCTGACAATGGACAGTACTGACCCCTCCTTTTGGAGGCCTGGATCAAGACCTCCAGACAAAGGGGAGTCCAGCTGCACCTCGAGAGGGTATCCCAGACCTAGGCAGGGTGGCAGGAGCCCTGAAGACAGGGTGGCCCTTTGCCTATCTCCAAAGAGGACAGGTGCTCACAGCACCTCCTCTTCCCAGGGCTGGGCCTGAAGGAAGCCACAAAGCACAGAGTAGGGGATGAATCCATCTGCTCATATGAAACAGGGTGGTTAAAACAGAAGCACATGAGAAGGCCAAGAGATGACGATCATGGTCAACCAGACACATGAGTGCTTCTCGTGTGCATAATCTCATTAAGCCTCACGATTCTCTGGTAAGGAACAGTACCATCCCTGTTAGGATGGGAAACCCAGTTCAAAGAGGTTAAAGGCTCAGCCAAGAGCACATGGCTAGTAACTAGCATATCTGGGATTTGAACTTAGGCAGCCTTACTCCAGATCCCATTCCTTACCCATTATGCCCAGCCCTCAAACCTCAAACACGGGAGACACACCTGAAATCCCCCTCCAGCTTTTCTTGCTGCACCAGCTTTGCCACAATGGGCCCCATCAACATTTTGTTCACCACGGTTCCCAGGATGAAATACCCGAAGATGTTCACGGGCCCGAGCCAGCCTGTGCTGCAAGCCAGAGGGAGGGATGGTGGGGTGCCACATATTCCCGCAGGCCTCAGCCCTGACTCCCGCCCCTTCAGGCAGCCCCTGTTCAAACTCAGCAGCCCTGCGAGGCCTCAGCTCCCATGTCATGTCATCTAGTACCTGGTCTATGCTGTTGGAGCACCAGATCCCTGTGACACTGAGGACAGGGCCCCAAGCATGTGAGATAAGACTGGAATGTAGGTGGGAGGAAGGGAAGACAAGCCTCTTTTGGACCCTGACCTAAGAGAACTTAGGTGTGTGACTGAGGGACACCTGGGAGGAGAGGAGGAAGGACTCTGGCAAGGGAGGCTTCACCTTTGGAAGCACTGATAGGTGTAGTAGCCGAGGGTGAAGGGAGAGATGATCAGCTGGCTGGCCATGCTGCTGAGCTGCCGGCAGAAGCGCTCCACGTCCTGGCTAATGCGCTGGTCCCTGGAACCAACAACACAGAGTAACTGGACCCAGACAAGGTCTGGTTTTCCAGGGAAAACGAGACCCTCAGGACTCCTGAACAGAATTCTGAAGAGTTGCTTCTTATGGTGCCTCAGTTTACTCCTCAGAAAAAATAACAACTGAAAGGTCCGGCACCCAGGGGTCCTGATCCAGTTCTAAGGGTAGCTAAACTGAGTTTCTGGATGATCAGGGAAGCTATCTCATTTCTCTCACTCCTCCCAATTTCTTTTACAAGCTTGAGCCTGTCCCCATTTTAGCTATCTGGTGGTGGAAGCTTCCATAGGTTGAGCCATAGAGAAGAGGCCTAGGAAAGAGTTAAGCAGCAATAGCAGCCTCCCAAAAATCTTTGCTGAGAAAAGATCACCTCAGGCAACAAAGTGCTTGGGAGGGTGGTGAGTGGGGAGGGAACGAGTATAAGGAGACTTCGTATGTTCCATCGCACCGCCAGGGCCACAATGACTCCTATTTCCAATGAGACATGACCTTGGGCAAGTCACGTGCATTCTCTGGGCCTTGGTTTCCTCACCTATAAAATCACAATAGATAACTTACACTGTAAGGCTTGCTATGTGCTAGGCACTGACTATGGGCATTACATGAATATCATTTTTGACCCTCACTATATTCTTTGAGATAGGGACTATCATTATCTTCATTTTACAGAAAGGGAACCAGGGGCTTAGTGTACTTAAGGCCTATAAACTGGGAAGTGACAATATAAAAATTTAAATCCTAGACTGAGCCCCAGACAGTTTTTTACTGCTGAAAATCCGAGAGCTGGTTTTCTAGATTTTTCTAGCAAGGCCACTCTCTTCAAAGGGAACCTGATTTGGAAGCCCAGGATATGAAATAGACAAAAGGGCTCCTATTTTTAGCTCCCTGTTCTCAGCCCTGCAGCCTCTCCAGGCCTCCTCTGCTGAGCACCCTTCCCCCATGGCTCTCATCAACATTTGCAGATAACTAGATAATCTCCAAAGGATCTGCCACACAAACTCTCCAAGGCTGATCCAGGTAGACAGAACCATGCAGAGGATAGCAGGACTGAGAGGGGAGGCCTACGGGTTATCCACGTCATCCCGCAGCACGTTGAGGGTGTAGTACACACGGCCTCGGAAGTAGAGGTGGTGGAGATGCTCGGTGAGGTCCTTCCTCCAACTCACATACAGCAGGTTGCAGATGAACTGGTCAAAGCTCTTCAGCTGTGCAGTGGGGGAGGCAAGGAAAGGGAAGGAAAGGGATGGCTTCCTGCAAGTCTCAGCTCAAAGCTATGGGCTGGCAGAAAGCATCTGCTGAACAGTCCAGCGTACTCCAATCACTCTGTCCACTCAGCACTTCTGCTTGTTTAAAGTCACAAGTCATGAGGCTTTTCCCTTCCTCACTCACCCATGTGTTCATTCCTTCACCAAACAGTGAAGGGCTTCCCAAGGCATGGCCCTTGAGTCCCTTTCTACATTATACTGCCTGAATCTGAGAGTGGATGAGCTTCCAGAGATTGGAAACAATATTTTCTATTCCATTTATGTTCTTACTTTTCTGTCCCCAAACATGGAACGGGGTTCTGTATACATAGGTGCTTACTGACCAAAGATACATCAAAAGCGCCAAATATGATGAGAAATGGCTTCCCCAAGAACCAAGAAAACAAGCAGTGCAGAGCCCTGATTCTCTTCATTCCCCATTTATGGAGCATCTGCGTGCTAAGCATGAGGGAAGTAACAATGAGCTCAGTGTAGCCAGGAAGCAGACAACTACAGGGTGTAAGGAGTGTTGCTGCAGAGGTAAGCTCAATGTATTAAGTACGTAGAGAACAGGACAGAGTTTGGTGGAGAAAACAGAGGAGAAAGTTGAGGAGGACTTGACGGTGACAACGGGAATCTTGAAAAGTGAGCAGGTATTAACCAAGGGAGAGAGGGGTGGGGGAAGGAGGCCATTCTGCAAGAAACAGCAGGTGCAAAAGCTGGGAGGTGTGACACGAGCCAGCTGAGTCACAGCCTCAGGCCCAGAGAGGAAGAGCAGCTCTGGCTGCTGATCCCAGGTTTTGAATTGCACTGCACTTCCTGAAGCAAGAGTTCTGGGAACGAAAAGAACAATGATAATTTCCCCTAAATGCCGAGTTAAACCAGAGCCTCCTGGCCTAGTCCTGGGAGCTTGAAACACTGGAGGAATTGGTCCCAGTGGGCCAACAGCAAGATCAATGCCCTACCTAGGGTTCTGACCTCAAGTTCCTAGAAAAGGGAGGGGACACCCACCCAAAGCTTGATTCCTGCTTCCTAGTGACTAAGTCCCACTGGGCATTCCACTAACACTAGGCTGGAAAGGAAGAGACACACAGGAAGAAGACCTTACCATGGAGTTGAGAACGATCAGCACGACAGCCAGGAATGTCAGGGTCTTAAACCCATCCAAGTCTTTGTTTCCCAAGACACCATAGTATTGACTGGGGATCAAGCCAACCTGGTAGATCACCAGTTGTTCTGGGGGGGGAGAGGAATCAGAAATCAGTGATGAGGGGTGTGAAAAGGAGGAGGAAGACTTCCTCTTGAGTCCTTACCTCATCAATATCCCACAGAGAAGGAAAGGGACCCAAAACCAGGACCTCCCCCCCCCCCCCCCCATGTAGCCTGGACTCACTCACTCACCCAGGAGGGTCACAAACAAAAGGGTCAGGAACATCAAGGCATTCTGTGATGAGCAAGAGGGAAACAAAACCTTTTGTATCTGCAGGAACCTCTGGAGAAACTGCAGATCTACCCTGGGCCTGAAGAAAAGAAGGAGAAGCAGAGAGAAACCTAAGAGGGCAGTTGAGCCTTAGAGAGCAGATACCAAGCTTAGCTACATTGTTCTGGGGTTGGGGAGTGGGGGTAGGGGGTGCTCAATGTTCAAGCCACGCAGATGGCAGACTGGGAACAGACCAGGGATAGAAAGGAATTTAAGTTGAATAATGCTATAAAAGGTTATTTACCCCAAAATCTACAGTAAAAAAAAACATAGTTAATGAAGAAATTTTAGCCACATTCTCTTCATGGTCACAAACAAGACAAGGAAGCCAACTCCATCAAGGATTTTAAGGTCCTGGCTGAAGGAATAAAGCAGGAAAAAGAAATGAGGTAGAAGGATTGAAAGAGAAGAGATTAAATTGTCATGATTTGCAGGTGAGTGATCATTTACAAAGGAAACACAAGCAAATAACAAGACAAAATGTTGCTAATAAAAAGTTAACATACAAATATCAATAGTATTCTATACCAACAATCACCAACTGGAAAATGTAAAGAAAATGTCATTTACAAAAGTAAGAAAAGTATAGAAAAACTATAAACTATTCAGGGATTTACTTTAAAAAAAGAATGTATAAGATATTTTGGAGGAAAAACAAAAAACTCTATTAAAGGATGTGAAATAAGACTTAAGTAGAGCTGGCAGGACTTAACATTATAAAAGACCTCATTTCTAACAAAAGTAGCCTATAAATTCAATATACCAATCAAAAGCAGGACTTCTCTGAGAAATTTATATGGAAATAAAGGTCCATGAATAGCTTAGGACAACTGTGAAGAATGGGAAAGCAGGAGGAAAAGGCCCAAATCATCAGTTTATTACGACATATCATATATTACAGGGCTGGAGTAATAACAAAGTGTTATTAATACAGGGACAAAAAAAAGCAATGGGGGGGAAAAAAAGCAATGGGAGAGAGACTAAAAAATAAAAAATAGACCTATGTTTACACAGGCTCATCATAGAGGTTACAGTACAAGAAAGGATGTTCATATTAATAGTTGCCAACACTTACTAAACATGTACTATGTGCCCAGTACTGTTCTACACATTTTACATCTATAAATTCATTTCATTGTCACAACCCTAAAAGATGGAGACTGTCGTATTTTACGGATGAGGACCTGAGGCAAAAGAGGTTAAGTAACTTCCCCTGTCACCCAGCTGGTAAGCGGCAGCCTTAGGGTTTGAACACAGGCAGCCTGGCTCCAAGAATCTGTGCTCTTAACTATGTTACACAGCTACTCTAATTTTTATTATTAATTCATTACTTATTAGTTGAAAATGGTGCGGAAAATTTAGGTCATTGCTTCAAATCATTTACAAAAATAAACTTTAAAAACTCCAAATGGACTAAAAATCTAAATGTGAAAAGTAACGTTAGCATTTAGTTAATATAAGGAAATGTGGAATATCTTAATGAAGATATAGTAGGAAGGCAATTCTTAAATAAGACTCCAAAACCACAAACTATAAAGGGGAAAACAAATGGATTTAACTTAGAATTAAACATTTTTGTTCAATACAATGCCATAGATTAAGTTAAAGAATTGGAGAAGGTATTTGCACAGTGTAAAACCAACAAGGAATTAAAATCCAGGGCATACGAGGAATTCCTGCAAGTTAGAAAAACAGGAAATCCATAGAAAAATGGAAAAAAGATGTAGGCAATTCAGAAAAAGGGAAACCCAAATGCTTAATACATGAAAGTTAACACAGTGGGATAACACCTTACACTGGATAAACATTAGAAAAGCAAACAGTATCAAACATTGGGGGCTTGGGGATGGGGAATATGGGGAAACAGGGACCTTTACTCAATGCCATCGGGAAGCATAACCTGGTGTGACCATTAAAGAGAACAATTTAGCACAATAGGTATGATCTAGCAGCCTACCCTGGCGTGGATAATTTAGAGAAAAATCACACAAAGAGACAAGTGCCAGTATGGTTTGTGGTGGTTAAAAACTGGAAGCAGACCCTGGCCGGGTAGCTCAGTTGGTTAGAAGAGCGTCCGGATATGCCAAGGTTGTGGGTTTGATCCCTGATCTGGGCACATACAAGAAGCAACCAATGAATGCATAAATAAGTGGAACAACAAATCGATTTTTTCTCTCTCTCTATCCCTCCCTCTCTCTCTAAAATCAATTTTTTAAAAATTGGAAGCAATATAAGTGTCCATCACTAGGGGAATGCATAAGTAAAATGGGATCTAATGCACACAGGGTATACTCAGGGGTGAAAACTAGGTTACTACAGCACATATGACCTCAAAAACACAATATTGGGTAAAAAAAGTTTTCAAAAAATCAAAGCATATTATCATTTATATGAATTCAAAATCACTATTTTTCAAGGTAACACATACGCAAACTTACATAAGGTGGACACTCTTCTAAAATACACGAGTGTACGTCTGAGAAGGGGAGGGAAATGGGTGAGACTACTGGGAGGGATGATAAGACACGAGGACAGTGGGCCACAGCGCAGCGCGCCAAGAACTGAGCAGGACAAGCAACTCAACTCTGGGCTCTTGGGGTGAAAAAAAGGCAGGGAAGGAGGAAAGTGGCAGCTCCGAGGAGGAGGGTCCCCGGGCGCAGGACAGGGCAGAAGTTCCCGCGAAGCTGGAGGGCGGCTTCGGATCGGAGCGGAGGGCGGGCGCCCTTTCCGAACGAAGCCCCTCTGTCGCCCGGGCGGCGGCTCTTCAAGCGCCGCGAGGAGAGCGGAATTGAGCGGAGCCCCTTCCCCACAGCCCAGAGCAGGACGCCCCGAGGCCCGACCCTCCTCCCCAGCCGCGCCGCTCACCTGGCGCCAGCCCTGGGCGCGAGCCCCCTCACCGCCATGACCCAGACGCCGACCAACCCCGGAGCCCGGCTGCCCCGGAGTCGGCTCGGGCGGAGTGGGAGGAGCTCGCAGCCCGCGGGAGCGGGGCGGGGCGTCGACGACCATAGATACGGGCGGGTAGAGAGGAAGGCTCTGGGCAAGGCGGCCGCTCCCGGAAGCGGCCGATTTCTCTGAAAGAACCAAAGAGTGCTGAGCATTACATTCTGTCCACCCGGCGCCTAGAGCGCCCCCTTCTGGATGGTGGAGGTTTACCCTTTGACCAGAGGTAGGCGAGAAATATGGCTTAAGTATTTTATGACAAGTACTTTAGACTCTGAATAAAGTATATATTTCATACATTCTCCCAAAGAAGCCGTAGTGATCTTTCAACAACATAAATCATATTTCTGATTGCAGTTAGAATGAAATTCAAACGTTTTCATGTCGTGTGATCTGGTCCTCCCCTTGGTCTGCATTAAATGGGCGGCCACTGTTTCCACTCATGGTCTTTGCAATTGCAGTTGTCTATCCCTGGATCACTCTTCCTCCAGGCCCGAAGCTTTGCATGACTGGCTCTCTCACTAGTGCAGTAGTCATCTGCTCACCCTACCTAGAATATGTTGTCGAGCTCCATCATTCCCTATTACAGTACACTTTTATTTTCTTGATAATATTTATCACTGAAATTATCTTGTTTCCTTGCTTATTGTTTGTCTTCCTCTATAAGAATAAACGTAATTTGAGTGAAGTTTGACTATGGGTTACTCATTGCTGTATTCCTAGTACCTAGTGTCGACCCCCAAGAAAGAAAATACTTACCAAGAAGGGCTCTTGGTGGATCATTGGGCTAAAAAATTAAACACGCACGCAAAGCCACAAGAAAAATCAATGCCTAGCAGCTGTTGCTAAACAGGGGCTTCTCAATGCAAGCCACACTTGAGGAAGAAGCCTGCACTAAACTGCCTAACACTTGCACAGAACTGCTGGTCTGCACTGTGTTCCTGCTAAATGAGCCTTCTCTTATAAAGTAGTTCCTTTAATTGTATTTCAATCAGAGCTGTGCAGCTATATCCTTATTAGCATCTCCACTGACTAATCAGAGCAGCTCCATTCCAACAAATCAAGACAGTGCTTTTTGGACCAATCAAAGGATGAGGATTTGGAATCCTCATTTGCAGGGGCAGGGACTTCTCTCTATATAAATAAGTCCGCAGGGCTGGAGCTGAAACATCATGGAACCAGAGCAGACCAGAGCAGACCTTAGCAGAGCTGCAACATTGCAGAGGTGTTTCATAATTGAACTGTAACACTACTGAGCTGTTCCACAGCCATGCTGTCATGTTGTTTGCACTGAATAAAGTCAGCTATTTCACCACACTCCGAATTGGGGATTCCTTTTGGCATTGAATTGGTGCCAAGGACCATCAATTGACGTTAGGATACTGCTATTATATAGTAAGTGCTTAATAAATATTTGTTAAATGTTAAAGAATGAAATGCTTATCAACTGACTGATTACAGTACTCAAAGGGAGGTGGGAAATGGTTCAAGAAAACAAGCAGCAAGATCTCACAGGTCCCTAAGTTTGAATCTGGATGTACCTTCTCATCTTCCTTCAGTTCTTATTGTCAGTTGTGCGCCAAACACTCAACAAGACACCTGTATCACCTGTCTTCACGGTGCTGGCTGTCTGAGAAGGCCAACTAGCTGACAATTACAATTGTCTTTATGAAGTGCCGTGACAAAGGTACCATGTAGCAGGGTTTCTCAGCCTTGGCACTATTGACTTTTGGGGCCTGATAATTCTTTGTTGGGGGAGTGGGGAACAGATAATCTGCCAGGAATTAGAAGAGGCTATGGGGTCAAGGATGGAAAGATATTACAGCACATTTGTAGGCTGAAGGGAAGATCTGTTGTGTACTTCCATTGCATACATACTACATCTCAGGAGCTACATTAGGCATTTTATATGGATTATTTAATTTAACCTGTATAGCAAACCAATAAGGTAGATAATAGTTATTCTCATTTAACAGAAGACAAAATTGAGGCATGGAGATCAGTTGGTTACACAGCCATGGTCATATGGCTAGTGAGTGGGGGAACGTGGATGTAACTGGGACGTCTGGCTCTGGAGCCCGTGCTCTCACTTTCTTCTTCATCTGAATCCATCTCATTGCAAATTGTAACTACCAGCTAAATTTATATATTATCATTTGTCCCTCCCTTCAGAGGAAAACAAAATTATGGACTCTATAAGACTCAGCTGAAGCTAATCTAGAATTTGTATCTGACTGCTCCCACCCCCGCCCCCTCTCTTCCAGAGCAAACCTCTATCACCGTCTCTATTACGCTGCTGTCCAACGCACAGCCATGGTAACGGGCCTGTCCTTCTCAGCCTCCTGCTCCACACAGGCAGAAGGCGTGTCTCACTCATCTTTCTATCCCTGGCAGGACAGGCCTTCAAATAATAAATATTTGTCAAGGGGTTAAATGGATGGATAATTGAATGAATGCAAAGAGTTACTAGGAATATTGGAAGCCACAAGACAGCTGGATAGGGATATCTAAATTTACAAGCTGGATACATACAAAATTGCTCTCAAAATTCAGAGTGCAAAGGAATCCTTGAGGAGTGGGGGTTAGAGGGTGAGGGTTCTTGTTAAGAAGCCTCCAACCTCAGAAATCTAAGTTAGTACAAGAAGTTTCTTCCCTTTCCAAAGAATTCCATGCAAGAACTCCATGGTCTTACCACTAGAAGGCCGGGGGAATCAGAACACTTGGATTCTAATCCACATTTCCCTGGGTAGGGATGCCAGATAAAATATTACATGCAATATTTGAGATACGCTATACTAAAAATTACTCTTTTTATGAAATTCAAGTTTAACTGGGGTGCTGTATGTTTATTTGCTCAATCTGTCAGCCTTCCAGCTGGATGACCTTGGCCCAGATACTTCATAACTCCTTGGAGCTACACTCCTTATCTATAAAGTGGAGAAATTTGAGCTTTGCTGATTGTCATGAGGATTAAATAAGATCTTCATCATAAAGTGCTTCACCATCAAATGGCACATGCTAAGTGCCCAATAAATGAGCTAGTAGAATTCATAGCATTTATTTTAATTTCTTTCTCTCCTAGAGCATGAAAATATAATCCATCAAATTAGATTTATGTACAGCTTCTCAGAAATGCATAACTTAAATGGTCAGTTAATGTGAATCTGGGTAGCTGGCTGGGCTGGTGAGGTATAGAGAGCATGAGTCAGTCCTGGACCCCAAAGAGAAGGTTAATGGAGGACATCCAAATTCTCTTTCAGCTGCTCATTTCTTAGCCAGGTCTTGGAATTTCCCCAGATCAGCAAACCAGTAAAAGAAGGATGTGATTCTTGCAGAAGCCAGTAGGGCGTGTGTGTGCGCGCACACATTTTGGGTAGAACTGGGGTACTCCAGGATCTGGCCAAACGGGATCAGCTGTGGATTCTCCCTTTTATTTAGAGAACAGTAGAGGGCCTAAGAAAGCCCTGGTCCAAGGGAAAGTCTTTGAGGCCCCCCAAACCTCCAAGTAAATCAGCTTATACAGAACCAGCCTCTTTGGGCAGATTTGGGTATACACTGTGTAGAAAGAAAAAGACAAGATGTCTGTTGAAAGATACCAAAAGCCAAAAGCTAGAGACAGACCAAGAGAAAACGTTTGCAAGTTGTATAACAAGGAATTCCAGAATGTATAAAGATGTCCTGCCAATCATAAAACCAAAGACAAAAACAAAACAAAACTAAACTAAAAGAAAAATGGATGACAGCTATGAACAGGCAAATCACATAAAAAATACTAATGGCCAATAAACATATGCAAAACAGATTAATCTAGCAACACTGCAGGGAGTTCCTGCTTTATTTTCCTATGCTTATTAAGGGGAGTAGCCTAATATCTCCTGAGCACCTATTTGTGCCAGGCATTCTGCTAAGAGCTTTCCAAACATTAGCTCAGCATATCATCTGTACAAAACTTGAGAAGTAGGAAAAATTCCCATTTTACCTACAGAAAACTGTGGCTCAGAAAAGTTAGTAACACGGTTGGAATTCACTCATCTGGGAAGAGCAGAGCAGGGTTGGAACCCAGGTCTGCATGGTTCCAAGTACTTCCTCTCCCCACACTGGTTTTTCTAGGACTTCAGCCCAAGCAACAACATCTACTGCTTGAATATGGTTCTTTGGAGAAGACCCTGGAAGCTGTGAACCCCAAGCAGCCAAAGAGGACTGGAACCAAACATAAGAACAAGCAGACAGAAACCTCAGAAAATCAATCGACCTTGGTAGCAGGCCTGGGGAAGCAGCGTGCTTTGGCAGAGTGTGGAAAGCAGGGATTTGGAGCCAGCAGAGATGGGCATTCAGAAGGGCTTTGGGGGGCGGGGAACCAGTTCACAGCCACCTTCTAAGCAGAATGGGGTCTGGCTGCCCTGAAGGTTCACAGCTTTAGAGGCTGGAACCCAAGGAATTTGTTTGTCAAACAAAACTGCACGCTGAGTTGCAATTCCCATTTCTAAACTTTCCTGGCCGAAGTCCGCAACTCTCTCCCCCTTTCTCACACCTGCTGGCAGCAGGGGCTCCAATGAAAGGACAAGTTCCACAGATTCTTGCCCCTTCCCCCACCTTTTACAAAGCCAAGCGCTGGGACAAAAGGCGCCCAGGGTCTGGGGCTCCTTCCTCCAGCTCCTGCCAGCTTCAGTGAGCGCCAGACAGCTGGAGCCGAGCTCCACACCACACCATTTACATTTTTTACAGCCCCCCTCCCACTGCACTCTCTCCCTCACGGCCAAGGCCTGGACTCTGATAGTTCAATGGAGGTTGAGGGTAGGTGCCCGTGACACAGGTAGACAGACAGCCAGGGCAGCAGAAATACCCACAGGTACTGGCCCTTCGTCCAGAACAATACCTCCCACCCACCTAGTAGCAGCAACTGGAAGTTGCTTCCTTGGTCTTTGTGATTCTGATTCCAGGCCCCACACAGTGGCTGCCCGGTAGGAAACTGGTCCCTATCTTTCCTGGATGGCTCCCTAACCCACTGATACATGCAACTACTATTTATTGAGCACCTACTGTGTGCAAGGGACAGTGCTAAATGCCTTTGCATCTGTTTCCTCATTTTATTCTCTTAACAACCCCAGGTGAAGTAAGTATGAAACCCATTACCCAGATGAGGAAAGAAGCTCAGAGAGAAGAGGCTCACCCCAGGTCTCCACACAGTCAGCTGGCAATGAGGATGTGAACCCAGGACCCCCCCACAACCCCTGGTGAGTCTTGAGGACTGAACAGGCAGCTCCTTCCTCAAACTCTTGCACAGTTCCCTTGTCCCTGTGGTTTCCCTGTTTACCAACTGGCTCCCAAACTGGACAGGCCATCATCATCCTGACCTTTCAGATCCTCAGACTGGCCCCACCTGGGCTCCGCATGCCCTCCTCGGCAGCCTGCTGCAGAAACCTACATTTGGTTTCAAATATTAATTCAGCAGGGCAGCCCAGGAAAAGGGACAGTGGTTCCTGTGAGAAGCTCTGTCCAGATTCAAGCCTGGCTCGGATTTGGTGTTCCCTGACCCTCCTCCATCCCTTGCAGGCCCTGCCAGCCCCTGAGGACTGTGCTGAGCTTCAAACATAATGAGTGCTTGCTGATTCTAACCGCACGTCCACATTGGCCTCGAAAAGCACTTTCAACTTCTTAGGTTTTGGGCCAACACATCAAAAGGCACCCTGTGGAGAAGCAGGAAAACTCTGTACCTGGCCACCTCCAGCTTTAGAGAGAAAAGCCCAGATAAAGCCACAGAGATGGTCATAGTTCCAGTCAGCCCAGCCAGCCCTTGACCTCAAAGGGTTCAGGGGATCTGGTCCCTTCAAGGGCTCAGAAGCCACTTCGGCCACAAGAATTCCATGCACGTGTCCAACAGATGACAATACAAAGTGCTTCCTTTGTTTATTTACCAAAATGCAAAAATAAATACATAAGTATGTAAGTACATAAGTATGTAAGTACATATCTACATATTGTGTTCTTTAAGCAATTCCACTTCATGACTCTTACAGAAATGTTTTCATGTGTGCAAGTGCGCCCCCTGCACATTGTTTGTAATAGTGAGAAACTGGAAACAACCTAAATGTCCAATTGCAAGGGATTGCTTATACATCATTGTACATCCCTACAATAAAATATTCCGCAGCCACCAAAAGGTGCGAGGTAATTTTATGTGTACTGACAAGGAAAGAGAGCCATGGCATATTGTTGAGTGAAGAGAACAAATAGAAGAACAGTATATAGGTGTCATTTCATTTTTGTTTAAAAAATGTATTTCTCGCCCTGGCCAGTGTGGCTTGGAGCCCGTGCACTGGCGGGTTGCAGGTTTGATTCCGGGTCAAGGGCACGCACCTAGGCTGCAGGTTCCATCCCTGGCCACAGTAGGGGCACATGCGGGAGGCAACCAATCCATGTGTCTCTCTCACATCAATATTTCTCTCTCTCTCTCCCCCCACCTCCCTCCCATCCACTCTCTCTAAAAGTCAATGGAAAAAATATTCTTGGGTAAAGATTAACAAACAAACAAACAAACGAACAAAAAAGCATTTCTTAAGGCAGATAGATAATTCTTTTTTCTTTTTAAAGAAATATCTTTATTGATTTCAGAGAGAGAAAGGGAGAGAGAGAGAGAAAGAAACATCAATGATGAGAGTCATTGATCAGCTGCCTCCCACACGCCCCCCGACTGGAGATCGAGCCTGCAACCCGGGCATGTGCCCTGACTGGGAACTGAAATGCGATCTCCTGGATCCTAGGTCGATGCTCAACTGCTGAGTCACTCCCAGCCGGGCGGTAATTCTTTTTTGATAATTTTTTAACCCTAGAACTCAGGGCAGTAGTTCTCACCTTAACTGCACATTAGAATACCTGGAAATTTAAATAAACCCAGAGGCCCAGGCCACACTCCAAACCAATTATATCATAATCTCTTGGGGCAGGAAAAAGCATTTTTTTTTAAGCTCCCCTGGTGATTCCAGTGTGCAGCCAATGTGGGAAACAACCTTAAAGAAACAGAAGCAAGGAAAGGTTGATTCCGAAAGGAAATGAGGTTGTAAACTCTATTCCCAATGAAATTAAACATATATTACCTGCCCTGCTCTTTTGGAAAAAGAAAGGTCTGAGGCCCAGCTGGTGTGGCTCAGCGGTTGAGCATCGACCTAGGATCCAGGAGATCGTGGTTCGATTCTGGGTCAGGGCACATGCCCGGGTTGTGGCCTTGATCCCCAGTGGGGGGTGTGCAGGGGGCTGCCAATCAATGACTCTCTCATCACTGATGTTTCTAGCTCTCTCTCCCTCTCCTTTCCTCTCTCTGAAATCAATAAAGATCTATTTAAAAAAAAGAAAAAGAAAGAAAGGTCTGAGGTAGCCTGAAATTATCACTAGACTGTAAGCACTGAGGTAGTTGACATATAGCCCTTAGTGATACCAACTTTCTGATGGCATCTACAGTACTCTAGAAGTTGATCACTTGACTTCAGGAGATCAAGTCTTCAAGGGCAGAATATAGAGAAACAGTCCCTGTTGCTGCACATTCTGAAGGACATGGGCTGCCACCCTGCTAGGAAACGGGGAACACAAATAAAGCTCTTTGCATGGTCTTGTGGCAGAGGTGCTCCAAAAGCAGTAGATTACTCATTTCTAAGTGGATGAGCTCAGAGATGATCTCAGTGTCTGCTGAGTACCGGACATATGGACGTGACATCCTGTCATCCTCCCAAACACTGAGGCAAACGTTGATATCCCCATTTTATAGATGAGGAATCGGGGGCTCACCTGGGTTAGCATCTTTGTCAGAAACAAGAATTAAAAGCTAGTTCTGTCCAACTTCAAATTCTGTACTCCTCTTACCACACTGTCACTTCTTAGGGACATTTGGGGCCGAGAGTTATCTGTAATGTTAGGCCCCTCATGTTCAGACTCACTCTGAACTTCCAAAGGAAGGGAGTGTGTAGCTTAAGTTATCTGGGATCTCTGTGCCTAGAGATGATAACACATCTTAAAAGATTGTGCCCACATGTGGTTCAGGAAGGCCTGAAGTTGAAGCCAACCATGAAAGAAAAGGAAAATTTTATCTCTGAGCCTAAGGGGAAAGGGTAGGGGCTTTGGGCCTTTGTTCTGTACTGAAGATAGATCAGGGCAGAAGACCTCTCCCATCTCCTACCATTCACTCCTCCTTCAAAGCAGCTACTGCATACTGGTTTTCACACCCATGTTTCCTGGCCTGGCGGGCAAGTTTATCTCCCCACCTCGGAGGCTTTGGTCCTGCTCTTGTTTTTCTTTTTTTCTTGTTTTTCACTTCCCTTAAAAAAGGAAGGTGCCCTTGGGCATTGTCCTGTTGTCTCTCCCTACCCCCTCTTCATACCACTTGAATCAAATAATCAAAAACAGGGATTTATTGAGCACTCACTGTTCCCAGCAGTGTAGGTAGCATGTCGGTCCTGGGTCCTGGACAGTCTGTCTTGCATCATCCATTACTCTCACCACCTGGAATCCCTGCTCCATCACCCTTGTCTCCTGGGCAGTGTGGCTTCCATGCCACCTTCTCCAGGAAGCCTTCCTGGATCTCAGCTGCTCTGTGTCCTCATGGCACTTGGATATCTCTACTGCATGGCTTCCTATGTTCTGTACTTGAGTTATAGCTTGTGTGAACATTTCCTTGAAGGCAAAACCAATCTTTTCTTTATTTTTTTATTCTTCATGCACCCGACACAGTGCCTGGCAGAGTAAATAAATATTTATATGGTTGTTTGTTTCTATTTTTTCCAAAAAAGGATTTGAAGCACATTACTAAAATGCATAGAGTAGCAGAGATGAGGCTGAAGAAAAGCAAGGTAAGGAAATCATAGAATGAGATACAATAACAATGACAACATAAATAATATTTGAGTGTGTACTTATATGCCAAGTACTGTACTAATTGTTTTACCTGCATTATCTCATTTATATCTCTAGAATCATCCTATGAGGTAATTACTATTAAAATTATCATTTTAGCCCTGGCCGAGTAGCTCAGTTGGTTAGAGCACTGACCCAACGCGCCAAGGTTGCGGGTTCGATCCCCAGTCAGGGTACATACAAGAATCAACCAATGAATGCATAAATAAGTAGAAGAGCAAATCAATGTCTGTCTGTCTGTCTGTCTATCTCTCCCTTGCTCTCTCTAAAAGTCAATAAATAAAAATTTTTAAAGCTTATTATTTTACATTTAAGGAAACTGAAGCACAGAGTTCACATTTATTATCTATATTCAGGTAGTAAGCGGGATTTGGACACAGGCAGTGTGGCTCCATAAGCTGTGCTCATAACCATAGCCCTCAGGATGCTAACCGCAGGCATTCTGCACACAGAGCTGAGTTATGAACATGGCTCTGAGGTTCCTCGCAGCCAAGGCCAAGAAGGAAAGGCATTCAATGACAGGAGTGATCATTTTCGTTAGTAACAATAAACCTATCGCCTGGAAGAAATGCAGTTTTTTGTAACCTTAAATGTGAAAGAACTCATAAAGAAGACACTGCTTTCCAAACTTCCATGGTTAATAATCCATGGGCGAAAATCGTTAAACTCCCCAATACAGGTATATTTGTTTATAAACTATACATACGCACTGATGAAATAATATATTATATACATTGTAATACACAAAAATAGAATGGAAAAGAATGAGAGAAAGTATAAATGCACACAGAAATTCTGCTGAGGGTCCTCTTGCATACTCTCTCTGGAAGATGCAGGTCCCTCCCAAGTTCCCTGGTACAGTGGGTGGTCCTGTGAGCTGGATCCTGGCGATAGATAACAGTAGCAGACTTCACATCACCGTTTCTCATAACGACCCTCAGCAGAGGACCAAAGCATGGCCCAGAATAAGCATTGCAGTGACAGCATTTCTAGAGGGACCAAAATAATGCACCTCCTGGGTTAACTGGTTTGAGCTAGTAATAACTACGTTAAAGGCTAACTAATATATTTTTAAATATTTTTTATTGAGTTTTAGACAGAGAGGAAGGGAGAGGGAGAGGGAGAGAGAAACAGCTACACAAGAGTGGAACATCGACCAGCTGTCTCCGGCATGCCCCCTACAGGGGTTCAAACCCACAACCCATAACCCGGGCATGTGCCCTGACCAGGAACCAAACTGGCAACCTTTTGGGCACAGGATGATCCCAACCAACTGAGCCCCACCAGCCAGGGCAAGGCTGACTAATATTAATTGGGACTTTTCTGAATGACAGTCACTGTACTAAATGCTTTACTTGCGTTACCTCATTAGTCCTTACCATAACCCTATGAGGTAACTATAATCATTATAATCACCATTGGTACAGATGAGGAAACTGAGTCTCAGGGAGGTTAATTGGTTCCTGGAATAGAGGGGGAGGGTTAAACTTATGTTTATTAGATTCTGAAGCTAGCTCTACAGCCTCAGAAATTTTGAATACAGATGGTCTTAAACAGTAGTTTCCCTCCTTTTACAAATCTTTTTTACTCACAAAAAGAATGCATTCTTGTGGTAAAAAATGCAAACAAAAGTGTCCAAAGTAAAGAAGCCTCCTCTTTCCACAAACCTGCTCACGGCTCAGCGGGGTACCCCCCTCCTGTTAGTTCGCTCCATTTAAAAGTCTCCCAGACTTCTTTCTACTGCTTGAACATGTGCACCGTATATACATTTCAATCAGATTTTTGCCAAAGTGGGGTCATAGATTTATTTAACCTGAATGTCCTTTCTAACTTGGCCATCTTTCCCAGTGGTTCATGCAGGTCTGCTCACATCTTAGGATCAGGTAAACTACAATTGACAACTTACTTTCTTCTCCAAAGAGTCTCTCTTGGTTTTCCCTTTGCTTCTTGTTTCCCTCCAGCTGGCTCTAAAAGGTGGTCCCTGTCCCTTCGCCCCTCCTTGGCCTCTTCTCTCTTCCACTCCCTTGGCTTCAGGGCTTATCTAACTAACAGCTTCCAGGCTTATTTCATTCTTTCCCTGGAACGCTGCAATGTTCTGTATTTGCAATTTGCTTTGCTGTCCATTTTAAGCCCATTCAAAACATCGCTGGGGAATGTATGTTTGTATTTGCTTGTACTTACAAAAAGAAACTCGGGAAGGAAACCAAGAAAAGTCGTCACCTGTGTGTGTGGTGCTGAGACGTGGAGGGAATTTGGGATAAACCGACCACGATCAAGGGCACCAGGCCTGAGGTTGAGAACAGAGCGGTTGGGAGACCCTGGGTTTGGCCTGTTGTGGTCTTGCCTCCTCTTTATGGATGAAATCGAGGTGACAGAAGAAATTCTATGAACTTAGGGGGGTGGGGGCCACAAACCCTTGAAACCCTGTTTGAGTGTCTGAGGCCTAGCTGATCCTGTTGGGGTACCTGTGCCTGTTTCCTTGGAGCAGGGGTGGGGGGTGGGGGTGGGGAAGGTGAGGAGGTGGGGGTGGGGCTGGGGGCGTGAGTGTGGGGGTGTGGGGGTGGGGTGTTAGTTATCCACTAGCTTTCCCTCCTCTCCTAAGTCCCTTGAGCCGCTGTGTGAAGCCCATCTCTCCAAAGGGACCTGGCAAAAGCCCTGCAAACAAAGTAGGCGTCAATCCGTGGGACAGGGGCTGTCTGCTCTCCGCCTAAGTGGGAATGCTGCTTGCAGGTAAGATCCCTTTCCTCGTGCTTCCACAAAATGACACTCCCGCTCCTCAAAAATAAAATTTAACCGTTCTATTATAAAACATTAAACACACCAACATTGACAGAATGGTGTAATGAACTACTCTGAGTGAATGGCAAAATGAACCCCTGAGATTCCATCATTATTGACATCTTGCCATATATTCTTTCCTCTTTTTCTCTTCCTCCGAGTTTTAAAAGGCAAATACCTGAGGTCCTATCATTTCATCCCTAAATCCACGTACATCTGAAAATTTAGGACATTTTCTTATTTTTACCACTTTTAACAAATTTAACATTAATTCTTTAGTAAATGCTTATACTCAGTTTATATTCAAATTTACCACAAAATTAAATGACTTTAAAGCCATAAATAATGCCTGATTGGAGTTGCAAATGAAAACAGAGAAGCCAGCATCAGTCTGACAGCCTCTCAGTACAGGTCTCTGAGAAATGCCAGTGCCCAGGAGTGAAGGCTCAACTAATACTTATTCCTCTCCTTGGTAATAACAAGCAACGGTAGCTCTTACTGAGTGCTTGCTGTGTACCCAGCTGGGCTGCGACCAGAGGAGAACGCATTAGCACTTCGTGTGTCTTCACAGCACTGAGCATAATGCCTACAGAGTAGATGATCAATTAATTGTGATTTGAATTGATAATCCTATCTCCTTGGTATTAAATATTTCTTCACAGTCAAGGAGTGGCATCCCTGTTTAATTCAGTCATTTAGCGAATACCACTACCCCCATTTTACAGATGAGGAAACGGAGAGTTAGATTCTTCTAAGAGAACTTAGTCGAGAGGCTGAGATTCCGCTCAGGTTGGTCTGGCTCCGGAGCCTGAGTGGTCATCTGTCTTTTGCTAATCCACGGGGTACCTTGGAGTAAAGGCCTGGATCCTGGGTAGAGGCAAAGGGGGTAAAAGAGGAGAGTGGAGGAGGGGGAAAGATGAAAATTGGGAAAAAAGGAAATGAAAGGAAACCGGGAGATTATGATGTCATGGAAGCAACATTAGCAGCCATTGGATGCAGGGCCTTTGTGTACAGTAAGCACAATGGGTGTTTTTTGTGGAATAAATGAGAAGCCTTTGGAGACTCAACTCTCAGGCCCTGGAGTCTAGAGTCTTGTCTGCAGACATTACCATGTCCTCAGGGCTGGCCCAGGGCTCTGGCACATTTTAGGAGCTCAAATATCTGTTCAGTGAATGACAACACTTGAGTGAATGTATGAATTAATAAATAACTGAATAAGCAAATGATTGATGAGTGAAGGACTAATATACATAACTTATTTAATAAGACATTGTGAGTGGATGGCTTAATTAAATAAACAGATGGATGAATTCTTTAAATGGTAGTAGAAAGAGAACAAGTAGTGTAGAGAGCTAAATCTAATAGCAGTGTCGTTTACTGAGCATTTTATCATGAGACCTGTGCTAAGAACTTCATAAGCAGTTTTTCACTTAATCTTCACAGCAACCTCTTGAGTATTATTTTCATCATTTTTTAAGTGAGAAATTAGGTCTAGAGATGGGAGGAAACTTGTTCAAGGGCACTCGAGGCAGAGCTGGAATTTCGACTCTGCCAGTGTACTCCCAAGTTCAGACTCTACTATTCAGTCAGTGTTGGATGGATACTTCGCTCAATATAGGACTTGTTTTTTGTAGCTGATGCAAATACAGGTGAGCCCCCACTTACACAACCCCTGGAAAGCTATACATTTAAAGTTAATTACTTATCTCAGCTCATTAGTTCAAGGAAGCTTTCTATTGTACGTCCCTTTATAAGTGAAGGATTACCGCTGACTCATCTGCTCCCTAAATCTAAATTTTGCTCAAAGCAAGATACATATTAACTAAAGATGCGTACTTGTAAGAGTGGGTTTAATTATTGCTGGGAATCTGGGATTTTTGATGTTTGGACGCCTAGTGGCCAGGCCCTTAATTTTGTGACACCTCATCTTAATAGTTTTTAAAAAAGTAAATGAAAGTTTATCATCCAGAATCCATTAAAGAAAAGACAGATATGTTCAATGTATGTAAAAATAAAAAGATTTCTTCAGGATTAAAACAAAACAAAACATCATGGCAAAGTCCAATTATAAACCACAAAAACTCAGAAAAAAACATTTCTAATTCCTATCCTAGACCAAAGGCTGTCTTTATATAAAACTGTCATTGATCAATAAGAAAAAGGTCTATGACCCAATAGCAAGCAGGCAAAACATATTCACAGGAAAGGAAACATAAATGGCTCTTAAATATATGAAAAATGCTCTCTATTATTCATAATAAAAATGTAAATTAAAATCATCCTGCTGGACTAATTTTTCACCTATTAGACTGGAAAAGAGTAAAAATAAAAAGTGATCCACACAGCCCTGGCCAAAGGTTAAGGAGACTGAGCTCTCATACTTTGTTTTGGGGAAATAAACTGGTACGACTTCTAAGGAGCGCTTGGCAAAATCTATACAAAATACTACCACACATACACCTTGAAAGTGTAGTTACACCTATATATGTGCAAAGTTATATATGTGCAAGGTTACCCATTGTAGCATGGTTTATGAACAAAGGATGGACATGACTTTAATGTTCACCTATAGAAGACTGGAGAGCACATTACATTCATTTATAAAATGGATTTCATGCTATGTCTAGATGTCTAGAGATGGGCTAATATATTTGCTACCAGTCCCATGTGGCTATTGGAATGTGGCTAGTTCTGAGATGTGTTTAAAGAGGAAGATGAACATCAGATTTTGAAGACTTGCCAAATGTCCATCAACTAATGAATAGGTAAATGAAATATGGTTTAGCCCTGGCCCGTGTGGCTTAGTTGGTTGAATTGTCCATGCACCAAGAGGTCTTGGGTTGGGATACATGCCAGGGTTGGGGCTCGATCCCCAGCAGGAGGGCGTGCCGGAGGCAGCAGATCAAAGATGTTTCTCTCTCATTGATGTTTCTATCTCTTTCTCCCTCTCCCTTCTTCCCCTCTCTCTAAAAATCAATAAAATATTTTTTTAAAAGTACATGTGTAGTTTTCATTACATTACATTGGACAGTAATGGTTCTGGATAAAAAAAATAAAGTGAAAACAGCAAGGTGCATAACTGTACCATATACTACCATTTGTGTATTAAAGGAAGGAAAAAAGCACTCTGAGATATTTGCTTGTCTATACATAATGTTTCTGGAATAGTGCCCTAGAAACAATGTTGGCCGCTTCTGGAGAGAGAGACTGTAGACAGGAAACAGGGCTAAAATTTGAATCCTGAGTCCTGAATCCTTTTGTAAATTCCTGAACCAAAATTTACAATTTTATTTATTTATTTATTTATTTATTTATTTATTTACTTACTTACTTACTTACTTATTTATTTATTTACTTAAATCCTCACCCAAGGATATGTTTATTGATTTTAGAGAGAGGAAGGGGGAGAGAGAGGGAGAGAGAGAGAAACATTGATATGAGAGAGAAACGTCAATTGGTTGCCTCTCATATGCATCCCGGCTGGGGATCGAACCCACAACCTGATTAGGAATTGAACCCACGACCTTTCGGTGTATGGGACGACATTCCAATCAGCTGGGCTCCAAGCATTTAAAATAATATATTATTATTTATGTATCATATATGCATATGATATATATTATACACATATAATGTATAATATCTAGTCAAAAGTAGTTTTAAAGATGTTTAACAGCAAAAATATGCATAGAAAGACTAGAAAAATACACATGTGTATATACACAGAAAAAGAGGAAAATCACAGAAAAAGAACTGGCAGATAAGCAGTGAGGAGAATGGCTTAGGGACAGAACAAAATTTGCTCTATTATTTACTCTGTACCATTTGACTCTTTTGTAAAAAGAATGTTTAACTTATATAAGTCAGTCTAAGAAAAAAACTAGATTAGAAAAAAATATACCAAAATGTTCATAATAGCTGTCTTTAGATAATAAAATTACAGGTAATTTTTTCTTTCACTTTATTTTAAACTTCTGCCAATTATTCTAAATTTTCTCAGTCTAAAAATAAGACTTACTTTGGTAATGGAATCACTAACAAACATTTTTATTACTGTAATTTCTTTAAAAATACTTTTAAAGATTCTATTAACCTTTAAAAATTTTTAAAATTATCTTCATTGCTTTTAAAAATGATAGCAAGTAATGCAGACTCCTTAGAAAATGTCAAGTGATGAAGAAAGATCTAATGCAGCAAGAAAAAGTATCTTGTAATTCCATTTCCTTCTACAAGATAACCGCTATTCTCTGAAGCTTTAAAAATACTGCATTTATATTAAGAACTTAAAATACATTTCAAATTAAATGGAGAGGCTGAGAACTGGGATCTATTTGCCAAGCACAGTCCTAATGCTTTAAATGTGTCATTTCACTGAATCTACCCAATAGCTATGTGGGGTAAATGTTAAGCCCCAGTAACCTCCAAGTCGGGGGCCCTGAGAGTTTGGACAATTTGCCCAAGGCCATATTGTAGTAAGGGGCAGGGTTGGCATTCAAATCCAACTCCAGGTGATGTCCAAGCCACTGACTCAGGGGACTGGCATTATGGTGGGTGGGGCTGGAGTGATTATAATGCAGGGACTGGACTTGAACTCATTTCTGGTGGCTCTCTAGTCCAGTGCTTTTGGGAGGTTGAAAAAGGGATTTCAATTTAGGTGATTAGTGTGGATAGAACTCATGCTAGGCAGAGAAGAAAATGATAATAGTGGAACTGGGGACTAACTGACACTGAGGGGCATTTTGCACTGGGTTGCCAGGGGTACCTCGATAAGGAGAGTGCGGGGTGAGACTGGAAGCCCGGGAGGGAAGCAGCTAGCCCCAGCACCCCAAAGGGTTAAAGTCGGGTAGGGTAGGTAAGCCACTGGGGGAAGATACCACCGGAGGCTGCAATCCTCCCCCACCGGCAGGGACCAGACAGGCTGATAGGACTGGTTCCTTCCCGATTATCTGAGGGCCCTGGGTTAAGGTGAGCTTGGGGACAGAAGCCCTAGGTACTGCACACCCCCACCTTCATCTGGGGCTCAGAAAACTAGGTGTCCTGGGATAGGTGCCCTGGTCCCTGACAGAAGCAGCTCTGGCCCAGGCACACTGAGGGAGTAAGAGGTGCTGAGCCCCCAGCCTGGGGGATGCTAAGAGAAAGGTGGGGATAGAGGCCTTGGAGAAAGTAGGGCCTTTCTGGAAGGGAAGGGGGCCTGCACCAAGGTGAGGGCAGTGAGTTCTCCAGCCTCCCTGTCTTGCAGGGCCTTGGGTGGGGGAGCTGCCTCAGGAAGAGATGCACCTTGGGGTTCAAAGAGCCCCAAAGTCTCTAACTAATCCTCCTGGGCCAGTTTCTGGGCTCCAGCTTTGCTCTCCTCCCTCTCCCCTTCACACTCCCCACAGTCTTTAGCCCACATATTTTCTTTCCTTAGGTCTTTCTATCTCAACCTTCTCCCCTCCCCCCAAACTCTTTGGAAATCTTTGAACACTTTCAAGTTTTTCCTGGGCTGTTGGAGGTCGGTTTCAGAGCTAAGTCCGGGCGCTTTAACACCCCCAGCTGGGTAGAGTGGATGAGACAATAGCTGCTATCACTTTACCATTGGAAGTGACCCCCGAATTTGCACTTCTTTCATCTTGGGACCTGAGCACTTGAGGGTAGGCGATTTCCTTGGGGGGAGTGGCTTAAGCTGATTCTCCCCCGGCCAGTTGGCTGTAGACGTCCTTGCTCAATGGGCAAATCTGAAACCAGTCCTGGAGAGAGAGTGAATTTCAGCTGGGGACGCTGCCCGCAGGGTGACTTAAATGTCCCAAGCTGGAAGGTGGAGAGAGACGTGGACACCCCCAGGCCTCTGGGACACCCTTGAGGTCAGTAAACTGGGAAGTTAATTCAAAATTGGGAAGGGTGGGTGCCTGTACAGCGTGGAGCCCCAGGGGGAACAAGGGCTGGCCTTGGGACACTAAGGAGCCCAAGGATGGTGGAGTGACTCCATGAAGATGCTGTAAGCCGGGATACGTGTGTGTGGAGAGAGGAGGTGAGGCATTGTTTCAAGTTCTTTTCTCCCATCTGCACCTCCAGCTCCATCCCCACCCCCACCCGCCTGCCTATCTCTCCTCCCACCTTACACAATGGTCTGGCCTTAACCCCTCCCAGAGCTTCCTGGGTTGGGTCACTAGTCCCAGATGCTCAGGCCAACCAGCCCTCTCCCCAGCCATCCTTTGCCTCCTGGCACACCCAGGGGCGACTGGTTGCCCGCCTGTTTCCCTTTGTGGGCCGTGCTCTGCACTTCCCCAACCCTTTCAGACGTGTGGTCCACTAGAGCAACTGACCTTGGCAACTCCCGGGCTGACTGGTAGCCTCAAGGCCTAGGTGGAGCTCCCAGGTGCTCCCGCTGTCTGTGGTAATGGGAAGTTCTTTGGGAAGTCACAGCCCACAGAGTGGCCTGCCACCAGCCAGCCCCTGTGCTCCCCCACTGCCTTTTGGGGGCCTTCTGGCTGCCGGGGAGGGAGCCAAGCCAAGAGCGCTGGCGCTCCCTCGAGCCAGTAGGGCAGCCTGGGCAGCTGGACTGTTGGGCCAGTGTGACAGGGGGGTGGAGGGCAGGCCAGAGAGGCACAGAGCCAGGCCCGGTGAGCTGCCTGCTGGGCCCTCCGTCAATGCTTGTTGGGCCTGGTTGACTGAAGAGACTGCAGGGCCAGCTTTACCAGGGACAGGAGAAAAGGGAGGACACTGGGTTCTTGGTGAGCAAACACAGAGCCCAGGATGAGGCTGACAGGGAAGGATTTTGTTCTAGAGGCCAGAGGAGACTTACCAGCATGGGTCAGCAGATCCCTTGGCCCTTTCTTCCCTTGCCCTGCCCAGAGCTCTAGCTCACTCCTTCTAAATACAAGGACAGAGGTCATACCTGGACTCTGAGACCCCATCTGCTTGAAATAAGGACACTGGGGGAGGAGGAAAGCTGGCTTTGGTGAAGGTGAGGCTTTGAGTTTCCCGCAGAGTTGCCCATGTCTTCATTCCTTGGCTTCAGAGCCCTTCCTAGGTGCTAAGCTGCTGGCTGGAAGCTTTCAGAACACCCCCCTGTTCTGTTCCCTTCCAACCTCAAGCCAGGGAAGCCGTCATGCCTTTTCAGGGGTCCAAGAGTTGCCAGGGGAGGACAGCTGGGCAAAGCCTGTAGGTTAGCTCTCACTTTCTGCTCGGAATTCCGAATGCACCTGGCAATGGCCAAATCTCCTTCGCATTGCACTTCCTGGAAACCATTGCTGAGAAAAGGACTTGCACCTGAACCCCATCAACCAATTGTCTACTTAAGGGTGATTGACTGCCTGTAGGGTCTCCGGCCTTTCCCACTGCGGGGTTCTCTGGTGGCTCAGACCCTCTCTAGTGTATGTGGGATGCAGAGCCTCTCCAGGGAGCTACTTTTTCTCAGCAAGCTTTTGAGGAAAACAGAAGTGGGGTGTTAACACTCACACCTCCTCTTCCCACTGGGGGAAGTGGAAGGAATGAGCTAGGCTGTAGCAGGGTGGGACTGGGTGCCCTGTGGGTAGGGTGGGACAGGGTAGGCTGGGAGGGGTGGGGTTTGTGCGGAGGAAGTGTGGCATATCTGGACATTGTGTTGGAAGGTATCTGGATACTGTTGCGTGAATTCAGGTAAGTCGGCCTTACCTTTCTGGAGCCTCAATGTCCTTATCTGTAAAATGGCCCAGTTTGTCTCAAAGCTCCAAGGATCCCTGTGCTTCGGATCCTTTGGGTGATGTGCATTTTGGGTGATGTATCCCCCGGGTCGTGGATTACAGTGGTTGAGAGGGGAGCTCTGGGGTCAGATGCCTAGGGTTTTGTAGTTTAATAGCTGTGGTCTTGGGAAAAGTTATTTAATTCCCAAGCCTCTTTCTCCAGGTGTGAACTAGGAAAAGTCATCTGAGCAGTGGTTGCAGGTGTGATGGAGTTGTTCACATGGAGGAAAGGGGAGAACCACATACTGTGTAAACCAAATGACCTCTGAGAAGCCTGAATCCAACGCTCACCCCGTGTGAAGCAGACAGAAACTTGTAATTACACGAGGGAACATTGTGCTCTGCTCAGGAAATAGGCTCATTGAGTTGAAGAGCAGAAAGAATCACCCACACAGTTTAAATTAATCGTCCCTCTTATTTTTTTTCTGAGATTTTGGTTGAATTACCTAAGTTAAAAGCACAGGGTAAGCATTCGGTAGGTGGTGGCTATTTTCATAATTTTGTTTACAAAGTAGCTAGCAGAGTGCTGATTTGTATGCAGCTGTACAGCAGCATTCAACAAGTGACGCGTACGAAAAACGAAATCCCAGCATCTTTGCCGGAATGAAAAAGCTCTTCTGTGTGTACACAGTTTGCTCTTCAGGGCTATTTTTTAAAATCACATTTGAAAGTGCTCTCTTCACTAAGAACCAATAGAAAGTTTATTCCTAGTTTTCCAAAGAAAACGAATTGTTTTTTTAAAAGTAGATCTAAAGTACATAAAAGGTGAACTGATTAAAAGCCCAATTCCAGGGCCAAATAATATGGTCCAAATAGAAATTTGGTGAGAGGTTAGACCAGATCTGTCACAATATACACATTAAAAAAAAAAAAAAATCTACAGCTGACAAATTTTATCCAAAGGTGTTCCTGATTACTGTTTTTTAAAAATAGCTTTCTTTTTTTATGATTCTCAAAAAAACTTCTGCTGACACTCCTTTGGTGCTTTAAAACTTTTTTTTCAACTACACCGAACCATAGTTTACATTCAAACACATCCTATTTAAGTGTGAAGTTCGATTGGTTGACAAATGAATACAGCCAAACACAACTTTTAAACCTAAGACTAATCTAAAGCTACGTATTGAACCCTACGTTCTCTATGAGAACAAGGATCTGAGAAGGAGTAATAGTCTCCTTTTAAAATTTAAAACAGTATCCATAGAGGAATATTACTTTGCTTTGCAATACAACACTGAAAACAGGCCTGTAATTATAATGATTAGTTTGTGTGGAAAAGGTGGCTGGCAGTTTAAACTAGATGAGGTGAATCATGGGCCCTAAAGAGCATCTGGTTTCAACTACGTCTGTACTACTTGTGTGACTTTGGGCAAATTGGGTGAAATAGACTAACATTGATTGTCTCGGTTTCCTCACCTGTAATTTGGGGATAGTGGTGTAACCTTAAAGTGTGGCTGTCAGGATTAGGATAGTGCATGGCAAATGGGAAATACTCAGTAAATCTTAGTTATTAGATCTGTTGTCAGCACGGTGGCTAGGCTGACACAGTTGCCACCCCTTTGAAAAGACCGGCTTTGTTCCAGGGCAGCCATTCTTAAATGCTTTGGTCTCAGGACCTCTGTGTGAACTTAAGATTTGAGCACCCTGAAGAGTTTTTGTTTATATAGGTTATTTCTGTCAATGTAGATTGTATTCAAAATTAAAACTGAGACATTTAGAAAATAACTATTTATTTAAAAATAACAAACCTGTTTCATAGGAACCATGAATAGTTTTTAGGAGAAATAACTTTCCCAGAAAAAAAATTGGTAAGAAAAGGGCATTCTTTTACATTTTTCCAAATCTCTGATATCTGGTTTAATAGAAGATGAGTAGATTCTCATATCTGTCTCTCTGGTTTGTTGTGATACATTTTTGGTAGAAGTATATGAAGAAAATCCCATTTCATCCAGATTTGTAGATAGAAAGAGGAGGGTGTTTGGATAGCCTTTTCAGCGGATATTCTTTGATAATTACACCAAAACTGGACAAGTAGTTTCTCAAAGCTTAGTTGTAATGTAGAATCTGAAACAATACCCATGAACTTTTTGTACCCTACTGTATTAAAATCCATTGCTTTCTTTTATACTTCGATTGAATCTTTTACCCGTGCATGGCTTTGTAACACCACCCATTGGTTATTTGGGAAATACAATTCATTGAGTGGTTCAGATCTCCAAATGCTGACAATCCTATTATATAGTATAAAAAGTTACATTTATAGTGTCACTGCTGATCCCATCAGAAAAGTCTTTAGGTATTGGGAAGCTGTCAAGCTCACTGTAGTGGATAAAGGTTTTCCAAAATTCTAATTTTCAAGTGAAAGATCGAAATCTCACTGGCAGCAAATAGTAGTTTTCCTTGAAGTGACAGGCTCACCTTACGTATTTTTGAGAAAATGTCTACCAAATATACCGAGTCTAAATGACCAGTGTCTCTCGATCTTCCTCTGATGTGAAATGGTATTCCATAAGAGTGGCTCGTTCATCATACAGCCCAGACAATCGTCACGTGAGGCTGTCATGCCTCAGTGTGCAGCAGAAATGCTTTGCGTCTACTCCCCATTTTGTCACTCCCAGTATTGAAAAGTCATGTTTTTAAGGGTTGTGATTTAAGAAAAATAAGCCTTAGGGCTTCATCAAGGACATTCTTGAGTGAACCTAGCTTTTCGTTTTTTCCTAACTGCAACAGCCTGGTGGTAAAGAACGTAATGGCATCTACTATGATTTGATTCGTGCTAAGGTCCCACAGTTTTACTCTAGTGTTTATACAATGCAAAAGGCAAATATCTTAGTGTTATCTTAGTATATTTTAGTATTATTATGAAAATAGCTTAACTTGCAGACCCCCTGAAAAAATCCCAGGGACCCCCAAGTATGGTCCTTGGTCCATACTTTGAGAATCACTTTTCTAAGGAAAGACGGGCCAATTTTGGCTATATGGGATTGTAAGTCTTTACCAGGTTACAGAGGTACATTTTTTTATGGCTGTACTATAGAATATGTGTAGTGCTAGATAATACTCTAATGTGTAATAGCTGACACTTCCAGAGCACTTCACTGTGTGCCAGGCACTATTCTAAAGATGGATATATAAGTGTGTGTGTATATTTATAGGTCTCCATTCTTTCCTTTCATTGTTTCATTTATACCCACAACAGCCCTATAAGGCAGGTACTTTTTTTTTACGCAGAGAAGGAACCTGAAGCCTAGAGAGTTTAAGCGACTTGTTCAGGTTAATATCAGAACCAAGAAGACCCGGGTCTTAGTACTACTGAGGGATTAAGCCCCAGGAGGCACTTAGCTATTATTTGCTCTGCAGAAATGGGAGAGGTGGACACGAGGTCAAGGGGGAAGGTGCAGGAGCGGACAGGGCATCATTGCTGGGTATCGTCTGGGTACCTGGTCCTGACCTCTGCTCCCTGTCCTTTGCCCTGGCAGGATGACATCTCGGGAGCAGCTGGTACAGCAGGTGCTCCAGGAGCTGCAGGAGGCAGTGGAGTCCGAGGGCCTGGAGGGTCTGGTCGGCGCCGCTCTGGAGGCCAAGCAGGTCCTGTCTTCCTTCACCCTCCCCACCTGCCGGGAGGGCGGCCCCTGCCGCCAGGTGCTGGAGGTGGACTCGGTCGCCCTGAGCCTGTACCCAGAGGATGCCCCGCGGAACATGCTGCCCCTCGTGTGCAAGGGGGAGGGCAGCCTGCTGTTCGAGGCGGCCAGCGTGCTGCTGTGGGGGGACACGGGCCTCAGCCTGGAGCTGCGGGCGCGCACCGTGGTGGAGATGCTGCTGCACAGACACTACTATTTGCAGGGCATGATCGACTCCAAGGTGATGCTGCAGGCCGTGCGCTACTCCCTCTGCTCCGAGGAGTCCCCCGAGATGACCAGCCTGCCGCCCGCCACGCTGGAGGCCATTTTCGATGCGGACGTCAAGGCCACCTGCTTCCCTAACAGCTTCTCCAACGTGTGGCACCTGTACGCCCTCGCCTCCATCCTTCAGCGCAACATCTACTCCATCTACCCCATGCGCAACCTCAAGATCCGGCCCTACTTCAACCGCATCATCCGGCCCCGCCGCTGCGACCACATGCCGGCCACGCTGCACATCATGTGGGCTGGCCAGCCCCTCACCAGCCACCTCTTCCGCCACCAGTACTTTGCCCCCGTGGTGGGACTGGAGGAGGTGGAGGCTGAAGAAGCTACTGGCGTGGCCCCTGCTCCCCAGGCCTCTGCTCCTCAGGCCCCTGCTCCTCTGGCCCCAGCTCCTCCGGCCACAGCTCCTCTGCCACAGGCTCCCCCGCCACTGCCGCCCAGTACCCTGGAGCTGCTCAACCAGGACCCTGGCCTCAGCTACTCCCACTTCTGTGAACGCTACAGTGTCACCAAGAGCACCTTCTACCGCTGGCGGCGGCAGTCCCAGGAGCACCAGCAGAAGCTGGCCACCCTCTGCTCAGCCAAGCACGTCCTGCAGGACAGTGTCCGCCGTGGGGGCATCATGTCGCTGCAGCAGTTCCTCCAGAGGTTCCCCGAGATCTCCCGCTCCACCTATTATGCCTGGAAGAATGAGCTGTTGGGCACTGGCGCCTGCCAGGCCCAGGCCCCCAAGGAGGCGCTGGGGATGGAGGAGCTGGAGAAGCTGCCAGAGGGGCAGGTTGCCAAGGGGCTGGGATGCTCCATGCTGGCTGTGGCAAGCCCCGGAATGGTCCTCATGCAGCGGGCCAAGTTGTACCTGGAGCACTGCATCTCCCTGAACACCCTGGTGCCCTATCGCTGCTTCAAACGCAGGTTTCCTGGCATCTCCCGGTCCACCTACTACAATTGGCGCCGGAAGGCCCTCCGGAGGAACCCCAGCTTCAAGCCAGCCCCAGCCCTCTCCACAGCCCAGGCTCCCCAGCCAGCATCTGTTGGGGAAGAGGCCCCGCTCCCTGAGAAGGGTGAGGTGGGAGAGGGGGCAGGGAAAGCAACAGGTGGGGAACCACCCACTCCCCAGGAGCTCCTGCCCCGGAGGATGCCCCTGTCCCATCAGCAGAGGCGTCTGCGCAGGGCTGCCCGCAAGCAGGTGCTCAGTGGCCACCTCCCCTTCTGCCGTTTTCGCCTCCGCTACCCTAGTCTGTCTCCCTCCACCTTTTGGGTGTGGAAGAGTTTTGCCCGGTGTTGGCCCAGAAGCCTGTCCAAACTCCAGATTCAGGCTCCCACCTTGGGCAAAGGTGGGGTGCAGGAGGCTGAGGAGAAGCGAGAGAAAGAAGCTGGGAGGAATGTGACAGCTGCCATGGCCCCAGATGCAGGATCCCCAAAGGTGGCAGCTTCTCCAGGAGAGGATCCAGGGAAGACCCAGGGAGGGCCTTCTAGAGAGAGGGCCCTGCAAGAGGGGGCCGTGGCCCAGGGAGGGCTCCAAAGTGGGTCCTGGCCCAGCCACCCTGTGGTGGTGGCAGCAGGTGGCAGGAACAGCCAGGTGCTGATGATGGACATGCTCGCCACCACAAAGTTCAAGGCTCAGGCCAAGCTGTTCTTGCAGAAGTGCTTCCAGTCCAAGAGCTTTCCCTCCTACAAGGAGTTCAGTGCCCTCTTCCCCCTTACCGCCCGCTCCACATACTACATGTGGAAGCGAGCCCTATACGATGGCCTCACCCTGGTTGATGGCTGACAGGGAGGTGCCAAGGGGCTGGGAGGAAGGGGGACCAGTTTGGAGAGGGTCGGGGACCTGAGTTGCCCCCTGGCTTGGCCAGGATACCCTTTGCTCTGGTTCCCCCAGTGTCTACCCTGAATCCAAAGGCAGATTTGTGTTGTTTCTTGGCTCCAGGGCAGAGAGAGCCAGATATCAGCCGTCTGGTCTGCTGCAGAGTCCCAGGACCAGAGACGGTCTCTTCAGTTGTTCGTCCTTCTTATTTTTATTGTCTTGGTTTTAGTTTTTTTGTTTTGATTTAAGTGGGTTGGCTGGGCCCACTTGCTGGTATTGGAAGCTATATGTGTGTGGAGGGTCTGGAGGGGGGTTGGTTAGCTAAAGCTGCTTTCAGTTTTTCCTGGGGACAAAAGGAGTATTATAGCATGACCATCTGTCCCTTGGGCAGAATATATATCTTCAGTTCTTTTGGGGCTTGGCATTCTACTTGCTCAAACATATTTCTCTAAGCAGCATTTGAAATCAAATATGGAGTGGGGCAGTGGCTTCTGTCTGGCCCCCCAAGGGAAAGGGAGTCAGGCTCAGCGTGAGCAGAAGCAGGATGTATAGAAAGAACCAAGGGCCTCTAAGGGCAGGGCCTGAGCTGGATCGCTGAGGGCTGGCCCGTTCCTTGGAAGCAGTGTGGTAAGGGGTTGAGGGAGAGGCTCTCGAGTCTCTGCTTGATGGTATTTGTCTGTCTGCAGTCATCTGCCAGTCTGACTCGCTCTTGGGAACCCCTGTCTTTCTGCTGAGCCTCTCCTCAGAGCCTGTGCCCCATCTTTAATGAAGGAACACACAGTGGCCAGGCAGGTGAAAGACTGAATTGCATTGTCCAAGAATGAATTTGGAAAAACCAAAGAAATAAAATAATGTGGTGCGCACAGCCCTTGGTCTCTGGTATTTGTTCTGCTGGGGTAAAATTGCCCATTCCCACGTTCTCCTTGGGTTTAAGGGGACTGAGAGTAATCATTTCTCTGCCTTGCTGGGACACCCTACATCCAAGACTTGGAGGATGAGGGGGCTTACTCGGGATTCTGTTTAGAATTGGATTTAAAAGTGGCTTTGGGGCCCAGCAGATGTGGTTCAGTGGTTGAGTGATGACCCATGTACCAGGAACTGTTCAACTCCTGGTCAGGGCACATACCTGGGTTGCAGTCTCCATCCCCAGTAGGGGGTGTGCAGGAGGCAGCTGATTCATGACTTTATCATCAATGATTCTGTCTCTCCCTCTCCCTTCCTCTCTCTGAAATCAACAAAAATTATTACTATTATTATTATTATTTTAAAGTGACCTTACAATAATAATAGCAGCCCGGCCGGGTGTGGCTCAGCGGTTGAAAGTTGACCTGGGATCCAGGCAATCGGGGTTCGATTCCCAGTCAGGGCACATGACACAGTTGAGGGCTCGATCCCCAGTCGGGGGTGTGCAAGAGGCAGCCGATCAATGACTCTCTTCATTGATGTCTCTCTCTCTCTCTCCCTCTTTTCCTCTCTCTGAAATCAATAAAGATATATTTTAAAAATAAATAATAATAATAATAATAATAATGGCTCTGGCTTCCTGGAAACTTGCCTCCCACCTCTGGGAGTAAGCTGGCTAAGTGCGCAGGCTGGGCCCAGTCTTAGATAAGGACACAGAGCCTCAGAGTGACTAGTTTGCATGCCCCTCCCTCCAGTGGGGCTGAGCTTTAAGGCCCGGCCGTTGCTCTTTGGGCTGGGGCATCACTGGGGAAGAAGTTCCCTTAGGACCTTTCTCCTGTCTAGGTTTCCTGCGGTGGCTGTCATCCTTGTGGTTTTGGGGAGTCATCCTTTGTTCTATCTTTCCACTCCCACATCCAATCCGTCAGCAAATCCTGTGGACTCTGACTCCAAACCGTGCCCCGAATCCCCAGCCTCATGCTGCTGCTATCACCGTCTCTCCTGGCCCACATCTCGGCTTCCTACCAGCCCTCCTGCTTCCACTCTTGCCTCGTATAATCCATTCTCCATAGAGCAGCCTGAGAGATCTTTAAGCAAAATCTGATTCTGTCACTTTCCCGTCTAAAATGTTGAGTGGCTGCCCTTCACTCAGAATTCTTTGCACTGCCTTGCAAAGGCCTTCAGAATCTGGCCCTGGGCTCTTTCTAGCCTTCTCTTGACCCACTCTTGCCCTTTACCACCATGCTGGTTGCCTCTGACCTTGAACATGCTACACTTTAAGTGTCTCTGCATTTTTTCCTTTGGTCTAGAATGCTTTTCCCTGTCATTACATGCAGAGTCCTTACCATTCAGATTTTTTTTTTTTTTAATTCTCACCTGAAGGTATTTTTTTCCATTGGAGAGTGGAAGAGAGAGTGAGAGAGAGACATTGATTGGTTGCCTCCCGCATGTGTCCCGACTGGGCCCAGGGATCGGGTCAAGCTTGCAACTGAGGTACATGCCCTTGGTTGAAATCAAATCCAGGCCCCTTCAGTTAGAGGGCCGATGCTCTAAGCGCTGAGCCGGACTGGCCCTAGCCATGGTGACAGGGCACCATTCAGATCTTTGAGAGTCACTGTTGCATGAGCTTTTCACTTATGCCCATCTGATATTTTTCTTATGTGATTATCCTTTCCTTCCCTCATTAGAGCATAAGTTCCGTGAAAAGCAGGGCTTTTTTGGACTTGCTTTCACCACCGTATTCCCAGCAGGTAGCTTAGTTCCTGACACATTGTAGGTGCTACAATTTGTTCAAAGAAAGAATGAATGGAATGGGGCCACTGTGATTTCCTGCTGTTAGCCTCTGGGCTTTGGTTTTATCACACCTAACCAATCTTACGTTCTAAATATTTCTCATTGACCACCCCCCCCCCCCCCCGTACCCACCCCCTAATCTAGGCCAGCAGCTGCTCTCATCTCTGATACAGGAACAGTTTTCAAATGGACTCTGCCTTCACTCAGACCATCCCATTCCATCCTCTTGACAAAGGCCAGAATGAGCTGACAAACAAATCTGACACATTACTGGATTTCCCATTGCCCCCAGCACAAAATTCAAACTAATGAAGCCCACCAGCCCGGTCCCTGCCTACATCTCTAGACCCTCACTCATCCAGACTGACTCTCCCTGACCCCCACTCACTTTATCTGTCCCATAAGGCTGACCAAGTATTGTCATTACTTGTCTTTCTCATACTGAACCCCTAGCAATGTTACTCTGTAGTCCCTTAACATTTGGTGACCGGAATAGAGTGATACTCCTACCTTACCTGCAATGGTCACCTATAGCCAGAAGGTGGCAATCGGATGCAGCAAGAGACAAAGTGTCTGGGTTCCTAGTCGGCACAGCCCTATCTAGCTGTTTCCAAGTCCCAATCTATCCCTTTCACTGGCGTGGCTGTCAGGGTGACACCAACCTTGCTTCTGAGAACTTCCCTGGTTGGGGCTCTGGATTTTTTCTGTTTGTTCCCTTCCCTGCTCTCAGAACAAAAGTAGATCTGATGCCAGGATCAGTGTCTCACAATGGGGTCTGTAAACCACCTGGACCCAAGTCCCTGGGGGAGCATATTAGTAGTATGGATTCCAGGGCCCCACCCAGATCTACTGATTCTCACCTTAGACATTGGAGAGGCAGTGTATGCACATGGGTGAGTTATTTGGCCTTGCTGTGCCTTGCTTTCTCCACCTGTAAAATGAGGATGTCAGTAATGCCTATAGTATAGTACCTTGCACATGTAAGGGCTAGACGAGCGTTTGCTATTGGTAAAAATGGTGTCTAGTTTGAGAACCCCTGGAAATCTGATCCTGGATTTCTAGGAGGAAGCTAATTCCCAAGGAGACTCTTGATCAAGGCAGTTTACCCTCTAGATTAAAGATACTCCTGTCTCAAGATTGAAAGATCCTTTTGTCAGAGGCCAGTACTGAGCCTCCAACCCACAGGGAGAGAAGATAAAAATATGTCAATATTGATTTGGAAAATGTTTTGTAAGTCTGGTTATTATTTTTTTAATCCTCACCTGAGGATATTTTTTTCCATTGCTTTTCAGAGAGTGGAAGGGGGAGAGAGAGACATCGATTGGTTGCCTCCTGCCTTTGCCCTGACCAGGGCCAGGGATCGAGCCTACAAATGAAGTATGGGCCCTTGGCCGGAATCGAACCTGGGACCCTTCAGTCCTCGGGCTGACGCTCTAACCACTGAGCAAAACTGGCCAGGGCAACTTATTTTTATATAGAAAAGCAGTTTTTTAAATAACCTGCTTAGAAAGACAGAAATACCTAAACAGTGACTATATTTGCTAAGAATATTTCATGCTGATTTTGAAGTTGACATTTGTTGAAATTATTTGTATTTTTTTGCACCAACTTCTATCGCAGATGCATATGTAGAAATTCCATTGAAATGAGCAATAAACAAAGGGAGGGAACAATTTGTGAGGTTAACTTTATATCTTCCAGCATTTTGTGCTGTTATAAAGTTATAACTGGTTCTAAATTTTTTGAATATAAAAGCTTCACCCTAAAAAAGCAATCAGGTGAAATGTGAATAATTTTAAAATATTTTATGCTATGTATTTATCTCTGGGGGCAGGATCCTGAATTTGGTGGAGGTCATCTTGTCTACCATAATGCATGAGGCCGCTCCTTAGATATTTCTCTGGAGTCCAGCACTCAGGCCCTTGGGTGGCTCTTGGGCCCCGAGTGTCCACCTCATATCTCAACTCCTTCTGGGTGGATGTTCCACCAGCACCTCAATCTCCCCATCTGGCAATCTGGGCTCATTCCCCCATTACCCACCAACTCACTCTTCAACTATTTTTCACCCTGGCTGCTGCCAGCATCAGGTTATCAGCTGAGCTGGCTAAAAAGCGGGATGTCATTTTAGAATTTTCTTTCTTCCACATCTCCATCCCACCAGGACCCTAGGAACATTGCAGGTTTCATAAGGCTCCATACCTCTGGGTTATCACAGGAAGAGAATTTGAATTGTCCAGGCCACCACCCCACCCCGTTTCTGAGCACAGCTCTCAAGCCAGGTCATAATTGAGGCCACTCTGCTGCTGCCCAAGTCTGGTCCGATCTGGCTGAGGTGCTGGATCAGCTTCGCTCACAAAGGGTTCTGGCAGATGTAACAGGCTCCTCTCCAGCAACCCATGATAGGGCTCAGCCTAGGATACAGAGCCATTTGGCCTCAACTCTTGTCCTCACAAAGGCCTCGATTTACTGGCAGCTGTGGCCTGACACTGTGATAGAGGCTCCCATATGGAAGGCACAGAAAGCACCATGGGGTTGTGAGGAAAGCATATGCTGGCTTTGGCATCTCATAGTTCATCTCGACACCCCTCCCAACTTGCAGCTTCCTGGGGCCAGCTCTTCTCTGTGAAAGGGAGGCTGCCTGAGGGTCTCCGGGAAATGCCTCCCTTATTTCTCAGATGATCCTGGTTGCTGGCTGTAAAACACCCCAGTTTGGTGGCTGTCAAGGGAGGAGGGGACGTTGAGGGATAGTGCTCTGACACAAGGCAGTTAGGATGGGGCTGAAAAGCCCAGAGGAACAAAGCTCGGGGAGTGTTCCACGGAGCCTCTGCTGGCCCTGGGTGCTGTCTGTCTAGCTCACTGGCCTGACTTCTAACAGGAAGGTTCTAGTCTGATTTCTCCTTCCCAACCCTGGCTGGTGACAACTCAGGATGCCTGCAGGGTGTCACTAGCAGGTACCTAAATGTTCCCATTACTGGTTTATCTCATGGAAGAGGAGGAGGCAGCTTTCAGGGAGACAAAAGCGTCAGAAAGTAGGTTTAATGATATAAAAAAAATTTCCTTAGAAAATGACTTTGAAAATAGCATGAAATCCTCTTAACTCTAGTGGCGCCTCCCTGTCAGGCAGAGAGAGCTGGTGGGGGGCGGACCTAGATAGGAGGACAGCCAGGAAGAGACTGGGCAGGAAGCTGCTCAGGTGTCACCCTCTGCCTGAGGAGACCATGGAGGACAGGAGGGCTGCAGGGGACCCTCCCACTGCCTCACCAGTTCCAGATGCAGCCTCCAGGATGCAGGCTGGTGGGAGGCCAGGGTCGGGCAGGAGAGAAAGCTCAGCCTGTCGGGAGTCAGGGAGGTATTCGGAAAGCACCTGAGAGGCTTTGTGGTCCACTTGCCCTGGCCCAACCTGGCTCAGAAGGAGCACCAATGTAGTTTTGTGGCTTGTGCATGTTGACAGCCAAGCTCAGTTTCTAGGTCGCCTGACTATGGGCAGAATTATCTGTGGTCATTTAAGACAGAACTGATGACTGGTGGTTTCCACTGGTCCTCAGATCTCCCCTTCATGGAGACAGGAGGTAGGCTGGTATATTTGGGTTAGTTAATACTTCATTCAGTCCACATTTGTTGAGGCCTGAAGGTGAGGGAGAGCAAGGTTACAAAGCTCAGTAAGACCGAGTGCCCACTGGAGTTGTTTATAAACATTGATTATAAAACTGGTTCTCAGTCCTAAGTTCAAGGATTCTCAGGGCAGTAAGTGCAGTTTGCAATTTTATGTCTTCATTCAGAATTTTAGATGACAACTGTAATTCATTTTATTAGAGAGATAAAGGCATAACCCTTTTACAATGATAATTTGTCACTGCAAGACATTTCTTTGCAATAAGACTTTGGTTTTTAAAGCCAGTCTCTTGAACCAGGGCCTTGTAATACATTATAAACTATAACAGAGGGAGGCAATGGTGCTGTGGGGCACAAAGGAGCAAGCCTGCCCCTGTTTGAAGATTGGGGATGGATTTCTGAAAGAACCTCTTCAAAGACTTATAGGAGCACTTGAGGGTGGGGGTGGTGAGTGGGGAAGGAGCTGAGGATAACGAAAGTCTGGAGCTGAAAAAAAACCAAGACAGCAGGATTTTGATATAGCCATTTGGCCCTGGCATGTTGATGAGACCCAAAACCACTTAAAATATCAGCTTTCTAAAAATTACCATGCTATATTGGTAGCTTGAAATTGGCCACGATGGAGTATTTACACCATAGAAATTGGCAAATCCTACAAATCAGGCAGATGTGCTGAAGTGTCCCCAGCGCTGCCTGTGACATCTTTTGTGGTCACTCTTTTCCCTGAATCACTTTCCTAAATCTTTACAGAACTGGCTCTTGTCAGTCCTTCAAGTCAGTCATGTCATCCGCTCAGAGAGGCCTTCCCTGACTCCCTACCTCAAGTGGGTCCCGGTTACTATTGCCACATCCCCTAATGGTCATCATCACCATCTGAAAGGTTTGTTTTCTGGATTATTGTCTGCTCCCATTCCCTGGAATGCAAGCCCCCAGAGAGCAGGAATTCATCTGACCTGTTCACTGCTTTATGCCTCTGACTAGAACAGAGCCTGGCACATAGTAGGTATGCAGAAGTATTTACTAGATTAAGAAATGAGTGGGTTTGGAGTGGGAAGGCAGGTGCCGGGTACTGGCCTGTTCTTGGCCAGGTGAGACTTGGGGTGAGAGGAGGAAGAGGAGGAGGAGGAGGAGGGAAGTTTCTGTTGGTCTGGAAGCTGTTGCCCTGGATGCGATTGGGCCAAACCGGTCAGGTCCTTGCCTTGGGATGGGGTAGCCAGGTTTAGCAAATGAAAGTAATAGATACCTAATTAAATTTGAATTTTGTATAAACAATGTTTTAATATAAGTATGTTCTAGGCCATATTTGAAGCATACTAAAAGATTATTCATTGTTTATCTGAAATAAAATTCACTTGGATGTCCTATATTTTATCTGGCAACCCTACTTGCAGACTCAGCAGCCTGAGTATAACTGTGGTTTAGTAAGTAGTATTGTACCAATATTATTTTCCTGGTTATGATAATTGCACATACTTATGTGAGTTATTAATCTTAGGGGAAGTTGGGTGAAGGGTAGACAGGAATTCTCTGTACTATTTTTTTAAAATATGTTTTTATTGATTTCATTTTATAGATTTTAGAGAGAGGAAGGGAGAGGTAGAGAGTGAACCATCAATTATGAGAATCATGGATCGGCTGCCTCCTGCACGCCCCCTACTGGGGATCAAGACACACTGGATGAGCTTGTACTATTTTTTGCAACTTTTCTATAGGTTTAAAATTATTTCAAAATAAAAAGGTCAAAAGAAAATCCTAGCCATCATCTCGAAGGCCCAATATTTTCTAGCCCCCTGTATTGTCTGTCTCTTCCACAGTCCCTGACCACTCGCCCTGTCACAAGCCTTTCACAGGCGCTGGCCTCCCAGAGGAAACACTTTTCTACCTGAAATGCTTCCCTGACCCCACTCCCCCTGCTCAGCCCTCAGAGTTCAATGAAAGCTCACTTTCTGGTTTCTCCCTCCAGTCTGGGTCAAGCCTTGTCATTACAGGTTCTCATAGGCTCTGAAGTTTATAATCATCACAGTAAGACAGTTGTTCTTATTCTTAGACTCACCTGGGGGTTGTTAAAACTTCTGGTGCCTTTGATGGGAGTGTAAAAATCCATATATACCCACTTTGGAAAACAGTTTAGCAATATCTGTTAAAGATATTTAGTAGATGAACATCTACATTCCCAATTATATACTAAGGGAATGTAAACTTATGCTTAAGAATCTTTATCCCAGCACTTTTCATAATGATCAAACACCTGGACATAACCTGAGCGCCCATGATCAGTAGATTGAAAAATAAATTGTGGCGTAGTCACATAATGGAAAACTCTGTAATAATGAGGAAATAATCTATAGCCAAACTCGACAATATGGGTCAATCTCAAAAACAATGTTGAGCTAAAGAAGCCAGATACTAAAGAGGATCTACCATGAGATTCCACTTACATAAAGTACAAAAACAGACCAAATTAATCTACGCTTTTAGAAGTCAGGATAATGGTTACCATTGCGGGAAGATAGTGATTGAAAGGAGGTGTGAGGGTGGTTACTGAGGTGCCGGAAATAATGTTTCATAAATTGAATTCTAGGTGTTCAGCTTGTGAAAATCAGTCACGCTATCCTCTTATGTTTGTGTACTTGATTTTTGTTTGTATATTTCAGTAAAAAGGTAATAAAATACTGATGATTGGGTTGAAAAATACCATTAAGAAAATCAATAGTTAAGATACAAATTGGGAGAAAATATTTGTAAACATATCTGACAAAAGACTGATATCCAAGATATAAAATAACTTCTATAACTTGGCAATAAAGACAAGCAACCTAATTAAAACAAAATGGGCAAGAGATTTGAACAGACACTTCCCAAAAGGAGATATACAAATAGCCAATAAACACATGAAAATGTGCTCAAAATCATGCTACTTCAAACCAAATGAAACCGCACTGTGAGACTATTACACACCCATAAGGGTGGCTACAATTTAAAAGGACTATTAATACTGAATATTGGGAAGAATGTGGAGCAACTGGAAATCTCATACACAGTTGATGGGAAAGGTCTGGCAGTTTCTTAAAACATAATATACGCCTACCCTACCACTTTTCTCACTTCTAGTGTTCATCCAAGAGAAATGAAAACATTTGTCCACAGAAAGATTTGTACAAGAATGTTCATAGAAGCTTTACTCATAATAACTCCAAAATGGAAACCACCCAAACGTCTAATAAGAAAATGGATAAACTGTAGTTTATATGAAGAACACTCCTCAGCAATAAAAAGGAGCAGATTACTCACGCACATGACATGGATAAATATGGAAAATGTGCATTGCGTGAAAGAAGGCTAACCAATTCCATTTCTATGAAGTTCTAGAACAGGCAAATCTCACCTATGGTGGGGGCAAAAATCCAGTAAAGTGAGTGGATCTGGGAGGGAACAGGGTGAGAACTGGCAGGAAAGGAGCGTAATGGAACTTTCTGGAGCGACGGTGATGTTCTATATCTTGATAGGGGTTCGGGTTACACAGGTGTATGCAGCTATCAAAACTCAACAAATGTACACTTAAGATTTTTTGCAGTTCATTGTAATGTAATTTTATACAGAAAGGAAAAACTCCCAAATATTGATAATGTGCATGCTGAAGTATTTAGAGAGAAGTGAATAGGTGTCTTCAATTTATTTGGAAATACATTGAAAAATTAGGACGCATTGATGATGGATGGAAGGGTGATAGATGAGACAGTAATAATGTTAATGGGAGAACTGAGGTGGGTGTTCATTGTAAAATTTTTTCTATTTTTCTGTATGTATGAATTTTTTTAATAATAAAATGTTGGGAGAAACAAAATGTCCTAATGAAGTCCCTTCAGAGAAGTACTAGATTTTGTTTAAAATATACCAGTGGTAGACATTTAATGTCAAAGATGGTATTTAAATGTCAAAGAAGAAGATTATTGGTCTGTCTTATTTAACCCTGCTAGCTAAAGATGGCATAGTCCATACTGAATAGGAAATTAGTGACAAATGAAATAGCAAACTAAACTATTAATGGAAAACATAGTATTAATATGTAGGTCCTACCCCCAAAATTCTGATCGTTCATCTAGGCTATAGTTGGGAATCAGGCTTTTTATTAATTATTTATTTTTATTTTAAAAATTGATTTGAGAGAGACAGAGATGGACTTGTTGCTCCACTTATTTATGCATTCATTGGTTGACTCCTGTATGTGCCCTGACATAGGATCCAACCTGCCACCCTGAAACCCCTGCACATTGGCATGAGGCTCCAACACACTGAGCTACCTGGCCAGGGCAGGAATCAGGATTGTTTTTTTTAATCCTCACCAGAGGATATTTTTTCCATTGCTTTTCAGAGACAGTGGAAGGGAGAGAGAGAGAGAAAAACATCGATGTGAGAGAGACACATCGATTGGTTGCCTCTCACACATGCCAAGGCTGGGGCCTGGGGCCAAGCCTGCAACTGAGGGACATGGCCTTGGTCAGAATCGAACCTGGGACCCGTCAGTCCACAGGCTGATGCTGTAACCACTGAGCCAAACCAGCTAGGATGGGAATCAGAATTTTTAAAACTTCTCTAAGTAATCGTAACGTGCATCCAAGATTGAAAACCACTGCTTGAAGGCCAATGTTTTGGCTTAGCCACAGGGCCCAACATAGTCCTGGCAGATAGTAGGTGCTCAAGAAATGCAACAACTATTAGTTGAATGAATGATTTAATGAAAAAATGGATATAAATGTGCTACAAGCAATGTGTAGATATTGTCCATTAATAATAAATGATGCTAACAATATAAAAAATTAAAACAATAAAATAGGCATCATTGGTATTAAGTTTTAGGATGAGGTGGGAGGCAAAAAGAGAGGCCCTGGAGGTGAAGGGTAGATAAACTGGATTAAAGGTGGGGGCACAAGAGTAAGGAGGTTCATTTCTCTGTTAGGTGCAAGTGGATTTTACTCTGCCTCCCCAGGAACGCTGGAGCTGGGGGTGAAGGAGTTGGCAGGTGCCATGGGGAGCTCCAGCCGGCCCTGTGATGATGGAAGGGGTCTGATATGATCCAAAGCAAGTTGGGGGGAGCTGGTCTTCCTGTAGCACTGTGGTCATTAGGCTTAGATGGGGAGTCAAAGTCCTACTTCCTTCTATCCTGGACACAATTCAGTCCATAGCACAATATGACCCAGAAAATCCACTCCTAAGTATATATCTAAAAAACCTGAAAACACATGCAGACATATGTATGCAAATGTTCATCGCAACATTATTCACAATAGTTAAAAGGTGGAAACAACCCAAGTGTCTACCAACAGCAGATGAACGGATAAACATGTGACATATTCATACAGTGGAATATTATTCATTCATAAGAAGGAATGAAGTACTGATACATGCTACAACACAGATGAACCTTGAGAACATGCTAAGTGAAATAAGCCAGTCACAAAAGGACATATTGTTGACTCTACTTATATGAGGTATATAGAATAGACAAATTTATGGAGACAGACGTAGGTTAGCAGTTACCAAGGCCTGGGTAAGGGGCATAATTGGGAGTAAATATTACATAATGATTACAGAGTTTCTGCTCAGGGTGATGAAAAAGTTTTGGAAATAGTGGTTATGGTCGCAAAACATTATGAGTAATAATGGCAGTGAATTATACACTTAAAATGGCAAATTTTACAGTATATCTATTTTATCACAAACAAAGGAATGAAGTACTGATACATCCTGTTGTGAACAAAAAGAGATCACCTTGGCAATCCTGACAAACTCAATAACAGGGTAACAGGATGTTTTGATCATAAAAAAAAATTCCTCACTGAGAGTTATGGTGGGAGGTCACGTCCTAAGGCCTATACGATAGATTAATCTGAACCCTGAGCAAGCCCTGTCCACTGTTTTTGTGCATCTGTAACAACATACTTAAAATGTCAGAACGATCTCTTCTCCAGATCTCCAGCGATAATCGCCTGGTATGTGACAGGACAACCCCAGTTCTTCATTATAATCTTTCACCTGCATGCCTGGACTATCCTGCACCCACCAATTTGAAAGAAACATGTATCTCCCCATTTTGCTTCCTATCCAATCCTAGAGATTTCCCTGGTTTGCTTTCTCTCACCCCCTTAATCTGCCACCAAGGGATTTTATGTAACTTTTCTTATGTCTGCTCCTTTGATAGTATAAAATAAACTGCAAAACTGCTATTTCCTCGAGCATTATCTCAAGCCCTCGAGATTTTGCTTCGAGGACTAGCCCCTAAAACGCTGGCTCATAATAAACTCTTTAAATCTTCCTTTAGGTTTGGAAAGTCTTTCATCAATATTACAGCTTGGATAAACCCCCCAAACATTTTGCTAACTAGTGACAGAAGCCTCACACAAAAGGCCATATAGTGTATGATTTCTATGAAATATCCAGAACCCGTAAGTCCAGAGGAACAGAAAGCAGGTTGGTGGCTGCCTGGGGAGGAGGGAAGGGGAAAGGGGTAGTGGTTGTTTAATGGGTACAGGTGTTCTGGACTGATGGAAAACCTTGAAACTGGAGAGAGGTGGTTTTTGCACATAGTAATGCACTACATGCCACTAGATTGTGCGCTTTAAAATGGACAATTATATGTTTTACCTCAATTAAAATAAAATTTAATCCAGCCCTGGTCCGTGTGGCTCAGTGGTTGAGCGTCGACCCATGGACCAGGAGGTCGCGGTTCCATTCCCGGTCAGGGCACATGCCCAGGTTGTGAGCTCGATTCCCGGCAGGGGGCGTGCAGGAGGCAGCCGATCAATGTTTCACTCACATGGATGTTTCTCTCCCTCTCCCTTCCTCTCTCTCTCTCTAAAAAGAAAAAATCTAATCCAGTAATTTCACTTCTGGGTACTTTCCCAAAGAAAACGAAAACACTAATTTGAAAAAATATCTGCATCCCTACGTTCATTGAGGCGTATTTACAACAGCCAAGACATGAAAATACCTAAATGTTCATCCAGAGATGAACACATAAAGAAAATGTGTGCATATACAAAATAAAATAGTATGCAGCCGTAAAAGAGGAGGAAATGCTGCCATTTGCACCAACATGAATGGACCTTGAGGGCACTATGCTAAGTGATGTAAGTTAGACAAAGATAAATACCATGACCTCAATTATACGTGGAATCTAAAAAAACAAGCAGAACAAAACCCCCCAAAGCTCATAGATACAGAGAACAGATTGGTGGTTGCCTGAGGGAGGGAGTGGGGGGGTGAGCAAAATGGGTGAAGGGGGCCAAAAGGAACAGATTTCCAGTTAAAAAATAAATAAGTTGACCACGCCTCCTCGAAGTCCTAGCCACCCATTTTGAAACTGTCCCGGGGCCCAGCCACCTCTTTGGCTCGCCGTGGATCACAACTGCTCCTGTGCCACCGGTGGCTCCTGCACCTGTGCCAGCTCCTGCAAATGCAAAGGCTGCAAATGCATCTCCCACAAGATGAGCTGCCGCTCCCGCTGCCCCGTGGGCTGTGCCAGGTGTGCCCAGGGCTCCGCCTGCGGAGACGTCCAAGCGCAGCTGCCGTGGCGATGTTGGGAGAGCCTGCTCCCAGATGTAAATACAGCAACAGGAACAAACCTGCATTTTTTGGGTACAACTCTGCCCCATTTGCTACATTCCTTTTTTTTCTATAAAATACATGGATAATTAAAAATGGTTGACTTTAAAAATAATGAATAAGTAAATAAGCCATGGGGATGTAATGGTGACTACAGTTAATGATGCTGTACTGCTGCCCGGCCGGTGTTGCTCAGTGGTTGAGCGTCGGCCTATGCATCAAGAGGTCATCGGTTTGATTCCCAGTCAGGGCACATACCTTGGCTGCGGGTTTGACTGGTCTGGATACTCTAGGGAAGGCAAGTGATTGATGTTTCTTTCTCATATGGATGTTTCTCTCGCTCCCTTCCACACTCTCTGAAAAACAATGGAAAAAATATCCTCAGGTGAGGATTTAAAAAGAAAATTCTGGCAACCCCACCTGCATAGCCGCTCCCCAACTCTGTGCCTAGTCATCCCCTGGCCCACAGTCTGGGACCTCTGTCGGGAAATATGGAGAAAGAGTCAATTCTCAGTTGCTATGCAAAAGATAACATTCCTATCAGATGGGAACACGGCCCATGATCCAACCACAGCCCCTAAAAACTCTTCTCTGGGTTCTCAGGGGCTGCTGGGAAATGGGTCTCTTCCTTAATTCAGTGATCTTTGGGCTCATTCATTTATTAGGTACCTACTATATATCAAATAAGGTCCTGGCCCCCAGGCTGCACAAAACCTGTGTGGCCGAGGAGATGGGAACGGAAACAAACTATAATGATGTGCAACATTTTCCCTGGGTGTCTATACTAAGTGGAAGATGAAATAAGTCAGAGAAAAACAAGTACCCTATAATTTCACTTATATGTGGGATCTAAAAAACAAAATAAACGAACAAACAAAACAGAAACAAACTCATAGATACAGAGAAGAAACAGATGGTTGCCAGATGGGAGGAAGGTAGAGGGCCTGTGTGAAAAAGGTGAAGAGATTAAATACAACTGGTTGTTACAAAACAGTCATGGGATGTGAAGTACAGCACTGGGAATATAATCAATAATATTGTAATAACCATGTATGGTGCCAGGTGGGTACTAGACTTATCAGTGGACCACTTTGTAAGTTATATAAATGTCTAACCACTATGTTGTATACCTGAAACTAATATAATATTGAATATCAAGTGTAATTGGAAAAAAAAGAGATGGAATTAAATATGCCTGGGGGGAGAGAGACAGCTTCTGAGTGGTGAGGAGGAGGGAAGGGGAGGGGAGGAGGGGAAGGAAGGGGGGGAGTTCCTGACAGGGGAAGGGCATCCTAAGATTAAAACCATCTGGAACAATTGGCCACTGCACGTGGCTCTTGGGACATGGGGGTGAGGTAGGCAGAGGATGAGCCAAGAGCAGCTGATGGGCCAGACTGCGAAGGACAGGTGAAGAATTTGGGCCACAGCTTGCAGGCCACAGGGGATGATTACAGCAGGTTTCGTGATCTGAGGTGGCCCTCAGGGGCTCTGGGAATGCCTTGAAGTTGTGTATAAAATTGTACGTGCAGCCCCGGCCAGGTGGCTCAGTTGGTCCCATACGCCAAAAAAAAACGTTGCGGGGTTGATTCCCGGTCAGAGCACATACCTAGGTTGTGGGTTCGATCCCCAGTCGGGGCACGTACAGGAGGCACTCGATGGATGTTTCTCTCTCACATTGATATTTCTCTTTCTCTCCCTTCCTCTCTGTCTGAAGTCAATAATAACATATCATCTGGTGAGGATTTTTAAAAAATTACATGTGCATTTTTCTGGGGATGGTCCTCAGCTGCCATCACATTCTCAAAGGGGTCTGTGTCCCAAAACGGTTAAGAAGTTAGTTGTTAGCCGCGCTGATTATTGTTGATTTCCCCCAGCGGCCTGGGTTCCAGCCAGGCCCAGTGCCTCTCCACTCCACACACAGCACTGCCTGACCCCCTGATCTCCACCTGCTGCTCTCACACCTCCCCACTCATGGCTTCCAGGAGCCGTCCCAGCAGCCCCTTACCACCTGGGCCACCTCTGAGTTAGTCACTGTTGTTTGGCTCCCATGTTTGAGGCTTTGGGTTTTCTCTCCATAGAGGACCATTCCTATTGCCTCCTATGCCTAACCTGCTGGTCTTGTTCTACCCCTTTCTTCTCCTGAAACAGCTCTCAAATGTCACAGATGAGTGATGAAAGTCACCTTAGGGTACTGTCTCTTCCTCCCCCTCCTCCTCCCCATCAGCTTCTGAAAAGCAATTCTCTCTTGACCTCCCTGACATTGCACCCGCAGGTCTGAAGTCTCCTCCTACTTCTGAGATCACTGCTTTTCCGTTTATCTTTCTGGCTTTTCTGTGTTTTTTCCTTACCTTAAATATTGTGAGTTTTAAAAAACAGGTAATGCATGCACATGGGGAAAGTCAAACAGCACAAAAGAACATATAGTGAAAGTTACTTTTCACTCTCCTGATTTTCAATTACCTAAAATTTCTCCCTAAGGGCAACCGTTATTACCTCCCTTTGAAATCCTTCCAGAACTGTGAGTCCCATACAGTAGCCACTATTTATATGTGACTATTGAGCACTGAAAATGTGGTAAGTTTGAACTGAGATATGTTGTAAGTGTAAGATACATACTAGATTTCAAAGACTTAGGACAAAACCAAAAAAGAATATAAACTATCTCATTAATACTTTTTAAATATACAATTATAACAGTTAAGCTGGAAAAATAATTTTAAAATAATGATTAAATGTTAATACTATTTTTGGGTTAAGTAAAATATTTTAAAATTAACTTCACCTTTTTCTTTAATTACCTGGCTTACATTTGTGACTAACATTATAATTTACTAGACAGCATTATTGTAGAGCTGGACTTTGTTTATAAGCATATATGTATTCCTTTAAAAACACAACACACAAATAGCATAGTATGCAGACTTCTGTACATTTCTTTTTCTTTTTAATATGTTTTCATTGACTTCAGAGAGAGAGAGAGACAGAAACATCAATGATGGGAGAGTCGTTGATTGGCTGTCTCTTGCACACCCCCTTGGGGACTGAGCCCGAAATTGGGCATGTGCCCTGACCAGGAATCAACCGTGACCTCCTGGTCCATGGGCCGAGTCTCAACCACTGAGCCACGCCAGCCGGGCTCTGTACATTTCTTTTCATACTCAACCCTCTTTCTCAGAGATCGTATCATATCACTTTATCTAAGCCTGCCTCATTCTTTGAACTGTCTGCATAGCGTTTACATAGCCAGCCCTCCAGGGATGAGTGTTTCAGTCCTTTCTAATCTTCTACTTGCTGAAACACAGGGCATCAGTGTGTATCCTTGAACCTACACCTTCGGGCATGTGGGCAAGGCTATCTGTACCATGAATTCCTAAAAGCTGATTCACTAGGCGTGGGTGTTCTTACAGCACTGCTGATGGCTTATCTCTTTGTGTCCTGCAGTGCTCCGGACAGTAAATTGTGGATTATTTGTTGAAAAGAAATCTCAGATGTGGAGAAGTTCTGAGCTGAAAGGGCCTCAGAGTTCACTGTTTATTTATTTCACATTTTCTGAACTCCCATGGGTCTATAATAAGTTCAGAGACGAGCAGATGGGGTCTCTGTCCTTGAGGAGCACGGAGTAGAATAAGGGACAGGCGTGCGAACAAATGATTAAAGTCGGGTGCTATAATGAGGGTGCATGTGTCACTCAGTAGGAGCATTTTATGGATAATGAAACTGAAGTCCACAAGCTGAAGTGACTGTACTGTGGTCACTGGTGTGGATCTTTCTACCTTTAGAATATAAGCTTTTGAGAGTCAGGATCTAGCTTATGTTTTACATCTGTCGTGAGCTTGAGCTCCCCTCCTTCTGAAGCCAAGGTACAGTAACGGAACACAAAACAGTCATTGATCCTAACAAGCCTTGAGGTAAGTCACCGCCACCTGACATCAGTGTTCCGCACACCGCGACCCCAACCGCTGGGCCCACATCGGCTGCACTCACCTGGCCCCGAGCCATCAGTGCTGCTTGGGGAGGTGTGACCAGGGAGCAGGGAGTGTCCTGGGCAGACTGCATACTGGCTGGTTAAGGGTTCGTCTTCTGGATCCAGAATCCTGGCTCAGAAGCCAGCTCTGCCACTATTACCTGCGTGAGCTTGATCAATGTGTTTCATCTCAGCAGTCTCATCTGAATGAGTCCTAATGCTTGTTCCTACCTCAGAGAGCTTGAGCAATGACAGGACAAATGCATAAAATGCTTAGGCTGGTACTCGGCCCACTGTAAGTGCCCAGAGATGAAGGCTGTGTTCGTGGGGCTGGGCCCATTATGTTATACAGAATCTTAGAATCAGGCCCTGGAGCCTGTGAGTACCTCTTTTGTTAGATTGTCCTTTTCTTTTTTTTCTTTTTTTAAATATATCTTTATTGATTTCAGAGAGAGGAAAGGCGAGGGAGAGAGAGAGCTAGAAACATCAATGATGAGAGAGTCATTGATCGGCCGCAGCCTGCAACCCGGGCACGTGCCCTGACCAGGAATTGAACCCCGATCGCCTGGATCCTAGGTCGACGCTCAACCACTGAGCCACGCCTGGCCGGGCTAGATTGTCCTTTTCTTTGTCTTTTTTTAATATGTTATTTAATTGATTTTTTTAGAGAGAGAGGGAGAGGGAAAGAGAGAAATATCAATATGAGAGAGAAACATCGATGGGCTGCCTCCTGCATGCCCCCTACTGGGGATCAAGCCCGAAACCGGGGCACGTGCTCTGACGGAGAATAGAACTGGTGACTTCTTGGTGCATGGGAAGACGCTCAACCACTGAGCTGCACCGGCCAGGGCTATTGTCCTTATTTTCTATGCTCTTGTCTATCAAGCACATTTTAGTCAGATGGTATAGTCTTACCACAGATTTGGAAAAGCTTTAAAGAATAGCTCATGGTATCAATGGACAAATGTATAAAGAAATTATGATATATCCATATAATGAAATATTTTTCAGCCATAAAAAGAATAAGTACTGACACATGTCACAATGTAGATGAACCTTGTCAATGTTATGCTAAGTGAAAGAAGCCAGACATGTAAGGTCATGTATTGTATTATTCCAATTATGTGAAATATTCATAATAGGTAAGTCCACAGAGTCAGAGTCAGGTTGGTGGTTGCCAGGGGCTGGGGGCAGGGGGAATGGGCACAGGGTTGCTTTTTGGGGGTGATGACAATGTTTTGGAACTAGACAGAGGAAGTGCTTGCACAACATTGTAAGTGTACTAAATGCCACTGAATTGCTCATTTTAAAATGGTTAATTTTGTTGAGAATTTCAACTCAATGAAGTAAATAGCTCGTAGACTGTCCCCACTCCCCCTTCTCCCTTCGATGATCCTTAGAAGCTCCAATTAAGACCCCAGTTAAAAACCACCGATCCTTTCACATCACAAAAGGGAAAGGTAGGAGGTAGGGATCACAGAACTGGTTCCAGCTGGAACAGAGCCCGAACCCAGGCCCCATTCGCAGAACAGATCTTTATTGAGAACGGTGCCTGTTTAAGCAGGAGGAGTCAGCCAGCTCTGAGTAACCCAGGAGCCCCTTCTCATGGAGTCTGCTTCCCAGTGGTGGAAGGCTGACAAACATGGGCAACGCAGTGCCAAGCAGGGTTAGAGCCATGAAGAGAAAACAAAGCAGGTAAGTGGTAGGGGTGAGGCACTAGGGAAGGCCTCTGAGATGAATGACACTTGAGCAAGCAATGGCAGAGCAGATATGGAGAGACGGGGGTTTCTGGCGGAAGGACCAGGACCAGCAGGTGCAAATTCTGAGCGAGGCAGGAGCATGTTTGGTGTGTTCAAGGACCAGCAAGGAGGTCGTCTCTGTTTGCCTCACTTCTGAAGGTAAGAGACTTGTTCTGCTGGAGAAATTAATAGGCTGTTCCATACTTAATAGATACTCAGTCAACATATAATTGGGGCTCGGTGTGAAAGGAAGTTGGGAGGCTGAGCAGAGGTGTGGAGTTGCACAGTTTCCTGGCTGGTGGGGAGGTCAGGGCTGATCCCTGATCCCCGTGTGGGGAGCTCCTGGCAGGTGGTTCCCTGAGACTTTCCAGGGCAGGCTCCTGGTGGTGGGCGGTGTTCTTGGGGGCGGTCAAGCTGCACTGAGTCCAGCAGCTCTGCCAGGGTGATGATCCTTAACTGACTTCTCTGAGTGTGGAATCCTCCATGCACACCCCAGGGAGAAGAAATAGCATATGCAAAGACCCTGCAAGTGTGAAGGGCTGAAGGCAGGCAGACCTGTGAGGTGCAGAGAGCTCGAGGGAGGGTGGTTCGAGATGGAGCTGGAGGCAGGTGGGGCTTGTAAGCAGGGGAAGGAGTTTGGTTGTTGTGGAAGAGAAATTGCTATCATTTGAAGGTTTTAATCAGGGAGGTTAACTCGATTAGCTTTTAGAAAAGTTGACTTTAGCCAAAGGGAGGCAAGTGGGCCATTCAGTAGAAGGCTTTTTATTTTATTTTTTCATTAAAATCATCTTTGAAAAGACACTGAACAGATTTATAGTGGAGTATTTCTTTACAATAGTAAATTATTACTTGCCCCAGTCTTAAAAAGAATGTGGTGAAAAACACATAACATAAAATTTACCATTTTTTCCATTTTAAGTGTACAGTTCAGTAGTGTTAAATATATTCGCAATGTTGTGCAGCTGATCTCCAGAACTTTTTCATCTTACAAAACTGAAACTGTTCCATTAAGCACTAACTCCCCATTTCCCCCTCTCTGCAGCCTCTGGAAACCACCATTCTACTTTCTGTTTCTATGAATTTGACTACTCTAGGCACCCACAGAAGTGGAATTATATACAGTGCTTGTCATTTGTGAATGGCTTATTTCACTTAGCATAATGTCCTCAAGGTTCATCCATGTGTCAGGACACCTAGGAGGCTTTTGCAGGAGCCTGAGTGAGAGCTGATGGGGGCTTGGACTAGGTCTTGGCAACAGAGAAGAGAGAAGAGAGAAGTAAATGGGATCAGGGAGATTTGGGGGAGGCGGAGTCACAGGATTTGGTGAAGGATGGGAAGGTGTTGAGGTTGAGTGAGGCAGTGCTCCTGCCTCTGCCCTTGGCCTTCAGAAGGGACCATGGACAAGCCATGGCACTCAGACTTGTGACTCCTTTGGAGGATGGAGGGAGGGGTGACTTAGGGGCTGAGTTGGGAGCAGAGGAAACTGAGACCCTCTTCTCTGTCCTCAGCCCAGAGTCTCATGGAGGCCAGAGGGGACACAGGGAGCAGGCAGCCACTCTGGCTTTTTGTCTTCTTGTTTCTATTTTCCTACAGAGCGCAGACCTGGATCCACCAGAATAGCAGGTCTTTATGGATCTTTATGGGGTCCCAGATGAAAGGCGGGAGGAGGCATCTAAGAGTTCTGCAGTCTGTGCCTATTCAGATGCCACCAGGCTGGGCACCGCAGGGGGCTACCCTTCTGTCTCTCGTCTATTTCACTCTCCCTGGAATTGTAAAGGACCCCCCCAGACACCCCTCCTGGCTCCTATCTCCCCGAAGAAGTGGGGGACTCTCCCCTCTGAGAGAGAGATCACAGTGGAAAGAATCTTCACCCCTACCCTCTCCAGCTGTGTGGCAAGGCACCTCTTTCCCCGTGATATGCTCAGTGAGTACCTGCTGAATGTCCACAGAAAGCCCCACCCTCAGAGGAGCAGAAGGTTGTAGACGTAGCTGCAATATTGATTTGAACGGGTGTGGTGGTGGCTCATGAAGGAGGGTGGGTCGTTCTACAAGGTTTTGGTGCTGGGGTTGGGAGGGTGGAGTGTTGCCTGGGGTAGAGAAGATGAGATTTTCTTGAACTAGGTCTTGGAAGATTTTTATCATTTTTGGAGAAAAGGTCGGAGTGGAGGCAGATAAGGGAATTAATTCCAGGCAGGGGAACACGTGAAACAGGCGCCTGCCTTCAGCTTGCTACCAGAGATCGGCTGAGAGCTCAGCAGGGTCCTGGTGCCCTGGACTTTGGCTTTAATCTTGCTCTCTGCTGGTGGAAGGGGTGATGGTGGTGAACAGGAGATAATTAGAAACATCTTCACGTAGCACTTACTAGACACCCAATGCCGTTGTAAGAAACATACAAGTTTTAATTGATGTAATGTCACAGCAACCTTATGCAGTCGTCACCGTCACGATGCCAGATGGGAAAACAGAGGATGGGGTTTGAACCAGGCAGTCTGGCTCCAGACTCTGCTTTGTTAGGCTGTGTTAGGCTGTGGCTCCCAGCCGGCTCTGAGCACAAGCGTTAGGACAGGGCTCGAGAGGACTAAGGAAGGAAAATGGCCAGGAGTCGGCCTCAGACGGGATGTGGGCCCAGGGTGAAGATGGAACCATGGCTGGTGCCTAGAGGTCTTGAGACCACTCACTGGGCCAGTGGAACCAGGAGGAAAGAGGGCCTTGCAGGCTTCGGTCTGGCTGTCTGTGAAATGGGTTGAGGAACCTGCCTCAGTGGCAGAGAGGGCTGTGTGAAGGTGCTTTGTGTTTTGAAGTGGCTCTGTCAATGGAGCCTGGCCCCGCCACCTCCCCACTGGTCCTGCCCACGGTCACACACACATGCTGGTCTCCTCTCTGCCTCTTTTCTGGCTGCCTCTCGGGGCACCCTGCCCTCTGGAGATTTCTTTCTTTGTTATTTCCTCATGAAGCCAAAGGTGGCATTGAAGCCGTCTCAGATCTTTAGAGAGAGAGAGAGAGAGGTAAACGCAGTTCAAGAGATGTAGGATGTAGGATGGAAGAATTTTGAAATGCAGATGGGTCGCGCGAGGACTTTTAATTTTTGTTCCGAACATCTGAGTGCGTCTGTGGGCCTCCTGCCCTACAGAGTAGCGTCTCCCCCATCACAGAGAGGATGTGAGAGCTCGTGGTGGTGGGGGTGCTGCTGCTGTGAGTTTGGGGCAGGCAAGGTGATCACCCTCCGGCCCCACCCTGGCTATGTCACCAAAATAGAAGGGTGAGGCATCAGCCCCTGGGAGGGGCTGGCGGGGAAGCCTTTGAAGCAGGAGGCAGCCTGGGAGGGAAGGCTGAGGGAGGCAAGTTTGTTAATATTCACCCCGCTGCAGCGGTTGCCCTGGGTTTTCTGTTTCCATGGCAGGCAGAGACATCAGCAGCCTAGCTCAGAAACTCCAGGGCCTGGGAGACAGAGCCTGGGCTTGGCTCATAACTCACTGGGTGTCACTGGGCAACTCACCCCCTCTCTGAGCCTCAGTTGTCTCACCTGTAGCATGAGTGACTGTGACTGAGATCACCTCTCAGGTTCCTTCCTGCTGCAACGTTTGGGATTTACATCCTTGACAACCTGGCCGCCGCCTCCCGCCTCTGCGCACCCCCTTCCTATCTCCTGAATGGGGCTTAGGCCTGGGTAGGCCCAGGAAATGTGCTAAGACTGTCTATCCCCCAGGGGAGGACCTTTCCCTCTCCTTCCACCTGGCTAGGGGAGGGGAAGGCTGAGGTGGGGCTGCAGAGTGGGGGAAGCCAGAGCAGGAGCAACTTTTTTTAAACATGTTTTTTTGTATGGATTCCAGAGAGAGAGGAAGGGAGAGGGAGAGAGACTGAGAAACATTGATGTGAGAGAGAAACATTGATTGGTTGCCTCCCCTATGCACCCTGACCGGGACCAAACCCGCAACCTGAGCATGTACCCTGACTGGGAATGGAACTAGGGACCTTTTGGTGCACAGGATGAATTTCAACCAACCAAGCCACACAAACCAGGGCTGGAGCAGGTGCAATTTAAGGGCAGCTAGTGGGGAGTCCTGGTGCAGAGCCCCTGCTCTGCCGGTTGCCCCGACATCCCTGTGCAGCAATTTCAGTTTCTATTTTAAACAGTTGGGGTTGGTTGCTCCTCTGCCTTCCTGCTGGGTGTTTATAGTGAGGAAAATAATTGGTAATATTTGTACAGATGTGCTGGCACTGCAGCTCATCAAGGGCACCTTTACCCAGGGGACCCTTCCTGCCCCCAGCCTCTCTGTCAGCCAGAGGAGCGAGCCTGAATGGAGGTAACCACAAACCCCTGTGCCTCCCAGGAGCCCCAGGCTGTGAAGCACAGGCAGAGGTGGGGAGCAGGAGGCCTTAAGTGCCGCAGGCATATCCAGAGGAGAGCCTCAGCGTGACGGGAAGGAGCCCTGCCTGTGTTGTAGGGGGGACTGAACAGGATGGGCCCTTCCTAGGGGGCTGCAGGAAAGAAGCCCCTAGGAGCTTGTTTCTGATTCCATTTTCTCCTGCACAGCCTGAATTTGCAGCTGAGGATAAGGGATGGGGGAGGTGAGAAGGGAGAGGGAGCAGGACTGGGGTTGAAAATAGGAAATCACTGGCTTCTCCCTCTTCTGGGGGCCTGGAGCCCAGTTCTGGAGGGTTGAGAGGAAGGCAGAATTGTCCTGGCTGTGAGCACCTGGCTGTGAGCCTGCCCACCTGAGCAGGGCCTGGACTGGAGTACGCACTGCCCACTGTCCATTCTGGGATGCAGCCAGGCTGGTGATGGGCTGACGGCAGATCAGGCAGGCTGGGGAGACTTCTCAGCCACCGCGTCTTCTTCACCCCTTGAATGTGCATGTGCTGCATGTGTGCACACAGTATTTGTGCATGTGTGGGCTGTCCCCGTGTGTGTGCACATGTGTGCACATGGCTGCACACCTGCGCCTGCATGTGTGTGCACACATGTGCAGGCATATGCACACATACACTAATATATATATATGTGCATGTATGTGTCTTGGTTTGGGTTCCCCCAGAAGCTGACCCAGAGTCAAAGGTACAATTGCAGGTAGTTTCCTGGGAGATGATCCCAGGAAGCACAGTAGGGGAGTGAGGAAAAAGGCGAGAGAGGAAGTCAGCCTCAATGCTCTCAAGCAAATTGCTGCTGTGAGCAACTGAAGCTCAATCCAGCGGGGGAGGCCCCGGAGCCTGTACACACCATGACCATTTCTCCCACACAGAGGGCAGGGAATCTGGGGCCCAGATGTGGGCCTGTCCTCTCAGGAAGGCCGTTGGGGGCCAGTAGCAGCAGACAGACGAAGGGAAGGATGGGACACAGGCCAAAGTGGAGGCAGGCACCAGGTGTTACAGAAATGTTTATTACAAGGATAAATATACACAATGTGGGACATTAAAACTGCTGATGCTGGGACTGTGGGATTTCAAGGGATGCAGGGAATGGAGGGCTGGGTGACAACTGGGGTGAAGGCGGATAGTAGGACAAGGTGGGTCAGTGGTAGAGCCACAGCCCCAGGCTCTTGATGGGGCCTGGGAATGACCAGGTCCCCAAACATGCACAATGAGGTCTTAGAGCTTGAGCCCCACAGGTTTGCCTTCCAATGTGCTGCTATCCTGTCTGCCTGTATGTTTCTAAAATTCCAGATGTTCCCTAGTGGCTGGGGTGTAGGAGCATCTCTGAGCAGGGGCATCAGCAAAGAAGCCCCAAGGCTGACCAGGGACCCACCACTGCCCCCCAGCATTCAGAGGTGGCAAACTATCATAGGTCTTTGACAGGCCCAACCTCTTTTTCTGAGCTGGTGGAGCCCTCAGAAATGATTGCAGTTTGGTTCCAGCCCACATGCTCTAGGCATAATTCAAACAGCTTGGAGCCTCACCATGGGAGGCACCTGTCACACCCCTGCCTGTGAATACTAAGGGTTATTGGAAAACAAATCCCTTAGATAAATTCTCCTCCTCCTTCTAGACCTTGTCAAAGGGACATCTTCTCCAGGAAGCCTTCCTGAGACCTGCCAGCTGCTCAGTAGTCATGCCAGCCCTGTGTCCCTCCCTCATCTACACCCACTATACTCAGCCAGGGTCTCTCCTTGCTGGTTCCCCAGAGGATGTGAGGCCCTGAGCTCAGTGGTGGGCTGCTGACAGCACTCTCTCTCCGTTTACCTGGAATGGTGCCCTCTCAGGGCCCCCAGGAGGAACCCAGGAAAGGATGGTGAGAGCAGGGACCAGGGGCAGAGACTGGAGCCCCCTGTGGTCCTGCAATATTTCAGGACCTCTGTCGTTGTATCTGCCTTTTGTTCCTGCACAGAGAAGCTCCAAGAACCTGGCCTTGGTGCAGAGTTTACATGCCTGGGACTCCTCCATCTAGAATCTATGGTACCTCACAAGCCCTCAGGAGAGAGAAGCACCATCCAGAGCCAGAAAGAGCAAGGGGACCCCTGTGTTTCCGTGTATTTCCCTCCTGGCTAGTTGGGGTTTGGGCATCATGAGGCCAGATAGTGAAATTAGAGAAGCTCAGGCTGTCCTCAGTGTGGAGACTCCTATGAGCTGAAGGGACTGGGTCAGGTCCCTGTCCCCAGGTACCCCTTTCCCTCCCTGTAACCTGCTCTTTCTCTGTGGAGGGGTTGGCAGAGTCGGGCAGTGGACTGCCTGAAGGCAGAGACACTCTAGGAAGGGGGCAGAATGGGCTGAGCTCTAAGCTGGCATCAAGCCAGAAGTGGGCTCTGCCTGGTTGGTGTGGTGGGCAGCCCTACCCTCTCCCTCTTCTCAACACAGCCTGGACTGGAGAGTGGTGCCCCTGGCCCTGCTCTGGGGCTAGGGACGTGGGCAAGAAGAAGTCAAGGTTGAGCCCTGCAGGCTGCAGCCCCTGAGGCGTCCCCAAACAAGCCCCTCTTGCAGCTCGTCTTCAGGGGCAGGGCTATCCAGAGAGTCTGCAACCTCAAGCCCCGCTGCCCCCTCAGGTGGAGCAGGGGAGTCAGGATGCTAGATCCTACTGGCCACTAGCCATGGCCATTGTGAGACATGTAAGCTGCCAGAGCCACCACCACAGCCACATAGAGACCAGCCCCCACGGCAATGGAGAGTGTGGCCAGGAAGAGGGCCCTGCGGGAGGTGGTGCTGGCCAGGCGGAAGTCCCCCTTGGAGATGGCCTTGCTGGTCTAGGGAGAGAGACGTACTGATGAAAGGGGGCATTCCCATGCCCAGCGAAACAGCCCCAGCCTGCCAGGCCCCTGCCCCCCTCTTGCATATGCTTCTGCCAAGCCTTCCAGTGGAGGAAGATGGCCAGAGAGAAAGGCCTGGGCCCCACATGCTCTTACCCCCTGGGAGAAGTAGAAGGCAGCAATGCCCAGTGGCCAGAAGCAGCAGAGCATGGAGAAGATAGTGAGCCCCAGGTGGTCCCTGGGGGGCAACGTGAGGAAGTTGTCTTCACTCTCACTCTCTGTAGAGGTTGCATCACTCTGCAAAACACAAATCGGGTTTTCCAGGCCCAGGATCACCTGGTGGCAAAGCTGTGGGGCAACGGGGAGTCTCTTCTGCTGTCCAAGGGAGTATGGGTTGGGCTCGGCACTCTCTACCCAAAACCTTAACAATGACCCAGTGATTCCATCTTTAGGAATTTATCACAAGGAGAGAATATAAATACACATGTATAGGCATGCTCAGCATCGGGTAGTAATTGTGAAGGGTTAGAAACAATCACAATGCCCAATGAGTTAATAAGTGATGGAATAACTACTGTGGAATATAATATAACCCTCTAAAATCACCTTGTAAAAAGGTTAAATTATGTGGAGCAATACTGGAATATGTTGCTTGGAGAGAAAAATCAGGTTATAAAACTAGGCACAGCAAGATCTCTCTTGGGGACTAGGATGGGATAAAAACATGAATAAAAAAAGACTAGAAGAGCATATACTAAAATAATAATGTTATCTTCCAGTCGCTTTCTGCATTAACTGTATATTACTTATATAATTAAGAAAACAAGAACAATAAATGCTGTTTAAAAATTAAATAGTCAACCCAAGCTGGTGTTTCTCAGAGTGTGGGTGGCAGTTTTGTCAGAGCACCTTTCTTGGTAACATACAGACCTCTGGACCCCAAGTCAGGCCTAATTAATCTCAACATCTGGTGGTAAGCCCAGGAATCTGTTTTTTAAACACATGTACTCACCTCTTCCTCCTCCTGGTCATCCTCCTGTCCCTGCAGCTCCTCTTGAACCCCATAGGACACAGTCTGGATGGTGACATCCTCTTCTGCTTGGCCAGGCTCTGGGGACCACTCTGCTGGCCCAGCCTGAGGCTCCCTGCTCTCTGTGAAGCTGGTCTCACAGCTGCCCACCCTGGGCTCCTTGGCCTTGTCCCGCCCCAGGAGGCAGCTGGGCCTGTACCAGGCCTCCACGGCCAGCTGCAGGGACCCCGGGTCCAGGAGCTGGTGGGCGCGAGCGGGGTCAGCACCTCCCAGGAGGAAGGAGTAGAGCTTCTCCTGGCAGGACCAGCTGGGGGAGGCCTCGGGGTAAGGGTAGGGGCCGCCGAGGGGCGCCGGGCTCCGAGGCAGCAGCGGGTTCTGCAGCTCACTCAGACTCTCCATGGCTCTGGGAACGGGAATCTGGGCCAGCGGAGCAGTCCTCAGAGAGCCTGCTGGGGGCACGAGACAGACAGACACCGGATGCAGGGCTGGAAGCAGTTAAGAGCAAGGGTTCTGCAGGCCGACTCGCCTCAGAGCCTGCCTTTACCGCTGGCCCGCTGTGGGACCTTGAGTTGGCTACTTAACTTTTCAGGGACTTCTCCATTTCTTTGTCTGTGAATTGGGAATGACAGCTGTGTCTACTTCATAGAATTGGTTTGGTCATTTATTTAGTCAACACATATCTATTGAGCATCAGCTCTGTGTCAGGCACTGTACAGAGGCTGGGATATGATGGTGAGAGGCGGGCAGGGGAGGAAGAGGGGCGCACACTTTTTCTTCATGGAGCTTACAGGCTGGTGGAGAAGACTGCTGCCCGCAGAAGTACAGCAGGGGGTGTGAGAAGGCGTGATGGACTCACACAGAGGAGCAGGGAAGGCTTTTAAGCTGAGATCTGAAGGAACAGGACAAGTAGACAAGGGGAGGGGTGGGGAGCACATTTCATGAGGAGGCCAGATAAAGGATGGCAGGTCTGAGAGCCTGGAGAAGGCCAGTGTGGTTCAGGGTACAGAGGGAGGTGGGAGATGGGGTGCGGGGCCAGACCATGGAGCCATGCTGGGGTCCAAGGGGCTTCATAGGTCTTGCAGGTGTGACAGGATAAGATGTGGATCCCGAAGCCTTTCCACACCTACATGTGGGGAGTGGCTTGGAGAGGGCTGGGCTGGCTGTGATGTCAGCTAGGAGGCTTAGCTATGGCTTCAGGTCAGCTGAGGACAACTGGGACTTAAAGAAAACAGAACCAGCCCTGGCTGGTGTGGCTCAGTTAGTTGGAGCATAGTCCCATACACTAAAACATGGTGGGTTCAATTCCCAGTCAGGGCACATACCCAGATTGTGGGTTCCATCCCCGATTGGGGCACAAGTGGGAGACAACTGATTGATGTTTATCTCTCACATTGATGTTCCTCTCTCTCTCCCCCTCTCTCTCCCTCCCTTCTCTCTAAGATAAATTTTAAAAAATGCTTACAAAGAAAGAGAGAAGGACGAGCCTTGGGAGATATTGACAGGACTTGGTGGCGGGTGGGATACTGGGTTGAGGGAGGATTTGTTCTAGGGTTGGATGGATGAGACCATACTCAGCTCACATGTCACATGCTCACTGTTGTCAGCTCTTCTGGGGGGAGATGCTTCTCCCCAGGTATGGTCTCAGGTGGATGCACCTTAGGCTAACCCCTCTAAGGTAAATTTTGACTTTGGGAAGTTCCTGTGGGATCTAAGGCAAGGCCTCCTGGGTGCTGAGATCTGGACTTGCACATCCTAACTGCAAGCATAGACACATTCAAAAGCTGGAGTGTAGACCCTCTTAAGGGCTATCTCTTCCTCCTTCAGCCAGCCCTGAGCACCTACTGTATACCTGGGAAGGGCACACAACAGATACTCAGGGCTGGCTGAAGGAGGTTAAGGCAGTCCTTTAGTGTGTCTACCTCAGACCCACATAGCGCTCTGGGACACTTCAGGTAGAAAAAGATTATGGAGAGAGAGGATGGACAGACCAGGTGGCCTCAGGGAATACTACTAGGCCATAAATAGAAGGAAATTTTACCTTTTTCGACAGCATGGATGGACAAAATAGAAACAGACTGAGAAACAGACAGAGAGCAGACTGACAGCTGTCAGAGGGGGCTGGGTGAAAAAGGTAAAGGGGTTAAGTAAAAGAACAAAAAACTTCTAGACACAGACAACAGCTTGGTGATTGCCAGAGGGAAAGGGGGGTGAGGGAGGAAGAAGAGGGTACAGGGGGATAAATGGTGATGGAAGGAGACTTGACTTTGGGTGGTGAGCGCAGAATACAATATACAGATGATGTATTATACAATTGTACACTTGAAAGCTATATAATTTTATTAACCAACGCCATCCCAATAAATTCAATAAAAATTTAAAAAAAGAGAGAGAGATGGCAAGATGCAAGTGTGGTATGAATTATGAGTGGGAGGGGCCGCTTGAACTTGGTCGAGGCTTCAGTCTTCTCCCACCCAGACTGTTTCTGGCTTAATGGTAAAGGGAAAAGTGGGAGAGATTTCTGCCCCCAGGGCTGGATTTATCTAGTGCCCCTACCCCGTCTATTCCCCATCAAGAATTCAAAGTTCAGCAAAGGGCCATTTTTACTTCTGGCCCAAGAGAAATGACTGGATTGGAGAAAGCTGGTTCTTGGGAAACCTGAAGACAGAGCATGGCTCCAGGAACAATGCTCAGGGGAAGGGACAGAGTGAGGGGAAGGGAGAGGCCGAGCGTTGAGAGGGTCCTGGGGCACCGGGCTCCTGGGCTGGCCTGCTGTGAGGGAGGGGAGTGAGCTGCTGCCTGCTGAAGGCAAAGGAGCAGGAAGGGGCTCTGAGCCCCTGAGAGGTGTGGCCTCTTCAACAGCGAATGCTGGAGGGGCGCAAAGAAGAGCAGGTGGCCCAAGTGTCCAATTCTTCATCCAGGGAGGGGACACATGGTGCTGGAGACACTGGGCTGCCATCCACCTGGGGGCTTTGTTGGTGGATTGACCAGCTGCAAGTTCCACTTGGGCTGTCACCAGCTGTAGCAGGAGCTTCTCGAACACAGGCTTGGGCAGATGAATGCCTCCAACTCACCCCTGCCCTCTGCCCTGCTGCACCGGGGCAACTCACCTGTCCAGTCCCCCGGAAGGAAAAGAACGATGCTTGTGGCCAGGAATCAGGCCCTGGAGCTCTGGAGACTGTGAGGACACTTGCAGGGCCCTTGTCCAGGGCAGGCAGGGGCAGCTGGGTTCCAGCTCACCCTCCTGCTTTTGCCAACCACCCTCTTTTGGTAAAAATGTACCCAGCTAAGTTTCTGGAACCCAAGACACACAGCCTTTCCTGACTGTGCCGTAGGCAAGGCCTCTCAGCACTTCATTGCACAAGGATGTATGATTCTGGGTTTTCTACAATAGGGATAAACTGAAAGCCACTGAATGTCCAATAATCGGGGACAAGTTAAATAAGTTATGGTACAACAGTACAAGGTGGTACAAGGCTTTCAAACAGGTTTACAAAGAGGAACGACAGGAGAAAGTGCTCGCTGAGGATTCAGTGAGAAGGCAGGAAAGAAAACGGCATGTGCGTGTCATCTCAACCCCAGCAAAATGTCAACGGCAATTATCTCCAGGTGTAGGAGCACAGGTGTCTTTTCCATTTTCTTTTTTACACCATGGTTTTTCAGTTTTCCACATTTATTTTTTACGATGAGCATGTACTACTTTTAAACCAGAACAAATTAAGTGCATAGATTTCTTCTGAACCAAATTATCTAAAATCAGTTTAAAACTTCCCCAGGCCAGAGGGTTCCTTCTGGGTTTAAAGGCTGAGCACAGCATCAAAGCCTACCCGACACACACACACACACACACACACACACACACACACACACACACACACACACACACACATCTTCACTTCCATAAAGCAACCAAATTAGGGGCTGCAGCACCTGCTCATAGCGGCAGCCAAGGGTCACAGTTCTCTAACAGGCTGTGTTTTCCCCATAACCTGCTAGGGCCACACAGGAGTTCACTGAGCTGATCCCAGGGACCCAGCACTGAGCTCTGGCCAGAAGGAAGGGGTAGCAGGTCCCCAGGGGCAGCCTTCTCTGCTCTTGGCCTGGCCTGATCTCTTGGCCTGTTGCTTCGGGCAGCTTCTCCCTGTTCCCTGGAGTAAGAGACCAGTTTCGAAGCAGACCCACTTTCATCTCCACCTCTGCTACCTGGTCCCCCTTGGACTGTGTGTGCCTACTGTGCGTGCAGTATTGTGTGCCTGCTTACTTGCTGGTGAGCATGCCTCTGTGTGTGTGTGTGTGTGTGTGTGTGTGTGTGTGCACACACGTGTATACTCTGCCCCAGAGGACAGACTTGAGATATCTGGGATTCCGAAGCTAAGAACATAGCTCCAAATTATGCATTTGGGGCTAGAAGTTGGTCCCACCAAAGGAGAGGGAGAGATGAATCTGTGAGGCCACAGCCCCTGGCTTGTTTTCTTTTGAGCTGAGAACTGAGCTGGGGATGGAGGTTTCCCTGTCCCTGATTTGGGGATGGAGAGCACACTGCCACCTCTCAGACCAGGGACAGGAAGCCATCCAGAAGTCCACTAGAATCCAATTATAACCTCCCCCAAAAGGCTGATTGCACAGAGTCCAATCATAATACAATGTAACATCAGTTTGCTTATCTATAAAATGTACAGAAAGGGTAGAAGGTGTTGATTCTTAACAGCTCTGCTCAATATAACCCTGGGATTCTACTGGGAGGAGAATAACTTAACACTTATTGAGCTTTTTGCCATGTGCCAGACACTCAACTGTTCTTAATGCTCATTTTGACTCTAATTCTAGTGGGAGAGTAGAAATAGGATGGGGGCTTTCTTTTCCAGCTGCAGCAGACAAACTCATGTCACACCAAACCTGTCAATAATAGCTAGAAAAGCTACGGGGAAATATAAGGGCATTGAAGAATCACCAAGGGAGCAAGAACTTGAGGGGTCAGGGTGCCAGGACCCAAGAGGAAAGAGAAACACGGAGAGGTGAGCCTGGCCCTTGGCACCACTGCCCTTCTTCGAGCAGCATCAGAAGCGGGGAGAAAAACTGGAGTTCAGGGCCTATGAAGGAGGAGGGACCCCAGAAAACAGCCCCAGTTTTCAGCCTCTTTAGGGCTACCCCTCTTTCTGGTAGGAGCAAACCAGAAACCAGACAGAAAGCAGGCTTTGAATTAGCTTCATCCCTAATTGGAGTAAGGTGATCTGCACATAGCCTGGCCTCCTGCCAGAAGCAAAAGTTGTCTCAAGGCAATGGTTCTCCTTTTAACATGCATCAGCATCCCCTGGAGGACTCCTCAGACCCAGACTACTGGCTTCCACCCTACAGTGGATGATTCCGGGATGGGCCTGAGCATGCACATCAGTAACAGCATCCCGGTGATGCCGGTGCTGCGGGTGCAGGGACCACGCTCTAAGAACCACTGCTCTGATAATCACTGAAAGAATAGTAAAGAAATGTATAACCAGTAAGCTAATTGGTGGGGAACATAAAATAATAAAAATAATTGAATATCCAAAATGAAACAAGATAGAAAAAGGGATATAGAACAGGTGAGACAAATAGAAAACCAATAGTAAGATGTTAGACTTATACCTGACTATATCAATAATTACACTGAATGTGAATGAAATAAAATTGCCCATAAGAAGACAGGGGTAGGCACATAGTGTATTATTCCATTTATATGGAATTTGAGAGAGGCAAAACTATAGCTACAGAAAGCAGATCAGTGGTTGCTAAGAGCCAGGAGTTGGGGAAGGGGATTGACTGCGAAGGGGCATGAGGGCTTTTTGAATGTAGGGACTGTTCTATACCTTGATTGACTGTTGTAGTTGTTACATGACTGTATTTCATGGAACTCACTGAATTGCATACTTAAAATTAATGATTTTTATTATTGTATGTCAAAATTGATATTTTTGCATTTTATTTTATTTATTATTATTTATTTTAATCCTCACCTGAGGATATATTTTTATTGATTTTTTCAGAGAAGGAAGAAGGGAGAGAGAGAAACATTGATGTGAGAGAAACATTGATCAGCTGTCTCCTGCTCGCCCTCCACTGGGGAATCGAGCCTGCATCTGGGGCATGTGTCCTCACCAGGAATCGAACTGGTGACCTCTTGGGTCAACACTCAACCACTGAGCTACACCGGCCAGGCTGGGCTTTGTTATTTTTAAAATAACAGAATCCAACTATATGCTGCTTATAGCAATGCACCTTAAATATAAAAATACAAAAAAGTTCAAAGTAAAAGAATGAAATAACAATAACAACACCTCACTTATCAAGCTCTTACTGTGTTCTAGGCACAATTCTAAATGCCACGTATTATTTCATTTAATTCTTGCAGTAGCCCTATGAAGTCTGTGCTATCATTATCTCCATTTTACGGAGTAAGACTCAGGAGCATAGAAAGTTAAAAGTGCCCTCATGCACACAGCTGGTGAATGGTGAGCTGGACATGACCCCTGCACATAAGACTGCAGAGTCACTGTGCTCTAGTGCCACTACATATTAGCTACCATTTACTGAGTGTTTGCTTTGTTCTGAACACCAGGCCAAGTGCTCCAAATGCAGTATCTCATTTAATCCATTCTTTTTCACATGTGGGGGAACTGCAGCTCAGAGAGGCTAAGTAGGTTTTCTGAGATCACACAACTGGAGCATGGCAGAGCCTCATTTGACCCAGGTCTGTCTGATCCAAGCTCAGGCTGGCCTGAACAGCATTGAGTTCTCCAGGTTAGCTACAGGATGAGGCCTGGAGTTGGTTTGTTGCACGCAATACCTGGTGGGCTCTGAAGAACCTGGGAAGAGGCATCATGAATACTGTTTTTAAAAAAGACCAAAGGGACAGTGTGATGTGTGATTAGGAGTTGGGTCATATCTTTGGGATGGAGCCAGCCCTTATCAGAACCCTGTAAAATTATAATTAGCTACTATTTACTGCATGAAGCTAGCTGTTATTATTCCCCATTTTTCAGATGAAAAAACTCACACTCAGAAAAATTAAGTAACTTGCTCAGGATTAAACAGTGACAGACTGGATTGAACCCAAGTTTGAGTCCAAAGCCTGGGCTTTCCTTACCGTGGCTTTCAAAGCCTACCTGTGTGTGGAGGGTGATGATAAATGGTGTGGGTGAGAGAGGGTGAGGATTTGGTCTTGAATGGGTTAAAACCAGAAGCCTCAGTGAAGGGAAGGAGACAGAGCTTTAATAAAAGATTAAGAGATTTGGTATGATTGAGCAGCCCAGGGTGGCCGTCTAGATAACCTTAAGGTCTGGATTCATATAAATCCAGAGCCATTGTGAAAAGCTGAACTACTCACCTTACTATCTCTCAGTGCAGCAAGAGAGATTGCCTCTAAACTGAAAGATAAAAGCAAGGACTTCCTAGTAAGGCAGAAGATTAAACAGAAATGATTAAAATCCAGGGAAAAGGTGAAACCTTTAACAATAGGCGCTAGACTACCTTCCAGTCAGATAATATGTAAACTGTTGTACAAACTGTGAAGTGTGACTGTGGTGGCTGCTTTGTAGATGGCTGGGGGCTGGATATGATCATTTTTGGCCTATAAGCAAGAGAGCCACCAAGTCAGCGTGGGGTCACTGCTGTGGCTCCCTGCATCTGGCAGTAAAGAGAGAAAGTCAGGGGCAAACCTGGGGGAAAGAGGAAGCCGGCAGAATCAGAGTGGAAGGAAATGGGGAGCTTAGCTTTCTTTGCTTCAGTTTGTCTCAGGAAGCTAACACAATTAATTATCCTTGCTCTCTCTGTCTTCAACAGCTCCTAACTCCCAATCCTTCCTAACAAGCACTTAAACATATTGTTTTCTTCCTTGCTGGAAAATAAATCACTGTGGCAGTTGTAAAACCTGGCTGTAAATACTTTGACGTTCCTCCCACTGAGAAGTGGGGGGTCCATGGCCCTGCTCTCTGGTCGGAGTGGGTTTGTGACTGCTGCAACCACAGAGCACGGCAAAAGCGATGCTCTGTGCCTCCAGAGGCCAGGCGACACAAGGCCATGCGTCTTCCACCTTGCTTGCTGGATCACTCACTCTTGGAACCCCGAGCTGCCTGTATGTAGTTGGACGACTCTGAGGCATGTGTGTGGATCGCCCTGTCGATGACTCCTGCTGAGCCCAGCCTTCCAGTCATCCTCGAGATGCCAGACATGTGAGTGGAGCCGTTTGGGACTCTCCAAACCAGTCATCTGAATACCACTGGGTGGCCTCTGCGTGTTCCACATGGAGGGGAATAATCCCACAGCTCAACCCTGCAGGGATTTCTGACCCTCAAAGTTCTGAGGTGCAAGAAAATGTCTTTTGTTTTAGCCACTAAGTTCTGGGGCAGTCAGGCGGCAACAGATAACCGGAACATCCTTCCTCAGTGCCAGTTCCCTCCTTCAGCTCCTGTCCCCTCTCCTTCACTTCACAGCCGCATTTCTCAGAAGTATCATCTCTACTCACATTAGAATACGTCAGCTCCCAGCTCCAAAGTCACTTCCTCGGAGAGGGCGGCCCTGCCTCCTCAGTCTAGATTTATTTCGGTTCCCTGGTTATCTGCTCTCCAGGCTCCAGCTCTTCTTCTCCGAGAGCTTGTCACAGTCTCTACTTACATGTGTATGATTTATTGATTAGCGCCTTTTTCCCTTCCCAGACTGTGAGCTTTAAGATGATGGGGACTGCATCTGCCTCTTCACCCCTGCAGCCCCTTGCCTGGCACATAGCAGGCGCCCATTAAACAGTTGATCTCGTGAGTGAGTGAGTGAGCCAAGCGTGCTGAGCCGCCCTCATAAGAAAATACTTCCCAGGATCTGGGATGGATGGAGCACATCTGGCCAGGGCACATTTAGTTCTACACAACAAACATTTCTTGAGCAGTTACTGGGGATGCAAAAATAAACAAGAAACGGTACCTGCTTTGAGGAGGGGAGGGGAATGCAGACTAGCAAATACAAAATTCCACTGCAATGGAGTCAGTTGTGTTACAGCACACAGAGTGCTATGGTACACCGATCAGGGACTCCCATCCTGGGGTGGGAGTGGAGGCGACGGTGGGAACTACGAAGGGGCTTTCAGAGCAGGTGGCATCTGAAGTGAGCCTTGAAGAAAGCAGGTGAGTCATCTAGGTGAGACAACAAGGGAAAAGTGTTTCTAGCAGAGGGAATAGCACAGAAGCATGGGCTACCGGGATGGAGGAGAGGCCAGAGTGGTTTGGTGTTGACAGAATGAGGCGGGAGAGTGGGGAAGGTCTTCTGCTCCATACAGCAGGTCTTTTGCTGTGGGCAGTGGGGAGCCAATGATAGTTGTAGCAAGGAAGTGATGTGGTGATCCCTGTGCTTTAGAGAGCTCTGGTTGGCAGCAGTGGATAGAAGGAGTTTGAGGTGAATGAGAAGGGAGGCCAGCAGAGGCCTCCTCAGTAACTGCTCAAGAAATGTTTGTTGTGTAGAACTAAATTTTACTAGTGTAAAAATGGAGGCAGGAGAGGGTAAGGACCTGAACCCCACCTATGGCAAAACGGATGGAGATGAAGAGTCAGACCTGAGGAGCAATTAGGAGGATAAATAAATAGAACCCTGCGGTTAACAGAAGCAAGGGCAGGGAAGGAGCCAAGAATGACTCCCAGCTTCCTGGCTTTGTCCGCTGAGTAGAAGGTGATGCCACCAGCCAAGAATAAAACCCAAGGGGAGGCTGCTGGCTCAAGAAGGCGGCCTGAGCACAAGTGACCTCCTCTTCTCCTCCTTAAAGTTCTATTAAAAGGACAGGGCATGTATTTTTAAAAGAATAAAATCATAACAGAATTGGAAAAGAGAAGAGAATGATAACAGTGGGCTAAAACCACGGAGGAATTTCTGGGAGATACAGAGCAGATGGAATTCCTTGGCGACAACTTCCAAGGAAATCCACACCAGCTGCCCATGCTAGTCAACACTTTCCTTTATTCATCTGTCTGATTGGACAACAAGAAATAATGAATACATGAAAATAAAATAAAAGGATTAAATAAACAGGACAGCTGACTTAAGATCAAAATCATTCAAGTCATAGAAAAGATCATCGTTAAAAATGTTTCGAATTCATATTCTAACAGAGGTATAAGAGGGTGTTGCATCCATAAAACAAGAACAGGCTGCTATGAAAAAGGAGCAATCGGAGAACATGAAAGTATTTGGGAAATTGAAAATGGTTGTCCAAATTTTCAAAAATTTAATGGAGACACTTGGTAATAGAATGGAAACTGTTAAAAACTAACAAAAAAATCCTCATCCAAGGATATGTTTTTATTGATTTTTAGTGAGAGAGGAAGGGAGAAGAGAGAGAAATATCGATCTGTTGCCTCCTGTATGTGCCTCAACCGGGGATCAAACCCACAACCTTTTTGGTGCACAGGACCATGCTCCAACCAACTGAGCCACCAGACTAGGGCAAGACTAACTTTTTAATGTAAAAGAAAAAGTTAATAAACTTCCCCAAGATACAGAGCAAAAAGACAAGAAGATGAAGCATATGAAATAAAGTTAAGAGATATGGAGGAGGGCCCTGGAGGTCTAGCATCCATCTAATAGGAGTTTCAGAAAGACATGACAGAAAGACTGGCAAAAAATACAGAAGCAGAAAGTGTTTCCTGAGCTGAAAGAAAAAGAATATTTAGATTGAAAAGGCCCACCAAGTACGGAGCTGGAAAAATGAAACACGTACACACACACACACACACACACACTCACACACAAGCAAGCAACAGCAGGATGGGAAGGGGGAGTGGATGAGTTTGGTCTTGAAGTGTCTTTGTGGTACTAGGGTAGAAACTCCATGTGGCAATCAAATGTATGGAGTTGAAGCCCTGGGTGGTCAGGGCTGGAGAGAGAGTTGAGAATTGTTGAAGTAACTGTGGAGAGAGAATGAAAGAGAAAGGAGGGAGAGAAGAGGGCTGAGGAGGGAACCCAGGAAAAAGGAAAAACAGCTGGAACACTTCTCATCTCCCATGCAAGCCTTTCAAGGTGCTGTTGGCCAGGGAACAAAAGTCTACCCTGTTTTCTATCCACTGCCACCCTGGGCTCCCATGGGCTGGACTGGCCTCTCCCTCAGAGCATAATCCACCTGCCTGGGGGATGGGATTGTGCCTAACACGGGTGAAAATTGCTGGGAGGATTGAAATGGTGTCACCACTACTCAAATTAGCCCATTTTCAGGCAGAAATCAAATCTTTATTCTCGCTGAAACAACCTGTCTCTCCACTGAAGCAGCTCATTCCCAACCACTTATAAGCAAACAGCATCTGATGGCAGAAGATAGCACACGTAATGGGGGGTAGAGCATGGCCCTCGGCCCTCCCTCCCTGCTTGGTTTGCTTGGGGTGGGGGTGGAGGTGGCGGCTGCAGGGAGGAGGAAGGAGAGAGAATAGGGAGGAGGCAAGAGAAGAGAGAAGCTGGATACAAAAAGCAGGGATAAGATCATTCTTCATTGTCCCCTGGCTAGTAGCAGAAGGGACCTCACTCCAGGCAGGATGCCTACCATGCCCCTGAGAAGGGAAGAGGGTCGGAAAGTGCCAAAGGTTTGAGGAACTGAAATGTTTCTTCTTCCCAAAGTGAAGGCTGCTGCTGCTGGAGCGGTGTACTTTGGGGCTGGAAGTCCCTCCAGGATGCGCAGATGTATTGGCCTTTGAGCATGAAGGTAATTAACAGTGTGCAGATATCTCTAGATATTCTTCCTCCCTCCCTCTGTTATTTTGCGTGTGCCACCCAGGGGAAGGGGCCTGCATATGTGTATTTCAATGTTTTGATCTCCCTCTCACACACACACACGCACACACACACACACGCGCACACACACACGCACACGTCATTTCTTTATGACATTCATGTCTTCCTCTTCCTCAGATCTCTCTGGCCCCCAGCCACGTGCCTTCCCTTTGAAGCCTTGCAGAGAGGGTCAGAGTAGGAGCCTCAGCAGGGAGGGGCAGGAGGGGAACACAAGAAGTAGCCAGTGGGTCGTTTTTCCCTGCTTGGGGAGAAGCCAGATGTGTCTGCCTGGTGACCAGAGGTGCCCTGAGCCCTGACAGCTCTGAGGGTGGGGAGTCCACCCAGACAGCTGTGGAAGGAGAGGTGGTGCATGGCTCTAGCCCCAGCAGCAGGCCAGCACCCCCACAGACCAGTCTTGCAGAAAATAAAGCCCCTTTCTATGCTTGCTGCTGCCACCGCTGCTGTCACTTTGTTATAAAGGTTAGTGACTGTCCATTAACTCTAAGGAGCTGATTCTTGCCAGTGCTGCACCAGCAGCTGGGAGCCAGAAAGTGCTGACATGGGGGAGGGGGCGGTGGTGGGTAAGTAAGGGAGGTCACTGGCATGGCTTACTCAGCTCTACCCAAGTGCCAATTAGCTAAGGTTTTTCTGCACATCAGCCAGGCCTGCCACAGTTGAGGAAAATTATTGTCAGAGAAGCTCATTTTGTTTTTATATTAAAAAAGCTCTCCCCAGGGATGGATCTTTCCTGACTGTCCCCTCCTTCAGTCTTCTTAGGAGGGGGGATCCCAGTCAGGCAGGATCCCTGGGAGGAGATGGCCAAGGTCGGGGTCCCTTGTGCTTTCCTGGCCTTTTGACTTGGAGGCAGCAGCCCTCCCAGCTCAGCAACTCTGTGCACACTCACGGCTTTCCCAGGAAAATAGGGAAGAGTAGGGGACCTTGAGAAAACACTAAAACTATAAATGCCTTGTCTCAGTTCTTATTTCTCCATCCCATTGCATTCATAAAATCCGGTTCTTTGGTAAAAGGACATTAGCTTACTCTTCAAATCAGGTTTAGGAAGCTGGTATCCTGTGTTCAAGGAGAGCGTAGGGATTTGTGGGCTCAGAACAGCCCTCAGATTGCCCCACAGAATATCAGAACTCAGAGTCTTAAAATTCATCTAGTTCAACCTTCTTTACAGATGTGATAACTAAAGCTTCCAGAAGGGAAGGGACTGCCTGAGACAGTTATTCGCAGATCTGAGACCAGAGCACAAGGCTCCTGACTTCCAGTGAAGTGTTTTCATTCTGAGATATTTTAACACTTCATTCTCTTACGTTACACCCAATTACTGAGTCCTTACTATCTTCCAAGTGCTATGGCGAGAGGAGGTGTGGGGGGAGGCAAAGAGATGAAAACAACACAATCCTTGCCTTCAAGGAGCTGTTTCCCCAAATCTGTGATTCTTGGGGGGAAAAGAAAAACTGTGAGTCAGACTCTCACCCTATATCGTCTTCTATAGGTGATGATGGAAGAAGGGAAGGGGAGGGAACCCATTTACCTTCTCAAGTTTGATAAATTAGGTTTCACTGACTCTGGAACCTCAGGGAGGCCAAGGACAGAGGGAGCCATAGTCAGACTGGGAGAAAAGGGGGTAAGGGTGACAGTGAGAACAGGTCAATGACAGCAGGTCTGGCTGGCGGATGGGAACAGTGATAACAGCTCACACTAGTATGGCAATGTACAGTCGACAGGCCTTCAATCAGGTGCGCTGTTTCATTGAGGCCCAAGGCCGTTCTCTGAGGTGCACAGAGCACCATTTTAAGGATGAGAAAACTGAGGTTCAGAGACCTCAGGTAACTGGCCTAAAGACAACAAATGCCAGGTCACAGCCAGGAACTCCTAGTCCAGTGCTCTTTTTACCACTGCGGGTGGGGAAGTTGTGCTGGGATGAGAGGATGGGGGTAAAGCAGTGGTCAGCCACAGTGATAGGCCAGTCTTCCTCTACGCAGTTTTATTTTTATTTCTACATTCTGGCACTCAGAGAACTCTGCTCTGAAGAACTGGAAGCACTTTGCAGGCCTGAATGAGCTCATTCAGCTCACTCTTGCCAAAAGAGGAAGGACTCCAAATAGAGGTTCTGTCGAGGGTCACCAGCATGCAGGCACATAATAGAAAACAGGGCTCAGGTTCTCCTACCCTTTGCCCTCATGAACCAAGCAGTGTGAGGCAGAACCAGCCACTTTCCATGAGAGTCACGAGGGCCACAGGAAAAAATTAAGGTATCTTCTGGTATCTCCTTCCTTCCCTGGAGAGATGGGTTAATAGGTCCCGAGGGGCCTGGCCCCTGGGTCATTTCCAGGGCAAAGAGATCTTGAGGCAGTCACCCTGATGAGCAGGCTTGGGGGAGGAGAGGGAGCTAGTGAAGCTGGTTCAGATTTCCCTAGTGTCGCAGAGCCCTGGTGGGGACCAGGGGACCAGGAGTCTGGAGACTCTCCTAAGCGTTTCTTGCGGGCAGGGTGTCTCAGAGCTGCCTGAGGTTGGGGTCAAGGCCTGGCGGTGTGGGGTCAGTGGGCCCCAGTCCCTCAGGCCCCTCTCACCCAGTAGGATGAGGGGTAGGGATGGACTTAGCACGATCTCTGGAGGAGCCCGCAGCCCTGAGAAGGGCCCCGCGCCCTCCCCAGCTCAATCCCGGCTCAGCGCCTAGCTCTGCGCTCCCGACGCGTCCCCAGACGGCCCCTTACCTGTCCTGCCGAGGCCGGTCCCGCCTCCTTCGCGGGGCTCGGGGGTCCGGCATGGGCGGGCGAGCGACGGCGCCCCCGCCTCGCGGTTGCGGTGGAACTCCCAGGAGGGCACCTCTGCTCCGGGCCCCGGGTCGCGGCCGCCGCCGCTTCAGCACCACGGACAGCTCCCGCCCGCCGCCCGCCGCCGCCCGCCCCGCCCGGCGAGGTCCCGGGAGTCCCGCATCCCGGCCCGGCCCCGCCGCCGCCGCGCAGCCCTCAGCCCGGCCCGAGGCGGCTCCGCGCTGACTTGGAGGAGCAGCCAGGAGGGTCCCCCCTCTTCCCCGCCTCCCGCCGCCGCCGCCTCCCTGCCTCCGTGCTTCGTGCTCCCTTCCACGCTCCCGAATCAGCCCACCGGGCTCTCCGGACCCAGCTCCGGGGCGGGGCGGGGCGGAGCGGGAAGCCGGGGAACCCAGAGGAGGCGGCGGCGCGCGGGGCGAGGCTGAACGGGCTCCTCCGGCTCCGGAGCCGCGGCCCCTCTCCCGGCGCTTCTCCCACCCTGCCCCCGGGCTCCCGCACAAGCCCTGCGTGGTCCTCCGGCTTCTTGAAGCATTTTTGGAGCTCCTTGGCGCCCAAGCCCTGAGTTTTAATATTAATATGCACTAAAGAGAAACACGAGCAAACAAATCATTTATTGAGTGCCCATTATTTATCAGACACCAGGCAGGTTTTCATGTTATTAACCAATATAATCTCATTTAATTTTTAAACAACTCTGAGGCAATACAATCCCCCCCACCCCCATTTTGCTAGTGAAGACCCTGGACTCACAGAGATTAAATCTCTTCATGTGGTGAGAACAGTGCTGTGCTGGGAAATGCATGGCTTTAAAGACCATGGACCTAAGTTTTGCTCCTGGTGTCCCACTTATTAACTATATAATCTTAAATTACTTAACCTCTCAAAGCCTCAGGTTTCTCATTAACAAAATGGGGGAGTGTAGCCACCTCATAGGAGTCATACGAGGACAGAGTGAGATGACATATGTGACACATTGGCTCCAAATAGGCCCTCAGTGGGTGAGCATTCCCCTCAGTTCTCCCAGAGAGAGATCTGAGCCTTGAGCCCAGGGCGTCCAGCTGCTTGTCTCCCCACTGCGCTGCTCCTTATCACCCCGTTACTCCAGTTTTCTTTTTGTAGCCTGGGGAAACCCTCATCTTGAGTGGTATGCATGGAGGAGCTATTTTTCAAGCTCCCCACAAGGTCTTGAGTCTCACTACAGTACCAGGAGGTTGGGAAGGGAGAGTCTTATTTTCTGAAGGTAAATAGGGGCCTGCGAAGTAAACCCTAGAGCAGGGCGAAGCCTGGGCTGGGGCTGAAAGGAGGCACTGGGGACCTGGCTGGCAGTGTGAGGCCCACCTCTCCCCATCCAAGTATGCCGCAGCACACTGAATGGTGGGCTCCCCCATGACATGGGGCATCTGGAGCCACTTAGCAGTTCCATTTGGCTCCAAACAGGCATGCTCTGAGCCAGAAACCCTACCCACCCAGGCTCTACCCCTTCCTCCTCATGGAGCTTGGGTCTCCTCCTCTTCAGGGCTGAGCAGAAAGCTCCCTAAGCCTTGTGGTCTGTCTCAGGACTGGTATTGGTGTTTAACATGTTGGGTGTTAAATATGTTCTTGCTCTTATTGCCCCTGCCCCATTAGAGAGGAGGCCCTGAGGCTAGGAAGGCTCTTGGACCATTCATCTGAGGCCCATTCAGCATCTGTACAACGCCCCCCCTTCTCCCCAGGAGACACGTCCCCTTGAGTCTGCCTGCCCTCTTGTACCTTTGGCCCTCTCTGGCCTTGCTCTCCCAGGGCCTCATGGCCCCTACTTGGCCTTGGCCTCGGCCTCCTTCTGCTCCTTTCCTCCCTCTCTTGGCTTTGCTCCATGTCTGGGCTGCATACCGAATTACTAATCAAAAGGATAATAAAAAAGCCAGTGAAGCAAAGCGGCACATAAATTCCAAATACTAATGTTGATAATTATATGCTGTTGCCTGGAGGGAAAACTTGAAAAAAGGCCATTCGTATTGTGTCTAGGGCCCTGGCCTGGGCACCAAGAGACCTGAGTTCTAGTGTGGTCTTTGTCGTTAATTGGCTGTGTGAACTTAGGCCATCCCTAATCTCCCTGGGCCTTTTTTTCTTTAGGATTCTAAGTCTCCTCAGTAGCTTTGAAGACACTGTAGGGTGATTAGCACTATGTGAAATGTGTGTGAGAGAACGGTCGGCTAATGCACAGTAAGAGTTTCCTTTGAGAAAATTACCTCTCATCCCTCACAAGATATAGGGAGTGGCTCAGAAACGAAAGAATCTATAACTATGCAAAGTTTGCATTCCATTTTCCACTCCCTTCCTTTCTCCATCAAATATTCTCAGATTTGTAAGGAAGGTGAGACCCCCACTAGACTCTAGAGAATACAAATTATAAGCCATAATCCGGGTTCTTGAAGGAGCTGCCATGAAGGGTGGTGGGGTAGAAAGACATGTTAACCAGCAATTCCACACATTAGATAAAGGCTATTATAGGGTAAGTGAAGAGTGCACAGAGAAGGAAACCATTAGTTCTGCTTGGGGAGTCCCTGGAGGCTTCCAGGAGGAGGTGACATTTGAGCTGAGGTTTTCTAAAGGATGAGACATTCACCAGGGAGATTAGGAGAGGAGGGAATTCTGGGTAGAAAAGCTGGAGTGAAGAGACAAGGCTGGAGGACTGATGAGAAAGCTACAGTAGCGTCCAGGAAAGAGACGGCGAGAGCAAGGCAGAGTCAGCAGGATGGAGAACAGGAGACAGGCTTGAGACACCTCTGCAGGAGAACAGAGAGGAGAGGTTGGTTGTGGGGAAGGAGCAAGGCGTCAAGGGTAATGTTTGGGCCTCTGGCTTCTGGGAAGCTTATGCTAACTACGAGAGGGAAGAGAGGGAACTCTGCTTAGCCCGTAATGCTGCTGAGGGCCACAAACCCCTCAGTTTCTAGGTTTTCACACTGTCTGTTTCAATCTTATTCTACCTTTAGTTCCTAGGAATTTTCCTTAAGCCCCCAAAACTCTCCCATCTTATTTTATTTTATTTTATTTTAAATTTTATTTTTGTTTAAAATATTACAGATGTCCCTTTTTCTCCCCCATGACCCGTTTCACCTCTCCCATCTTATTTTATTTTATTTTTTTTAAGTTTTTTTATTGTTTAAAATATTACAGATGTCTCTTTTTCTCCCCAATGACCCATTCCACCCTGTTCCTTCCCCCTCCCCAGTCCCTCTCCCCACCATTGTCCATGTCCTTGGGTTGTGCATATATGCACATAAATTCTTTGGTTATTCTCTCCCCCTCCACCCACCAACCCTCCTCCATCCCTCTGACATTCATCAGTCTCATCTATGCTTCCATGTCATTGAATCTATTATGTTCATCAGTTTATTAAGTTCTTTAGATTCCACGTAAAAGCGAGATCATGTGGTATTTGTCTTTCGCTGCCTGGCTTATTTCACTTAGCATATCCCATCTTATTTTAAATGTCTTAGTGGAAAAGGAAAAGGTCCACGCTTGGGCCAGGAGAGTTCAGTGGGGGCAGAGTAGCCCTGGAAGGCTTCCTGGAGGAGACAGCAGGTATCCTAGCTGGGAACAGAGCAAGGTCCATAGAAAAGGGGCAGAGTAGGCACTGGGTGGAAACCTTGAAGAAGATGCCTTTATGTCTTCTTCTGCTCCCACCTCTCTGACGTTCTCCAAGCAGAATGCAACACTATGGGCTCTGTTTTTGTTGGAGTGTGTTCTGGTTGCTAATTTCTTTTCACCTAGGGACATCCTTTCATAAGCTCTTTCATGCATAGAATTTTCGCTCTTTCAAGGGGTTGATTTGCTCACAGTGTTCCCTAGGGAATGTAAATCAGCACCAGGTGTGGGGAGATCTGCTTCACCACCTGCACCAACAGGCCACACATTGGAAGGGATGTTCCCCATAAGGGGGAAGGTGAGTCCCACCTCCAGCCCGGTACCTTCAAGTCAACCTCATGGTCAAGGCCACACTGATTTCTGGTTTAATCAGGTAGCAGGGACCAATTCTTGACTCTGGACTCAAGAGAGAACCCTGGAGACCCTCTCTGCTTCTGAGTCGGATCCTTTGGTCAGAGACAGACCCTCCCCGACCCAGCAATAGGATCTGTAGTCTGTCTCTTAAACTTCCTTGGGGGGCTCTGGAAGTACATTACCACACTGATTCATGCCAGGGAAAGAAGATGAGAGTTCTCAGCACCAGTCCTGTCCACCTCCTTGCTCTCCCACCACACACAGGTTCGCTCAAGCCTGGGAAGGAGAATGGGGGAGTTAATGCAACTTGGAGAGGGAGAACCAGAGCATGAAGTGGAGGAACACAGCAACCCCAGGCTGCACAGCTCGGAACCCCATCGACATCAACTCTGGCCTTCACAGGCTGCCCTGGGGGCATGTGGGCACTGGCTCACTGGCAGAGGAAATGGAACCGCTGGCACTTTCCCATTTCTCCCGGAGCAAGGGTGTGTGGATGTTTAGGGGTGTGGGGCGGGAATTAGCCATGGCAAGCGCACCGGCGGGTCTTTCACCTGATGTAACGAAGAAAATGAAAGTGAGTGGAGAATAAGAATGTGTGCGTCTGCCTTGCACTCTACGGTTGAAGCACCTGCTCAGCTATTACCTCCTTTGATTCTCATAAACAGGTACCATTTCCAGGTTACAGGTGAGGAAAATGTGTCCCAGAGAAAGTAACTTCCAGCTTGGACAAAATAATTAGAGATCAATAATTGGCCAAAGGAAAGAGACATGAAATTGATGCATGACCCTGCCTTTTCCCTGTCCTGGAAGCTACCGCCAGCCAGGTGGGGGCTGCAGCCGGGCTGCTATGTACAGGACCTGGCACTTGGGTGTGTGTGTGTGCTTGTCCCAAAGGTGACTTTCAAAGGAAAGACTTTTTTCCCTCTGTATGTAGGAAATACTTCCCACTGATAACCACTGATCAAGCACTTAATGTATTTAGGGAACAGAGTGGGTTCTGAGGGTACACAGAGTTAAAAGATATGGCCCTGGTCATCAGAGACAAGATTATTTTAGCTGTGGAATAAGGCCAAATACATACAAATACAAAGAGGTGACAAGTCGGAGTTCTCTAACAGTGCCCTGCCTTCACATGTGTAGTTGTTTCCTTGAAATCCTCCGCCACACCCACCCACATGTCCCTAAAATCTCAGCTCAGGTGTTTCCTCCTCGGCCTGGGCTGGATTTCCCTCCTCTTGCTTCCTGTAACATCCTGTATTCCCTACCACAGGAATCAAACACACTGTTCTTTTTTTTATTTTTATTTTTTAATCTTCATCCGAGGACATTTTTTCAGAGAGAGTGGAAGAGAGAGAGAGTGAGAGAAACATCGATGTGAGAGAGACACGTCAATTGGTTGCCTCCAGCAGTTGTCCAGACCAGGGCCAGGGATCGAGGTACATGCCCTTGGCTAGACTTGAACCCAGGACCCTTCAGTCCTGTGCACCAACGCTGTAACCACTGAGCCAAACCAGCTAGGCCCACAGTGTCCTTTTAAACCTTCCTTGCCTCTCTCTCACCTGACTCTGAGCTTCAGGGAGAAGGGCAGGGCTGTATTGTTCATCCTTGGTACCTAGCTTGTGTCTGATGTAAGTAGACACTTAATAGACATCTATGGAATAAAGAAAAGCAGCCACTTTCCTTGTACTGTCCCCAGCAGATAAGCGCTAAGGTCCCTAGCAGCTCTCACGTGCTGTGACTTCATGCTTGCCGGTTGAGGCATTGTTTTCATTGGGGCTGGATGTGACTTCGCTTAGGAGTGAAGGAAACCACCTCACCGCTGCCCTGCTTTTCGCCTCGGGGACATAACAGTAATCCGAGCAGGAACGACAGTGGCCACCTGTGGCTGACTTCACCTGCCTTTTATTCGAGTGACCGGAGCCGGCAGGAGTCCACTCCTAACAAGGTCTCTGCCTAGTTACCTGGTTGCTGGTGAGGGGATCAAAGTTTTGCCACCTCAAAGTTGTGCTCTGCCCCTTGGGATATTGATTTTAAGCTGGTTATTGAAAAACAAATGACTCAGAAAGAAACTTTGAACCTCCCCCTTTCTGCTGAAAGCAATTCAGATTTTTTTAAAAACCTGCTTCAGGAAAGGAACCTTAGCACAATCACCTTAGAAGGCATGAACTGGCACGTATGTGATGGACAGGAAGAAATATTGTTTCTGGGTTTTGGGTTTGTTTCATTGCTTTTTCAGAGACAGTGGAAGGGAGAGAGAGAGAGAGAAACATCAATGTGAGAGAGACACATCGATTGGTTGCCTCCCGCACATGCCCCGACCAGGGCCGGGGATAGAGCCTGCAACCGAGGTATGTGCCCTTGGCGGGAATCGAACCCGGGACCCTTCAGTCCAAGGGCCACCGCAATAACCACTGAGCCAAACCAACTAGGGCAGGAACATTGTTTCCCGATGGCCCAACAAGGATTTGTTTGCTATATGTTTGCTCTTTCCACTCCCTGTGAATTACCTACTTTCCTTTTGGAATTCCAGTCCCTGCCCTGCTTCTCTTTTGCCTAAAATAAAAGCCTCAACTGCCTAGTGTATTTCCGACTTCACATTTCATGATGTCCCAGCATAAACTTTGTACGCTTTCTTTTGTTAATCTGTCTCTGTTAATTTGGTTATTAGCCCAGCTAGAAGAATTTTTATTTTTATTTTTATTTTTATTTTTATTTCTATTTCAGGAGAGAGCATGAACGCAGTTCCCCACTACCACAAATTATGCAGTTGAGTTTCCCACATTAGGGGAAACCTCAGGTGTCAGAACATCCGGAGAACAATGGATAAGCCTCACCCTGGGAAAACAACCTTCATGATTATGGCATCTCCCTTGCCAGATAACTACACCAGTTAGAAGAATTTGGAAGGTGAGAAGAAAGTTATTTTTTTACACCCCCGCATTGGACAGGTGAGGCTGAGAAAATCCAGTGGCTAAGCAAAACAGAACACCCAGGAAAGGAAACCATGCAGAAGTATTTGCGGATTAGAAAGGCAAGGAAACTTGATGAAAACAAACATTCAAAGTACCTCCCAGGTTTTTAATAATGTCAGAGGAGAAGAGCCTGGAGGAAAAAGATAAGAAGCACATTTATTTTCTCTGTCCAGAACACATCGACTATCCTTCCTCACCCCTCCCCTACCCCATGCCTTGTGTTTTACTCTTTGAAAACAATGGTGGCATTTCTCAGGCAAACTGCATTGTGTCAGTCCTAGGAGTAGGAAAACCAAGTCCAAGATTAGAAAATGTATTTGACAGCTCGCACTGGGCGTGTTGCTGTGGGTAGTGCTGGATTCCCAGTGGTGCCCGGAGCCCTCTGGGTCTGAGCCAGGTTCATCTGCCCCCACAGATGACCCAGCCAATGAGTGACAGGAAGAAGCTGGGCTGTGGACGAGGGGATGCGAGAGGCTATCTGGAAAGATAAGTTTACAAGACATTATCTGAAACCCCTGGAGCCAGATGTTTTTCAGAATTCAGAATTTCTTCAGATTTTAACAAAGCAATGTGATGCATCTACCATATATTATGTAAAATCCTTAGTGAAGTCCCGGGCAGCACCATATAATCAAGCAATCAATATTTCCTCAGAAAAATTTATGACTAGTCATCCCAAGTGTGATCAATAAAGGCATTACATAGCCTCATGGCATTTCAGGGTCTTCTTCCAAATGACTTTATTTGCTTAGACTTACAAAAAAGCTTTTGATCTCAGAATGTTTGGGATTTCAGAATTTTGGTTGAAAGATTGCTGTGCCACAGAGGTTCCAGCCCTTGTGTTCCACCTTGGGTCAAATTGATCTGCAAAAATTCCTATGGTTGACCGAATTTTCTAAGCTTGTAAATTGCCTGACCAGGGGTGCACAGTAATGGCTACTAGCCCTATTGATTGCCCGCTACCTGCCAGGCTCTGCACTAAGTGTCTGACATGCATTTATCTCTCTTATCCTTACCACCATCCTGGGAGGCAGGATTGTTCCCATTTCACAGATGAGGAAACTGAGGTTCATAGAGGTTAAATAACCTACCTGAAATCATAAGCTGGGAAATGGTGAAACCAGGGAATTGAACCCTGCTCAGATTCTAGTGCCTGCATTGCTTTACTACTCTTAATTTTGCCTTCATTTTTAAAGGGGCTGGTTTGAGTATGAATAAGGGGATTAAATTGCCACCAGTTTAGTTTGGGGTGGGTGTTTAGTTAACTATATTGTGAAATAATGTATATTTACAGCATGCACTTCAAGTTTTAAAAAATTATGCAAGTAATAATTGTTCATGAACTAGAGGAGTGAGGAGTAAAAGACTGCTTCCTGGTTTTTTATTTAATTTAATTTTTATTATTTTTGGCTGCTTCCTGTTTATGGTCTCCCCAGGTCCACTCCCAAGATTAGTGGCTTCTTGTGTACCCATCCAGAAGTACATATGTACTTTTTAGTATGTATAGATCATACATAGTTTACTATGGATTTTTATAATACATCTTTCATAATATATCTTTCCATATTTGAACATACAGAATATCTTATTTTTGTTTTTATTAAACCAGTTTTTTAATGAAATGATAAATGTACTAGGCAAACAGTGGTGGAAGGAATGAATTTCCACTTAGTAGACTTTAAGACATGTATGCACGGCTGTTTGTTTTGTTTTTTGAAAGAATTTAGTATAGTGTTTAAGAGCCTATACCTAGAGCATTTTGGATTCAAATCCCCACTCTGTCCCTCGTAAACTCTGTGACTTTGGGTAAATTAATCTCTCTAAGCCTTAATTTTTTTATCCGGAAAGTGGACTTAATTGTGGTACCTCCCTCGGGGAGTTGTATAATGCAGTTTATGGGTTCAGCAGTTTAGTATGGTGCCTGGGGCAGAACAAATTATGCAGTTCAGCCACACTCCTACTGCTTGAGTAGATGTTTAGGGGTGTCCCTAAATTTGCTTGTAGGATAGTCCTAACTGATAGCACTGAGTTCTTTTATCCTGGAAAGTGATAAAAGGTGGGTCCAGGGATTTTTTTTATCATCTTCTCTCCTCCCTCCATCACTATTAACTACAGTCAAAAAAGTTTGGAGACCACTACTCTTGGCAGATTGGACCTTGGACCTTGGACACGAAGCTCCTGCCCTGGGAAAAAGAGGCAGGGTGAATATAGTGAATTTGGGGGGTAAAGCATTGCGTATGGAATTGATGAGGAACTCAAGAAGATAAACATTTTAGCTTTAGGTATATAGATAATAGGCTTGGTAATCAATGCATGTCGAAAGCTGTTGTTCTCGGGACTGGAATGTACGACTGGACCTGCCCTGACTCCAGGGGACCTGCGAGCAATTTAACCTGTGTGCCCCCGGAGGACTGCAGGTGACCAGGACAGCATCTGAGCCATTGCGCTCCAGGGAGAGAACATCCGATGCCCAGGATGCAGACAGTCACCTGTCAGCAGGGGAAGGGATGCTCGAAAATCACCTGACTGCAGCTTTTATCCGATTAACCTTTTCCCCTGAATTCCAAACCCCTCACCTGCTTTCTGCCGAACCCTACGCCCTTTACCTACACGTTTCTTCTCCTTATAAAAAAAGGTCCGCTTGAGATGAGATGTAAGACACTCTTTTAGGGTACATAACCCGCGGTCTTCTCAGATCGCCAGCCATCCGGACAAAGCGCCCATAAAGAATCGGCCCCTGTCTCTACTTATTGGTTCTGGTAGTTACAGCAACACGAAGGCCCACTTTTCTGGTTTCAGAATTAGAACTTCTAACCCTAAACCTGCTGTGTCACTTTGGACAGATCACTTCTCACCAGAGGATTTCCTTTTTTTAAAAAAATATATCTTTATTGACTTTAGAGAGAGGATGGGTGAGGGAGAGAGAGAGAAACATCAATGATGAGAGAGTCATTGATCGGCCACCTCCTGCACGCCCCCGACTGGGGATCGAGCCCGCAACCCGGGCATGTGCCCTGACCGGGAATCGAACCCTGATCTCCTGGGTCCTAGGTCAATGCTCCACCACTGAGCCACGCCGGCCCGGCCAGAGGAATTCTAAATCACATTCAGCTCTAGGATTCTAAGATTCTGGTCTGATTTTCAGGATTCTGCTTTTGATTTCCAGGACTATGCAGATGTGGCTGCGGGGAACTCTTGTCCTTAGAAAGCTGCTGGTTAACCTGGCTTTGGTGTTCAGTCCATTTGGAAAGCAGAGTTCTGCTTAAGCATTGCAGGCTCTGGAATCAGAAAAGCTGTTCCAAGTTTTGAGTCAGCCACTGCTCAGCTGGGCATATTACTTAACCTCTCTAAACCTCAATTTTTTCATTATGTAACATGGGTTAATAATAGTGCCTATCTTAAAAATAGTACCTATCTTTTGTGATTCTTCATTCTACAAATGTTTGTTGAGTGATCCCTATGAGCCAGGCACAGGATACAGTTATGAGAAATACCAGATGAAACTTACAGTCTAGTGTGGAACACAGACAATGACTGAACAATCGTACTAACTAATATAACATTGCAACTGTGACGAGTGCAGCTAAGAATGGCAACACGGTGTCTTAAGAACCTATAACAGAGGGATCCGATGTGATAAGAATTTTGGATAAGGTTTTCTTGGGAAGGTGATGCTTGAATTGAGCACTAAAGAATGAGGATAGCTAACTAGATAAGAGGGGAAACAGAATGTGCAAAAGTCCTGGGGTAGCAGATAAGGGAAAAGGCCAGTGAGGCTGGAGAGAGGAGAATTAAAGGGAACCAAGGACCAAGTGAGGGTGGAGAGATAAGCAGGGTCTCACAATGTTTTATTTTTAATCCTAAAATCAGAGGCAGGACATTGAGGGTTTGAGCAGGGGCCACTATTGTCAGATTTGCCTTTAGAAGAGAGCTAAGGATAGATTTTGGGGAAGGTGGTTAAAGGTTTAGGCACACTAGCTACTGTGGTCCAGGTGAACTAAGATGGTAGTTTAGAATAGGATGGAAATAGAGGGACTTAGAAGCGAACAGATCAGAGAGTTATTTAGAGGATAACATTGGCAGGATTTGGTAATAGAGTATACATATGGGTCAAGGTGGCGGTAGTGAGGGGGAGGAATTTGTCAGGAATGATGCCCAGCTTTCTGGATTGAGCAGTTACATGACTGATGGTGACATTGTCTAAGAGAGGGGCTCCCAGAGAATCAGCAGGTGTGGGGAAAAGAACCTGAGTGGCTTTGGATTGGCTGGCTGGTGGTGCCCTTGAGACATTCAAGTTGAGTCGTCCAGCAGCCAGAGGGCTATGTGAGTCTGAACTGGGAATATAGATTTAGGGGAAATAAGCAGAGACAGCAGGTGACACTGTGCGTAAGAATGAGATGCCCCGGGTACCAAGAATAGTGTAAAGAGGAGAGGGCCTGGGTTTCAGCCTTAAAGGAACCCACCAGTTAATGGCTGGGTAAGAAGAGTGAACCTGAAAAAAGCACAACGGGGCAAGGGGAGGTGAAACCAAGCCTAGAAATCATGGGTTACAGAAGGGAAGGAAAGAATGACTCATGAAAGGAGGAGGGCTCCGCCGTGTGCAAAGACGATGGAAGGTCAAGTAAAACGAGGACTGAAAGGTGCTCATTGCATCTAACGGCACAGACGTCACTGGTGGCCGTGGCCAGAGCTGTGGATATGGAGTGATGGGGTGGAAGCCAGGGTTGGGGAGAGAGTGGGAAGTGGGGAAATGATCATAGTGAGCGTTTCACAACTGTGGAGGGAGGAGAAAGACTCGGCAGTAGCCTGAAATTCTTGGAAGGTGCAAGTTAAATGATGGGTAAAGAATGCTTAGGACAGTTCTTCACCCAGATTGAGCTGGGACTGAGGGTGTTTGCCTTAGAGAAAAAGACGTGACTTCTTCGAATGACCCAGGTACCTGACTCGTGTGCTTCTACATGACATTAGTGAAGCTTATATTCTAGAACTATGAATGAACCCAGCCCTCTTGAAAGGGAGACCTGGAGTACAGCTGGGAAAGGAACAGATGAAAGCTACACTCTTCAGGAATCACATGGTCCCCAGGTCAGGCAGGGCATGTGGAGTCAATAACCGTGGTTTGGGGTGAGGGGCGGGAGGGCTGATTTCCCCATGAAGGTCCAAACCTCCAGAGCATGTCTCCTTCTTTAGTGTAATCCAGTCAAAAGCCATGAAGCTTTCACCAACTACTTAAACTCTCTGAGTTCTCTCAACTCCTGTAGCACTTAGGACCTTGTATAATTGATCAATTGTTTATACGAGAATCCAATCAATCCAACAGATAAAATGATATTTATTGTAAGGGATTTATTTTATAAGTACAATTTTTGTTATTTATTATAAGATGAGTAAATGAAAAAAGTGAGGCTGTTCTGATAATTTTTTTTTTAAAGGAAATCAGTTCTATTGGCTTCAGAAACCAACTTGTTTATTTTGTTTTGGCTGTAAAAGATCCCCCGAATCGTGATTTATTCAGATCAGTAGTGCAGATAACAACAGTTTTATCTTGCAATGCCAGGATGCTCTTTAATTAATCAAAGATGGCAAAAGGACATCTATTCTAAGGTGCATAAAAATGAGCTAGTCCACAGAACAAGCTGGCTTTCCGTGTGTTCATATGTGTGTGGAAATATATTTATGACAAATTATTTTATGAATACTGTATTAACTGCATATATAGTTAATCCTCACCCAAAGATATTTTAACTGATTTTTAGAGACAGTGCAAAGGAGGGAAGAAAGTGGGGAGAGAGAGAAATACTGATGTGAGAGAGACATATCGATTGGTTGCCTCCCACAAGTGCCCAGACCAGAGCCTGGGGATCGAGCTTGCAACCCAGGTACATGCCCTTGACCAGGAATCAAACCCACTACCCTTTGATGGGTGGGCCGATGCTCTAACTACTGAGCCACACCAGCCAGGGCTGCTTAATTTTATTTTTTATTTATTCCTCAAAACAACCCTATGAGATTATTATTATTAGCCCCACTTAATGTATAGGAAAATTGAGGCTCAGAGAGATTAGACAGACTTCTATTTCTGGAAACATGAAAATCTAAATACATGAAACTACCCTTGTCCTGAAAACAACTAAAAATTGTGGGTAAAATATTTTGAATGCATCAGTGATTTGGTGAGAAAGTAAAGAATCTACAGAGTGAAAGAAGGAATTCAAATAACTGAACAGATTCTGAACGTGGCTGGCTATCAGCCTGAGATATCTTTCAACCTTTAGTAAACTTGGGCTTGAGATTTTACAGACTTCCCAGGCTCAGGAGACAGAGCCTAAGTGTTCCAAGGGTTTTGTAAAGTCTGAAGAAAGGGTAAAAAAAACTAATTCGCACCCTAGCTGGTTTGCTCAGTGGTTAGAGTGCCGGCCAGTGGACTGAAGGGTCCCAGATTCGGTTCCAGCCAAGGGCATGAACCTCGGTTGCAGACTCGATCCCTGCCATGTGCGGGAGGCAACCAGTCAATGTGTCTCTCTCACATCGATGTTTCTCTCTCTCTCTCCCCCTTCCACTTTCTCTGAAAATCAATGGAAAAATTATCCTCTAGTGAGGATTAAAAATTAACAAACAAACAAACAAAAAATTTGCTTTAGATTTCAATAATTTAAGCATGTAGGATTTTCCTAAGATAATCACCAAAAGAAGGATACAGAATGTATCTTCCAAACTATTACCAGAAACAAATAGAGTGAAAAAACTTTCAATTAATGCAAGAGAAGTCAAGAGAAATGGGGAAAAAAACACACAGAAAGGATGAGGCCAATAAAACGTACAAAATACAACATAGAAATCCAAACATTGTTGATTGCAGTGACAATAACTATACATGGGCTGAATGCTACAGTAAAAGATTCTCAAACTAGATTTAAAAACAATCCCCAGCTATATGCTATTTAAAGGAGAGACAGCAAAAACATAAAAATACAAAAAACAAGTGAAAAATAGTATACCAGCAACTGCTAACTAAAAAAGAAAACTCTGTTGCAGCTATATTAATAACAGTCAAAACAAAATTTAAGGCAAGAAGAAAAACATAGCATAATTCTAGATAGTGTCACTGTGTAATGATTAAAACTTTAACTCACTGGTCAAATAGTAGCAGCAAAAATTCCAAACTTACAGGTTCTTAATAACATAGCTTTATAAGGAAACTGAGGCAAACAAGATTTAATAATTTGCCAAAGGTTATAGTCATTAAGGGACACAGTCAGGATTTGGATCCAGGCCTTCAGACGTCAGTTCCAGTGCTTTCTAGAAGTCTGATGGTTATACCGTATCGGACCCAGAGCTCTTCACCAGACTGGGCCGTGGGGAGAGCAGGAACCCCAGCATCAGGGGCCTGGCTTCTCGTCCTGGTTCTGCTGCCAACTAGCTGCGTGACTGGACGATTGCGACCTTTCTCTGGGCCTTGGTTTCTTACATCTAAAGTGAGGGAGGTACAGTAGGTAATTTCAGAGAGTCTTTTCAATTCTTTGATTTTCTTGATTCCATTTTATTTTCCCAGTTAAGTTACATACTCACTTTGCTTCCCAGTTAAGTTACATATTCACCTTGCTCCCATCTTACAAGAAGTTTCACTGGAACTTGGTAGCGGTGGTGGCAATGGGATGTCACACAATTTCCTGCCAAGCTGGAGCTGGAACCCACAGTCCAGCGGCCTGGTACATTGCGGTGTTCATCAGTCAGGGCTGGGTGAGTGCAATTAGACTTCAAAGGGAGTCACGGAGAGTCCTGGCCACAGGATTCCAGGAGCCAGGGTCATGCCCCTGCATGAGCCACCAAGGAAGACCACTCAGTCCGTAGACTCAGGCTGAGGGGTGCGGAGGACAGCCCAGAACTATTCATAGTGAAGCCTCCCCAGGCGTTTCATGCTTTTGAAAATGGCACTTAGAGAGATGCTATCAGGAGACATATTTAATGGGTTTTGGAAATTGGCTAATTTTGTCGCAACTGTCTGGATGTTGTCCTATGCATGCTAAGCATCTAGGGCCAGCATGGGCTTGTGAGTAGGGCCAGAGTGTCCAAAGCCTTCAGGGCAGAGTTACTGGCTGTTTCTAGTTGCCAGAAAGACCCCAGCTAACCTCAGGCCACCAAGCTGGGTGTTGGGTCAGTGTCCTCTCCTGCTCCACAAGGAGCCACCCCTTGCCCTGCCAGCAGCCCTCTCCTTTCACAGTGGTCCTCCCTCACTTCTATCCCTGGGCCTCCCTTCCCACCCCTGCCGATAGCCCCTGCTTACCACCCCCGCCCCCTGCACCCCCAGGCAGCCCAGAGCAGAGTTCTTGCAGTCACCCTTTGCCCAGGCCTTGGATCAATAAGCCATCAATATCCTGCACTGGGAAGGAACACATAGCTCCCTGCATGCCTGACTCACCCAGAACTCCACTCAGCCCCTGGCACGCACTCTCCCTCCTATAGTCTAAGCCCCGCTTTTCCTCTGCCAGAGACGTTGCCATCCATCAGCTCTCTGCCTCGCTGGTCACAGTTGCTTTCTCTGGCTGTCTTTAGCTTGGTTATGCTTGTCCTCTCCCCTCTTCCTACTCTCCGGTCCCCCACTCATTTCTGGATTTGGTTTTTCTGTAGGTTGCTTATCAAGGTTGTTCTGCAGAATGGGGCAGAAAACAGGCCCAAAGCAGAGCTCACTTCCCCTCCCCAGGTGTGACCCTTTCCTGTCTCCAACATTCAGTATCTTCGAGGAAAGAGGGCCACAGTTACCCGCAGAGGGGCACGGTATGTCTTTAAAGGGTCCAAGATCTCATCTTGAAAGGAGTTTGACTTTTCTGGTTGTTCAAGAGCTGCATTTAATACCAGATAAGACTCATCATGATCTCGGCATCTCAAGTTGATAGTCAACAGACCCGGCTGCAGAGAATAATCCAAGAAAAGTGTTCATATAGATCCTGCAAACGATTCTTCTTCTTCTTTACTGGGTTCATAGCTTTGATTTTTCGAATTGTGTGGCGGCTTTCACCCTGGGTCATAAAACATTTCCCCTTGCAATGACAATGATTGCTATGGCCTTGTTTTTTCTAATTTTTATTAGTTTGGCAAACATTGATGTAACCAAGAGTAGAAGTCATTCACCACTCCCCAACTAGAAGAATCATGGAGGTATAGAATGGAGCACATTGAAATTTAGGTTTTAACAATGGAGAAAACAACAGTCAGCACTTGCCTATAATCTTATCTGAAACATGAATAATCTCTAGGCCTTTGGACTATTTATTTATTTATTTTAGAAAGGACAGGAGAGGAAGAGAGAGAGAGAAACATCAATGCAAGCCAAAGATGGATCAGCTGCCTCCCGCATCCCCGTCCCCCTGTCTGGGGACTGAGCCTGCAACCGGAGCATGTGCCCTGCCTGGGAATTGAACAAGCAGCCTCCCGGGGCGTGGGATGGTGCCAACCAACTGAGCCACACCATCCAGGGCCTTTGCACCTTTTCAAAATCTCTTGAGCATTTTACTTTTAAAATAACTGCTGGTTTAAAAAGAAATAAATATAAAGGGCTCAAGATTTGGAATCAGAAGACTTCAGTTTGGGAACTGACTCTGAGAGAACTCTAGGTGGGCTCGTTAACCTCTCTAAGCTTCAGTTCTCTCACTTATGAAATGGAGCTGTGATGGCTGAGTGAGGAAAGAATAACTACCATTTATGGAGTATATTCTTTTTCTTTTTTTAAAAATTGTTGACACTATTACAGATGGCCCCATTTCCCCCCTATGGAGTATATTCTGTATGTCGGGTTCCATGCTGGGCATTTTCGAATATTGATTGCATTCAAGCATGTTTCTGAAAGTGCTTTGTAAATTAGAAAGTGCTGTGCAAATGCCAGTTGTTACAGAGAAACCCAGAAAGCGACTGTGGCATCCATGTGGCTCTCCTTCGTACCCAGAAGATAATTAAATGGGTGCTTTTGAACAGTTCTGCTAATAAAAATTTTTATACGTACATCATCTTATTGATCTTCACACGCCCGCTCTGAAGGAGGTAAACAAATGTGACTAGCCCTGTTCTGTGAATTAAGGAGATCAACCCCGAAGACAGAGTCTGGGGAGCTCTCTCTTTCCTCCACTTTCCCCTGCGCCCTCCAGTCCTCCCTGCCCTCCACCCCTGGGCAGTGGACTGGGGAGCACCCCTGTCCCATCTTCCTGATGGTGAACGGGGGTGGGGCGGTGGGGGGTGGTGGGGGGGGGTGGGGGGTGGGGGGGGAGCGGCCGTGAGTGTGTGAGTGTGCGTGTGCCACGGGCAGTGTCTTGAAAGATGGAACGAAATACCAGGCGAACACATTGGGGTCAGTCAGGGCGGAGCTGCGAGAGCAGCAGGGCGCCCCCGGCAGGCTGGGGCAGCACTGTCCCCAGAGGGAAGGGGGCGCCGGTGGAGAAAGCTCCCAGGGCCGGGGTGTTGGCAGACTCGCTTTGGTTAGAAACCAGCAGGGAATGGGGCCGCCTGAGGGAACACATGTTATGTCATGTGGGAGCTTCTGAACGTGGGGCTCTGAGCCCAAGAGTATAGCAGGGACTCGTTTCTACTCTCTGCTAACCTTGGGCCAAACAGATCACCCCCAATCCACACCTGGTACCCCACAGCCTCAGGCCACAGGGCCTGTGTGTGAATGGGGAGCCCCTTCCAGGCAGCCTCAGCTGACTCCTTCCCCCCAGCCACCAGGGGCCACTGCTAGCTCCCACGCAGGCCGAGTCACCAGCCTGCTCGCTCGGGCCGGGGCTCCCTCAGAAGTACGAAGAATAAAGAGGGCTGTTGCTGACCCCTTCAGAGGCTCCATGTCTCCCAGCAGCAATAACTCACTGCCCCGGTGGATTCCTCTAAAAGTTGTAGCCAGCGAAAGCCACCAGGACACAGTCCCTTCTGCCAGCGAGGCTCTTTCCTACTCTCACCCCCGCAGCTCTCTGAGCTCCCTCTTCTCGCCTCTCATGAGCCCCTCCCTCCCCCTCCCCTCCGTGCCTGGTGCACTGTGACTCGGCTTCCCTTTGGCCATTTAGGTGGAAGCGCCTCTTTGCTCTCAGCCCATGTGGCTCAGGAGATGGGCTGGTGGCCTCTGGCTCAGAAAACCACTAAGCCCGACCCTCGCTCATGAAACCCCGCCTTGGGTGGGTTCCTGCTGCCAGCTTGGCACTTGCTCTTCCTTGGTGCTGTCACGGGTCCGCCTCATTCCCGTAAGACATCCCTTTCCCTCCTCTGGAGACAGCTTTGCCAGCTGCAAGCCGAAATGGCATGATCATCTGGAATGACGCCGTAGCTACAAGGCCACTCCCTCGACAGCTTGGTCTCTCGCTGCAGCCCCCACTCCACAGCCACCCCTGCACCTGGTCATCTCGGAACCGCCCGCCCCTGGAATGGCATCCAGGCGTCCTGCAGGCAGGCCACAAGCTCCACGGCCTTGCTTGTAACAGGCCTGCGATATCATGGGCCCCCCAATTCCTTGGCTTTTTATTTTTCTCTCTGCCTCAGCCCTTCCCGTTTTCCCTTCCATCTCTGGCCAGCCTTGGAGTCCATATTCCATTTCTTCTAATCTCTCTTACACTAGCAGCCCCACCGCCATTGCCCGCTTGTCTCTTCGTGACACCCTTTTGGCAAAGACCCAGTCCAAAGTTAATTCAATTGTTTGCCTTCTCTGCACCTCTATCTAAGGTACTGGGTGCCGTTGGAGGAAAGTCAGACAGCTGCACAGACTGAGGGGACTACACAGTCAGAGCCTGCATCACAGCCAGGCCTTCAAAGGGCCCAGAATTTTCTTCCCTTTCCTTAGTAAACTCCCTCTCGAGAGCCCATCAGCTATTTCAGACCTTCCCACTCTCCTCAAGATACCACCTTGCCCCACACCTCCCTCCACATTCTCAGCAGATAAACTTGGAGAAGTAGGAGTCATCTGGCAGACGCTCCCTCAGCATCCAGGCCTCAGGCAGGCTTTGCCCTCTCCTCCCTTGTTCTCTGGACACAATGGAAGAAGTAGGGGGCAGAGGTCCTCCTAAGAACTTGGGCTAATTCCTTAAAGGGCTTGGGCTCTTTCCCTTTCCACCTCCTTGAAACCCCCTTCAGTTGCTTTTCCACTCACTTTTCTCTTATCTCGCATCCCTTCCTCTCTGCTGGCTCCTCATTAACATTTAAACATGTTTAAGGTTCACTCCTTAAAAACAAAGCAAAACAAAAAATCCTCTCCCTTATCCTCACATTCTATTTCTACCTGTATTCATTATCTATGGCTTGTGTAACGAATTTACCGCAACATTTCGAAACTTAAAACAGCCAACGCAAAACAGGAAACATTTATTATTTCACACAGCGCCTGAGGGGCAGGAATCTGGGGTCAGCTAAGCACGGTGGCTGGCACCTCTCACGGGGGTGCGGTCAAGATGGGCAGCAATGATCTGAAGGTGTGACCGGGCTGCAGGACCTGCTTCCACTGCGGCTCGCTCCTGGCTGGTTGGAGGCCGCCTCCGTTCCTCGGCACTCAGCCTCATGGCGGGGCAGCTAGCTTCCCCCAGAGTGAGTGATCTGAGAGGAAGCGACTAAAATGGAAGCTGCAATGCTTTTTATACTAGAATCTTGGAAGTGACATTCCATCACTTCTGCTACGTTCCGTTGGTCCCACAGACCAACCCCTGATACAATGTGGGAGGGGACGGCCAGGTGAGAAAACCAGGAGGGGAGGGTCACCGGGGACCGTCTTGGAAGCTGGCTACCATACCTCACTTCACAGCCAGACTTATTTGGAGAGTTGCGTACCCTGGCTGTCTCCACAGTTTGCTGCCACCTCGTCACTCAGATTGTCCTCACTGAGTCCCCAGTGATTTCCTTGGCTACACCCCAGTCCTTGTCTTAGGCGGCCCCTCTGCAGCATCCCACCTCGGTGAGCCCCCCTCGCTCTTTCTCAGCTCCTTGGCTCCTGTGATACTGTTACTAGAAAGGGGGCCTGGCCCTAGTGGATCTGCCTAGGGCTGGCCAGTGGTGTGTGGGTTCTTGACTTCGTGAAGGAAAAATGTCATGAGTCCAGGTGAATTTTAGAGGATGTTTATTAAAGCTGAGGACAGAGAAACAAAGAAGGGCTGGGGAGATGAGCCTAGGCTGGTCTGCTTTGGCTCACTAAGGAGCCAGAGAAAAAGGGGCCTTGGGGACAGGTTTAGGGGTTTGCCCAGGAAGAACTGCAACTGCCCATTGTTGCCCTGGTTGCAAGTCTCATGGGGTCCCTTAGAATTTAGGAGATGCACGCCTATTGGGGAACAAAAAGAGGTGGGGCAGGTGAAGGGGGCCTGCTCTTGTGCTGGGATCTTCATCTTGGGGGTTCGAAAGGCTGGGAGTTTAGGGGAGGTCTTAGGGAAGGATCTCAATAGAATATTCATCAGTTTTATGCACATGTGCCAAAATGAGATTTATTTCCTTAACTTTATCTGTCCTTGGATGTGGTTGGCAAATGGCACTAATTGGATTTCTGCTGTCTCCCTGAGTAGGATGATTTAAACTACTTACCCTCTGGTTGGGGAGGAGAAGTGCAAACCATTTACTCTTAAGTGTCTTAGGTTTAGCCCTGGCTGGTGTGGCTCTGTTGGCTGGAGCGTCATCCTGGTGGTGGGCCCGATTCCTGGTCAGGGCATATATCCAAGTTGCAGGTTTGATTCCCAGTTGGGGCAAGTGCGGGAGGCAACTGGTCAATGTTTCTCTCTCTCTCCCTCTCCCTTTCTCTCTCTCTCTAAAAGCAATAAAAACATGTCCTCAGGTGAGGATTTGAAAAAAGTGTTCTTGGTTTAGGGAAGGATTTACTAGATGGCTGCAAAATGCTGTTTAACTCTCTGCCTCAGTTTTCCCCATTCCACTTGCCAAGGAATTTTCCTAGCTTCTTACAGTCCTGCCTCCATACCACAGGCTCCTGTATTTTTTCTTTTTTTACCTTTTGGCCCTTCTCAATTGTATCCACAACCTTCTTTTCACTCATCTGTCCTTTCCTGGGGGTTGCTACACCTCAGGGCATCATTTGGCCTCTGCTAACCTTATCACCCAACACTCCCTGCATCCCCTCCGCACTCTACCTGCCAACCCTACAGAATGTCCCATGGCTCCTATAGCCTTACTACTCCTTAGGGCTACTCTTTGTCCCGTCCTGGATCCCTCAACTAAAGGACAGGGGAGAGGCCTGAGGAAGTAAAGAGTAGGTCATAAATTAATGGGTGTAGTAAGTGGGATTCATCAGCCTCAGATGGAGAAGCCTTAGGGGTGGTTGGATTATTGTTTTCAGGTCTGCAGAGGCCCCTTGCTTTGAGAATTATGACCACTGCCCTGTATCCTCCAAAGACCAGAAAGGAGAAGGTTAAGTTTTAGTACGGACAGAAATGACATATCGGGTTAGAGACAGAGAAGCATTAAATGCCAGGAATTAGCTAGAGCAATGTAGAATCCGATCAGCAGATTTTTAGAAGTAGGTTAGGATTTTGCACATCTGAGATGATTCCAGGGTAGACAGAGCTAAAGTTGGGCAGGTGAATTGGGTAACCCACTAACACCCCAGGATCCACAACTTCATGGTGGCACGAGGGGCAAGTCCAAGGTGGGACTGAGCTTAGAACCTGGTCTCTTATCCATTTCCAGCAGCAGAGTGTGACTGTGGCAACCCCTGGGCTGCAGGATGGGCTCATTCTGTCCCACAGGGTCAGGACACTCCAGCTATTGCTGCCTGGTTGCACCAGTCCTGAAAGAGCCTAGAGGCTGGGGTTATATGTAGGGAGAAGTGCAGTGAGGACTGACTTGGTTTGATATTTAGAAAAGAAGCAAAACCAGTGAGAATAACCTTGGCTAAGGAGCTGGTTGGTGCATCACCTCCTCCAGGAAGCCCTCTCTGATACCTTCAGGTTGGCTCAGGGCTTTTTCTCTGTGCTCCCAAACACTCTGTGCTACCTTGTTCCTTAGATTAACTCTGTGGCTCTGAGATGGTCTAAGGGTTTGCCTCGCTCCTCATCAAACTATTAATTCCTTGATGGCAAGAACCACGTTTTGTTGATAGCTGTCTCTGGGATGTGGTACTGAACATAGATCATGGGAAGCGCTGGGTAAATCAATCTGGACTAATTCATCTAGGGGACAAAGCCTTGGGGGACCTTGTACTGCATTGTCCCCAGATGAGACTTCAGGGTAGCCAGGAGAAAGCCCTGGCTTTTGGAACCACATTCCAATAGGAATATTGAAGAGATGACCCAAGGAAATCTGGGTTCCAGTCCCTGCTCAGCCACTAATTAGCAGTATGACTTGGTTAGCACAGGACAATCCCTTCCCCATGCCTCAGTTTCCTCATCTATCAAATGGGGGTGATGACCCCACAGATTCTGAGTTGTCTTGAAAATCAAATGAGATAATGGTTGTGCAGGTGGTGAAAACATCCAGAAAAAGGTCTTCAAGACTTAAACAGAGGAAAGAAGTTATTAATAGTCTCATTGTTATTCTTACCCAGAACGCCCATGGAAAAGTAGCATGTGCCAGCCCCAGCCCCGGAGCCCCACCCTTCCATACTATTTCTGTCCCTGGAAAGCAGGTTCTTGGAGTGGTAGTCCCCCGCTTTGCCACTGGGGAAGGGGGTGAATGTCGGGTAGAGCTGCCACCCTCTCCAGCTCTCCAGCCTGCCTCTCCTGGTGGCTCTCACCAAGACACCGGCACACCACCATCTGGAGGGTTGCAGGCAGCATCTTGTCTCTGTGACTGCATTTGATGCTGTTGTGGTGCTGGAGAGGTGCTCAGGTGACCCCCACCCACCCAATTAGGCCCGGGTACAAGGGAAAGCAGCTTTCCTTCCTCTTCTGCATTTCTTTTTTTTTTTAAAAATATGTTTTTTAAATGATTCTTAGAGAGAGAGGAAGGGAGAGGGTTAGAATAGAGAAACATTGATTAGAGAGAAACATCATCGACGGGCTGCCTCCTACACGCCCCCTATTGGCGATCGAGGCTGAAAACCAGGCATGTGCCCTGACCTGGAATTGAATCGTGACCTATGGTTCCTAGGTTGATGCCCAACCGCTCGGCCACACCGGCTGGGCCTCTTCTGCATTTCTGAGGAAGAGTGAGCAGCTCAAGGAGGCTCATCCTATCTTTCTTCCTACTTTTCTTCCCATGGCACCTCCACCGCCTGCAGCCCACCCTGCCTGGGGAGTGGGGAGTGGGGAGCTGTGCTCAGAGTGGGAATAAATCCAGGGGTTTCTCCTCCCCCACGGCACTCACTTCCCTGCCATGCCAATGTGACACTTGTGCGCACCAGTTGGCCCAGGACTAGGGAGCAGCAAAGAGAAGCAGGTGGCTCGAGGATTGGGAGCAGAAATCCAGATGGGTGGGGTCTGATGGTGGCCCCATCCTCCTGGAAACAGCATCCAGGTTCTGCCAGCCGGCAGAATCTTCCAGACTGTAAGCCCTGTGGGCTCCCAGCAGAGCACCTGACCTCCTCATCCCTGGGCCTCATCTTTCCATTTTGTGGCCCTAACACTAACCTGTGAACATCAGCATGAGGGCAGAACAGATCCGTAGAAGTGAGGTGTTCACTGGCTTTGGGAATGATCAAAGCCCCAGGGTCAGTGAGACAGTGGGGACAGAGGAGAGAAAGTCAGGAGAAGATACCTGATGCCCAGGGAAGGCTGGCACCTGGAGTGAGGTGACAGACTGAGGCTCCACCAGCCTGGTCCAGGGCTCTGTCTGCAGGAGGGGGATCAGCAGTGATTATTACCATTCCCACGGGAATGGGCCATTATCAGAGAAACGCAGCCTGGCTGCTCCGAGGTCTCTAACTCAGCTTAGCTCCCCTCCCCACTCGGCCAGGCAGGTCTGTTCACTGCTGACTTAAAACGCTGCCCTAATTCTATCTTTAGCTCTGGCTGTTGGAAGCCTGAGTGGCAGGCAGGGTGGGGGCTTGTGCTGGGGTGGGGAAAATTTGCAGCTACCAGGTTTGCTGAGAAGGTGGCACGATTGTAAGGAGCAGGGCCCATGTCTGTTCATTGCTGCAGCTGTGGCCAGTGCAGTGGCGAGCACAGAGCGCCGCCCAAACTGGTTGAATGGGTGGGCAGCTAGAGCAGAGGCCCCCGAGGGAGCAGGCGAGCGAGGCCAAGTGGTCCACAGACCAAGTCACAGGCCCCGAGGGAGCTCTGCATCATCTCGGGCAAGCAACTTCCTTTCTGACCTCGGTTTCTTCCTTTGTAAAAGGGGACTAGATAAGTAGTTTTCAGGCAACCTCCATGGACCACCGCCACCACCTCCACCACCACCTCTCATTTCCCACCCCCTCCATAAACAAGGCACTTCTGCCGGGCTTGACTTCGACAGCAGGGAAATGATAGACTGACAGGGCTCTCCCACTCTTCCATGGGGTTAAGTCATTTTGATCAATTCTGAGTAGTGAGCTTCCTGGAAAGAATTCTTTAGACAAAGGGCAGCTCAGTTCCCCAAGCGCATCCAGATTTGAGAAGCCGGAATGAAATCACCTTTGCAGCAGGTGACAACACTAGCCCCTCAACTACCTCTCATCAGGACGGATATGAAAATCTCTAATCTAAGCAATAAAACAGCAGCAAGGCCCTATGCAGCCAATTCTCTTTCCAATAAGAGAAAAGGAAGTGCCCAAGAAAGAATGAAGGGGGTGGGGGGTCGAGGGGAGGCCCTTGCAGGGCAGTAGGAGGGTGGGTTGGAAGGGAACTTTATGTTCTTCCCTTGGCCTGCCTTCCAGAAGGCATGGGGTGTGGCAGGGACCTCAGACAAGTTACTTTAATTCTACACACCTCCGTTTTGCTCCCTTGTTATATGGATAATCTTTGACCTACATCAAGGAGATGTTCTGATCAAATCAGATTACAGGTGTGAGATTTTCTTTTTAAAAGTGAAAATTGCTTTACAGGTATTCATTCCTTTCCCCCCCAGGTATTATTCAGTGGCCAGATGGTTGGGGTTTAGCTGGCAGGTCCCTGGTTCCTCCAGGCTCTTCTCCCTCCTGCTCTTGGAGACTTGCTCAGGTGAAGCCCAGGGCCTGCTTCTTTCCCTCCTTTGAACTTCCCTTCCTTCTCCCAGGCACCCTCCTCCCACTCCCTTTCTTTCTCCAGCCTTTACCCTGATGTGGCTTCTGGCACTGAGCTCCCAATAAGGCAGAGTTCCTGTTTGGCCCCCCTGTTCCAGCCTCCCAGCTCCAGCTCATCTCACATACTTCAGCTGGAAATTACCTCCCTGCTTGGAAACCTGCTGCGTGTTCAGGTGCACATCCCACACTAAGCCCGAGTTACTCACCGAGCACTTGCCGGGGCCCACTCGCTTCTCCCTGACCTGACCAGCCCAGGCACCACCCTGACATGGCCCCTCTGTAGACAATCAGCTTTCTGCAACCTCCTGCCTCCAAACCAGGCCCTCACCCACCACCCAAATTTCCTCCCCTTTTCCGCTAAATCAACCAAATACACTTTGAGTAATTGGCCTAATATCTCCTACATTCCAGGAAACCTTCCCCAAATAACCTCATGACATCTTGACCTTCCTTCACCTGAACACTTTCTAGAAGAGATTAGCACCTCTGTAGTGTGTGTATATTGAGTGTGCGTCTGTGGGTTCTGGTAAGTTTCGGGGGGTCATCACTCCCAAAGGCACCATACACGCTGGTTCCCCAAGATGTGAGTGGTACAGGCTGCTGACCGACCAGCAGACTCATTACGTAGCAAGATAGCCAGGCCAGGTTTGGTGTCGGGGAAGATGGCAGGACGGCATCAGGAACAGAGGCCGCAGCGACCTTTATCACAGCAGGACTTCCCAGAGCCTTTTCACTAAGATGGGGCCACAGGGTGTCCTCCTCTCATGCCGCCCTGCAGCACTCGTCACCTGCAAGCTGTGGCCGGGACTGTGGGTGAGGTGCAGGCATCGCTACCCATCCCCAGAGTGGCAGGTTGGTTGGCTTTGGCCGCCTGCACATTGCTAAGGGGTCAAGGCTCAGGGGCTACTTATGCGCACGCATTGGGCTCAGCGCACAGCCCTGGCCTATTTGGGGTCTTAAATTCAGAGATGGCGAGAACAGTGCTTTTGTTGCTGCTAGGTCTGGCAGCTTAACCCACAGTAACCTTCAGGTGCTTTTCAATCCTGCAACTTCTTTTTGTGTTGTTCCGGTTGGAAAATGAAAACCCACTCTGCCAGCAATTAATTTACCAAAATAAACAAGAATTCTGCTTTTCGTGACAAAGACGGTCCCTGAATGCCAATCTTAGGGCTGCCAGATTGCAGTTTCAAGTGGGTGCAACCAGCACGGTTACAATTTGCAGGTGATTTATTACGAAAGTTATGAGAAAAGGAGACGCTGCAGTCAAGAGGGAATGGAGAAGTGCTGCTTAGTTCTTGCCTCATCTCTAACTTCTTTGGCAACAAATCTCATGCTCTTGACTCTTTCTAACCCCCCCCCCCTTTTTTTTTTAACCGCAGATGATTCTTGTTTTTCCATTCTGTTCTATTTGGCTTATTTCCAGCCCTTTCCTGACATGAGTGCAGCCCGGCCTGCTGCTTCCAAACCGCGTCACGGCCTGCTGGTACCCCGTGCACTGGCTATCCAGGACCTCTGGCTTGCTACATTTTGCCAGTGGGTCCGATCCCTTCATCAGAGAGCTGCTGCTCCTGGGGTGATTGATTTGATACGCTCTTAAAAGAGTATCCAGACTGCAAAGCTGCAGCCTCGCTCCTTGCTAGTCCCTGAACACTGACTGGGTGGGGACTCCGATGCATTGGAAAGGTAGGGGGCAGGCTTGGATCTGAGATACAGAGCTGCTGAGAAGCTGGAAAGAATTTGCTCAGGTAGCAGAGTGGGGGGTCTGGGGGCGGAGGCTCTGAGTGACACCAGCCAGGGCCCATTAGAGATTACATTGGGGGAGTTAAAAGCAGCGATTAAGTCTGAGAACATTGTCTCCTTCGTCGCGGCCCCTGCGGGGAATCAATCCCAGTAATCACCAGTCCTTTTCCCACCGCTGCTCTCCAGCCTTCCCCGCACACCTACTGCTCCAGCTTCCTGCTTCCCACTGCCTACCTCTGAGGACTTTGCTCCTCGTGGCTTTGCAATTCCGATGGTTGCCTTTGCCAAGATCCTATCTATTCTGAACCCGGGATTCCCTGGGCTCAACAGTGGGCATGTATCTGTTGTGCGTGGTTTCGAGGTGCCTCGTTTTAAAAACAGGCCTAGCCCTGACTTCAAGGAGTTCCTAGTTTCTCCTGGGGTCAAGGTAAACATAAAGATGGAAACATGCAGAGGAACTAGGGAATAATTTCCTTATAGGCTATGGCAGGGTGTTAAATTCTCTTCCTACTTTCTTTTCTTTTTTAAAAAAATATGTTTTTATTGATTTCCGAGAGAGGAAGGGAGAGGGAGAGAGAAACATCAGTGATGAAAGAAAGTCACCAGGCGGCTGCCTTCTGCACACCCCCTGCTGGGGATCGAGCCCACCACCCGGGCATGTGCCCTAATCGGGAATCAGTGACCTCCTGGTTCATAGGTCGGTGCTCAACCGCTGAGCCACACCAGCCAGGCTCTCTTCGTACTTTCTGCTTTCACCTCACTCTTGCTGCCTCCTCCTGTCTCCTCACTATTCCTCCCTGGAATAGTTTGGACACAATACCCCATGAAGCCTCTTTATTTAGAGCCTCTCCAGAGAGACACAGAAGTGGTTCCAACTCTCTCTGGAGAAGGGGGTAGGCAGAGTAATCTTGATAATAAAATCCAATGAACGATTTACAGACCAGACTAAGAGCTGTTTGCTGTGGAGTCGGTTCAACATTCAATGTGCAGCTACTCTGCCTGCAGGACTCTGTGCTTGGCCTTTGCGGAGTGGTGAGTGGTACAAAAAGGAACAAGAAGAGTATTGCTTCTAAAAAGCATGCCCTTCATGTATTTCTAGTTATATTTGATTTACAAAATTTCAATCATACAGAATCCTTTGGAACATAGTACTTTAAGATATTAATGTACTACAGACTCTTTCACAGCACTACTGCTAAAATCATTAGTGCCTTTAGAAGTCTCGTGAGTTTTTATAATCCTATGAAATTTATATTCTACTTAGTATTGGTTTTAATAGAAAACGATGCTCCTTTCCTCCAATCCCACATTCCTTGAAGTCTAGTTATAACTGAAACAGTAGGAAGATGGGACAGTTATCCTGTTGTTTTTTTAACCCCTCTACATTATCTTATACCCATACCCACGGGACACAAGTACCCCTGAGGGACAACTGGGGTAACATACTCAGTGCTGATTTATCAACACTCCCTCCTTCCCAGGACCCCTCCTAGGTCTGACCTTGCCAGGCAGCTCAGGTCTCTGTTTTTCCTGCCTTTGCCTCCATTCCTTCAAGCCAGGAGCCTCCTAGTCCTGGCACATCCCGCCCCAGCCTACCTTCTATTTGCGCCTCTATTAGAGGAGGCTCCCTGTTCAGCTCTGGCCCCTGGTTTTATGTTTAGTATTATTTTTAGTTTTGGACACATAACCATTTAGGCCAGAGGCAAATACTGCCCAAAAAAAGTCATTAATCATTCCATTAATTAATTCATTCAAAGATATCTACGGGCTACCTTCCTCCTTAGACTAAGAGCAGTTAGACACTGGGAATACAGTGACGAGCAAAGTGGAAATGTTTTCTATCCCAGTGGTAGGTACAAGATCCTGGGAGAGGCAGACATGAATCACATAACCCTATCAGCGTGGAATCCTGAACTGTGCCACGAAGGGAGAATAGGAGGCTATGAGAGTATAGAGCAAAGTACTTGATCTGATCTGGGTGAGGTGGTCAGGGACGGCTTCCCTGAGGAAGCAACATGTCTGGGGAGGTCAGACAGGAGTTAAAGAAATGAAAGTTAACTTAGTAAGGGGAACCATTCCAAGCAGAAGGAACAGTATGTTGTAAGAGTCCCATGGCTGGGGGAAGGGAGCACAACCAACTTGAGGAACAGAAAGGAGACCAGTGTGGCTGGAGCAGAGGCAGAGAAAGGAAAAGTGGGTCAGATGGGCAGGGTCGGTGGGAGCCAGAATTCTAAAGTCCGAACAGATCATTTTAGCTGGAGATATATATGTCTATATATGTACACACAAACACACACACACTGGATGCATAGTCAGGACATAACCAGGTATGCTTACTTACTTCCACAAAAAATTAAGTAGGAGGAACTTTAAGTAAAAACAAATTAACCAAGCCCTGGCCCGTGTGGCTCAGTTGGTTGAGAATCATCCCATGCACAGAAAGGTTGTTAGTTCAGTTCCAGTCAGGGCACATGCCTGGGTTGCAGGTTTGATCCCCAGTCAGGGTGCATACGGGAGACAACTGATCTATGTTTCTCTCACACATCGATGTTTCTCTCTCCCTCTCCCTTCCTCTCTAAAATCATAAAATTATATTTAAAACAAACAAAAAATCAAATTAACCAAGATCAGTAGTTCAGGAGGAGGTAAATTCACTATAATAAATACTTCCCCCAAATCTCAGAAGACAAAGGTCAGGGACACGTTTGTGGAATGAATGAATGAATCATAAGTGGTAGATGAATGAAGACCTAGGACAGTGTTAGACATCTCCATTCCCAGCCATGCTGCCAGCAGAAGCCCCTGACCAGACTCTGCCTCTCCCAGGACAAATCACCCAGTGCTCTGCCTTCCTGTGGCGATGGCATTCTGCACATGTGACCATCACAGCAGCGTCCCATCATATCATGGTGATGGTTTGCCACTTGTCTCTCCTACTAGACTCTGAGCTCCTTAAAGTCAGGGACATTATATTGCCTTCCTCATTTTTCCATCCCCAGGGCCCAGCATAGTGCTGCGCACATATTAGGTGCTCAGTAAATGTTACCTGAAGGAACGCACATGGTCCTGCCCGTACAAATTCAACCAGACTGCAGGGTGGTCAGGATAATGAAAGCGAGCAGTTGCCTAAGCCTTCTATACCCTCAGGACTAGCAGCAAACGTTTCAGGAGAGCCAGTTGCATTAGACATCTGTCTTGTGGCCAAATCTTAAACTTATTCTTACAGGGATCAAACCTAGGACTTGCTTTTCTTGTGGGTTTTTCTGTATTCAGTTCACCAAGTCAACAGAAGCTAAGCAGGAAAATCCAAAGGATGAATTATCTGTCAGGCTTCTCCACTTGCCTATGATATTAATATTCTGACTGTGAATAGCCTTTGTTTTTTCCAAGCTACAGGCACACACCCGTCATTTCTTTTCGTTCATATAACATATGCGGTATTTAACTAAAAGAGGTTAAATGATTCATCCAAGGTCAGGGCAAATCAGTCAGGCCTAGAAGCTTTTCTTCTATATTCATTCCAATGCCTATATTTCCTACCCAGCATTTTCCCTGTTACCCACCTTGCAGAAAGATGGTTCTCAGTGGCCACAGTCTGGGAGATGCTCCAGATAGTCCCTTGGGCCTTGTTCCTGCTGAGAAAGCTCTGGTGGGAAGCCGAGGGGGTTCTGCCAGGGGCTGCAGAGATTCAGTGGAGAGACTTGGGTAAACCAAATCGGCTTTCCCTCACCCTCTCAGGGGGAACCTGATACAATATGCAGCTACTGAGCCATAACCCAGACAGGAGCAGCCAAGAGCAGTCAGGAGGCAGGAGGCTTGTTGAACTGAACTGAAGACGGACAGCAGCCAGGAGGGAGGGGGGCCATTTCCTCGTGAGCCAGGGCCAGGGAACCTGCAAGCTGGAGACGAGCTAGTGTTGTCAATGACTCCTAGACACAGACGACAGCTGGCTTCTGCAAGATGTGAGCTGAAGTCCTGCTCTAGAGATGCCCACCCAGGATAGGAACTACGTGCCCTTCTTCAGAAGAATGAATCCAAAACAACTGTTAGCTTCCCGCCCCTTTGGAGACCAAGGTTGCCACAGGGTTAAGTGGTCAGATTCAAAATCGTGACATTTTTCTATATTGGAAGAATTCACTAAACAACTGCTGAGAGCTGAGTTGAAAGGGCAGTCTCTATTCTTAATATGTTTACAGTCTAGAAGGAAGGTGAGCTGGCACACAAAAATTATACATGAAAATGAACGGGGTTAAGTGTCATAAAGAGGATTAGAATCCGCCTTAAAGAAGGCAAGCCGCAGGGAGGGCCGTCGGGGTGGCTTCCAGTCCTGAATGGCACCTGGAGTTAAATCTAGGGGACAAATCCATGGCAAATGTCTAGGATTCTGGGCCATTGAGCAGTTTCCATGGCTGCGACCTTCTTTTCTTATCAAGGAGGATAATGTAAGCAGGTGCTTATTAGAGTCAGGCAGCGCGCTTTGCATACACCACCTGAGGTCATGGTTAAACCACCTGAAGGTGGGTACTTTCATCCTGTTTTACAGCTGAGAAAATTGAGTCCTTAAGAAGTTAAATAAAGAGTTTAGACCTTAAAAGTACTTATCACAAAAAAATCAAAAGATTATAGTTAAATAACCTATCCAAAGTTAATTAGCTAGAAACAGTTGGAGGTGGAATACAAAGCCAGCTTATATTGAAAAATTGAAATGTTACAGAAATCTATAAACTACTATGATCCAACCTCCCCACAGACCCTGGGGTGATGCTCAATCACCTATGGAGCAGTTCGAATTCCAGTGGCATCTCTCTCTCTCTGGTGCCAGGCTCCTAGACTCTAAAGCTTCCTGGGAGGGGCAGATGCCCACAACTCCAGGCAGGAGAAGGCAGGATTAGGGGAGAAAGTCAAGACCATAGACTTCAGAATTCTAGAGAATCAGGTGAAAGCCCCATGGGCCAGACATATCTGAGATGGTCTCTAAATGAATGTCTTGGCCCTTGTCTCAGTCCTAAGCCCCTCTGGACTCCAGGGATTTTCCTTATTCTGATAGGTATGATTAGTCTGTGTCTGTTTGCCTGTAGTGTCCAGACTTCCTTTCAGTGTCTTGTGAATGGAAAAAAAAAAAAAAGACTGTGTAGCAAACCTGGGGATGCAGGGCACTACCTGGCACACCTGAGAAGCCCAGTGACCAAAAGTACCACATGGGATGGTCTGATCATAAACTCCTAACTGGGCAGACCATGGCAGATAGTCACGTCCCAGTCCTAAAGCTTCCTTAACAAAGGCCAGTTTTTACCTTAACTGGGCTCTGTCTGTTGTATCTTTTTTTTTTTTAAATATATCTTTATTGATTTCAGAGAGAGGAAAGGAGAGGGAGAGAGAGAGCTAGAAACTTCAATGATGAGAGAGGCATTGATCGGCTGCAGCCCGCAACCCGGGCATGGGCCCTGACCGGGAATCGAACCCTGATCGCCTGGATCCTAGGTCAATGCTCAACCGCTGAGCCACGCCCAGCCAGGCTCTGTCTGTTGTTCTTATGCATCTAAGATAACGCACCTTTGAAATGTCAGCGTAATCTTCTTTTCTAGACCCCTCAAAGCATAAGCATGAGACCACAGAGCCCCCAGTGGGTATCTGATCCCCACACACCATCTCCGTGTTAAATGTTAACTATCCTGTACCAACCAACGTGAAAGAAGCATGTGTTTCTCCATTTTGTTTTTTATCCAATTCTACACATTTCCCCACTTTTTCTCCTGCTTCCCTAACTACCACCAATGGATTTCATCTAACTTTCCTTACATTTTCTCCTTTGATTCTAATGTATAAAATAAGCTATAAAACTGCTATTTTTGGAGCATTTTCTCCACCCTTCGACATCTTACTTCTGAGCACATCCTCAAAATTTGGCTGAAATGAACTTGAAGAAAACTTTTCTATAGGCCGGGCATTCTTTTGTTGACAGTCTCAATGAACCATAAGCTGTTAGTTCTGACAGACTTTAGAGATTACCTAGCCCAGTCCCTTCAATGTGTACGTTACACATTAACAGTAGTTAATGGCAGAGCCACTAGAATGTTTTCTTTGTTCAGTAGGTCATCTTACCACTGGACACTGATGTAAGTTATTTTCTTTGATTGCAAAACCCGGAGAAGAATCTTACAACTGTTGTGCACATCCATTGAGAGCCTCCGTCAAAGCTCGTCTTTAATCTTTTCTCTATCTGCAGTACCCCCTTCTGTGGTGGAGGCGTGTGGGTGGGTAGGGGGTTTGAGAGCAACATAGTGCGTTTCTCTAATGCTAAAAGCAGACTGCTGTTGCCTGCCTGTCCTTCTGCTTCTTCACCTGGAACCCCCAGAATCCCTGCCACGTTCAAGGCCAGCAGCCATCCATTTTGTCTGCCAGGCTCCTTCTCAGCCTGACCCGCTGGCAGTCAGAGCTAAGCTGATTCTCTTACCTGCTGGCTGCCCATGTGAGACACGATGTGTGGAGAACAGCCTGCCATGCAGACATGAGCCAAGACTTTCCCTCTCTGAGCCCAAGCAGATGAATAGCAGCACCCCAAGATTTCACGCCCTTCCTCTGCATTTGGGACAGCAAACAGCTGTGCTCTGTGGCGACCATGGGGCAATGGGCAGAGAACAGGTGGAGAATGCCTGCAGAAAGTCACTGGAAGAAGTCACTGCTCTTCTGCCACAGCAGGCTCACCACACTGCTCCCTCTCTCCCAGGGCCCTGGAGCCAACTACGCAACCCATCACCTGCGCTCCACCCTCTCCCCTCCCCTCCACTTTTTAGGAACCAGACCCCTGGTTTCCAGAGCATGGTAGGTTCCCATAGCAATGGGCCTTTTAACTGTTTCCATGGCAACCAACACCCAGACCATTTAGTTGCTAGTCAACTGACAGCTGTAAATGAATAGAATTCAGTTTAGAATTTGAGGGATAGGCCGGGGGATTGTCTTCACAGAAAAAGACACAACCACCCAAAATGACTCAACTCGTCTAGAGATTCTCACAGGCAGCATCTGTGGAGATCTAGCGCCACTTTCAAACTCAGGTCACACAACACTGCCTATCCCATTCCCCCCCCCAAAAAAACCCCCAGAATTTCCCAGGACTTTAAATCCCCCAAGCCTATTTTCTGTGCTGTGTTCTCCCCAAAGGGCCCTGGGGAAAAGCATTAGTTTGAGGTGACTATCACCGTGGCGATGCTTCTCACACATAACCCGTCAGTCTTCTTCCTGTGCCCCAGGACCCTGGCCTCAAACTGACCTTATCACTTAAGCAATACTTGCTTTTCAGATGATCTGATGAGTGGCTATTTCCAGATCATCTTGCCTTAGCCTGAACCTCACCTACGTCAAGCCACCCCTCCTACACCTGAGGGTGTTCTCAGAGAACACAGTTTCATCAACCTTTGCAAAGCATAATTAAGATGAATTTGTTTCTTTTAAGAAGTCAACTAAGATTTCAAAACCAAAGAGGATTGGAAATTATCTATGCTTTTTGCTCTTTATTGGCTTGATTTGACTAAAATGCCAGGCCTCCCGCCTAGCACTCTACCAAACTGGGGGATACTAGGTGTTGTGTCCCCTTCACTCTGTAAGCAGGGGTGCCTCTCATGTTTTTTTTTGTGTGTGTCTGTGTGTGTTTTTAAAATGACTGGAGTCTGAAATTCATGAAGGAGCAATGTGTCTAAGTCTCCATGGCCTGCTCAGTGGACTAGAAAAGTATGAGACTGTCGCTGGAAAGAACATGACCTTTTATATATAGCCTAATTTCAGTGCTTCTCAATGTTTTAATGACTCCGGGGGCACCTGTGAACCATCTGTACTGAAGACGACCTTTCAAACTAATCCCCCGCAGGAGCCCTAACTAGCTCACTGCTGCAGGCTCCACGTGGCCCCACACTGGCCTGTAAACAGTTATAAGCTGCTGTGTTACCCTTCTGCTCTGACTGAAGGGGACAAGCTAGCGGAACTGCTTTTCTTCTGTCGTTTCCCATATGAGGGTAGGAGTATGAAATAGGGAGGGGGGCTGTTAGCCTCAAGGAGCTCAATGACCTGAGGAGTCTTCTGGGAATAGGGAGAGCGCAGACGCACGAGAACAGCTTTTCCAGGAACCTTGAAAAGTTCTGTGCACAGAGGAGGGTCTCATTTTCCCAGGCGGCACCTCACACATTAGATTGAATTAGATTTTCCTGATGTTTCTAGATGAAGAGCAATGTGTATCCCAGAATAATTGCCAACATTTACTGAGTCTGTGCCATGTGCCATTCTAACTGTTTTACAAGCACCTCATTTAATCTTCGAAGCCCTACTATTATCCCCACTTAACAGATAAGGAGACTGAAGCACTGGGGAGGTTAAGGGGTTTAAAGATCCCACTGGTAGTCCTCTTAATTGGTGAGGCCAGTATCCAACTCCTGGCAGCCTGACGCCAGAGACCAGAGAATCCCTTTGGGATTCTTACAAGCCTGATATACCTAGGGTCCATCATGGGGAGAGAGTGGGCTGTCCCTCTGGACCCAATGTGATAGGATACACAAAAGGTCTGACCAAGAGTACAGTGGTTGAATGGCTCTGGGAATTAACTAGTAAATCTTGGCTGCTGATAACTTTATTCCCGATCTATGGCTGTCCCCTGGTGGTTTTCCTGGGAAACTCACAAGCAAAGAAACCCAAGGCTCTAGTGAAATTAGTGGGATGAAAAGAACTGATCTAAATTACTTATTTGCTGTATAAACACCCTAACCAAAAACAGATAATCCTTTCAAGGTCCACATTACCCAACTCACTTGTGAAGTGTTGTAATCCTTGTGACAGCTAAGAGCTGATTGGTAGTACATTGATTAAAACAGGCAGCAAAATATATGCCCTGATTATACTTGTATTTCAAAAGCAGCAAGTAACAAGGTTTAATTAATTTAGCCATTACTTGTGACTTCACATTTCATTTTTAAGCTTCTAGGCTTTCCTCGTGGCAGAAGGTTCGTTCCCCAAAGACTACTATGCTCCATGCCAACTTGTAACCTTACTCTTCACCCTCCCGTCTCAATTCTGTTCCCTCGGCCTTTCAGATGTTATTATTCAACTAGATGATGTTTGCTTTCACTACTCATTTCAAACACTTGGTGGTATAAGATTATGCAAAATAAAGCAAAACCAGGTCATTTCATATGAAGTAGATAAGTAAGGTCTAACTGGGCAAGAAGGGGAGAAAAGGCAGTTTCCAAAAGAGTAGTCTTTACTGCATTCTGGGACCATGGGACTCGGTAGCCACCTTGCATAGATCTGGGGGAAATACTCTGAAAGAAGCAGGTTACCTAAGTACGAATGCAGAGAAATGCGAAGTTTTTAATTATTCAAAGAGACATTTCCAGGTGCATAAAGAAGTCACAAATTAATGTTAAAAAAACAACAAAAAACCAAACATCTGCTAATCAAGTTTTGCATTTAATGAAAACCACCTAAGACAGAGAAGAAATAAGATAACCACAGAGAACCAGCCACCCAGAGCTGAATTTCTATCTCAGACCACCCCCCTCCGCTGAAATGCTGGACACCACAGAAGAGCATGTCATTATTGTTGAGGCAGTGGAGCTGGAGGTGCTGTCAAGTCAGCAGGCTTATTGGCCAGATGCACTGAACTCAATGAGGCACTTGGAGATGTAACATCCCAGCTAGAGGAATGTGGTTTGGAACCTGTCCTTCACTACAAGGGTCAATATCCCTAAGCAGCCTCATTCGGGTCCTGTCTGGCTGGACCCTCCTTATTTCAACAGCAAAAAACACTGAAGATAATTACATCAATTCCTATAGTGTCTGTCTCTCTGTTTCTGTCTCTCTTCCCTTTCCTTCAATGCTTTTACAAAAGGTATTACAAGAGCAGCAGTTCTGAGCTCTCCGGAAACAGGGTCTTAGATGCAGCTGGAGGTTGAGAGGCATAAAACAGCAGTCTAGAAATTCCTTTCCTCTTACGGCACTGATTTAGTTTAGACTTGATTTCTCTTCCCCTCCCTCCACTCTTGCTCTCTCATCTCCAGACGGACACACTGGCATTAAATAGCTCTAGTTTTCAAGCTGTACTGGAATTTCCCAGCAGAAGAGACAATGGTCTTCGTCATCCCGAAGTTCCCACTTCACCACCAGTTTTATCTGGATAAAGACAAAAAGAATTGGGAAAAATGAAACTGGGATCTCATCTCGATCCAGAATTGGTATAACTATGAATCCTAGAAGTACACTCTAACAAACTGCCTAGTTCCTCATGCTTTTCTTCTTAAATCATGGCATCAGGAAAGCTGCTTGGGATGTAGACACAGCCTGTCTTTAAACTTAAAATACTAACTTAGTTAACTTATCAAATATAATTTCTAAAGCATTTATTCCATAAATGAAGGCTTACATGAAAAATAATTTTACACTCAGACAATTTCTCTTGTATTTGGCAATCTGATCCAGCTTTTTCCAACTGTAACCATGAAGAGCAGAGATTGTTAGGTATAAGGAAACTTACTTTTAGTTGGAAATGAAACTATCAAAGCACAAAGGATGTCCAAAGAAGTTTACTGCCGTATGAATAATTTCAGGAACAACAACCCTTGTAGTATATAGTTTCAGTTAAATTCCTTAAACCATTTTTAAAAATTTATTTTAAAGAGAGAGGAAGGGAGAGGGGGAGGGAGGGAAAAGGGGGGGAGGGAAAGAAGGAGGGAGAGAAGGAGGGAGAGAGGGAGAGAGAGAGGGAGAGAGAGAGAGAGAGAGAAACATCAATATGAGAGAGAAACATCGATCAGTTGCCTCCCACACGCACCCTGACGGGATTGAACCCACAACCCAGGTATGTGCCCTGACTGGGAAGACTGGGAATCAAACCCATGACCTTTTGGTGTACAGGATATTCCAACCAACTGAGCCATACCAGCCAGGGTTTAAAGCGTTTCTTGATTATATACCTCATTACAGATCTCTGCTTTGACTTGTTATAATCATACTATGAGCTGTCCCTTCTAGTTCTTAATAATTCACTGACACTTTGCCGGTCCTTTCTTATGTGGACATTAACTTATTACTTCTCTTGTGTACTCAACTGTTTGTTTACCACATACCATTTGAGTGACAGTGATACCCAGGCTTCTCTAACCTTGTTTTATAAGTCTTTCAAGACAAGTACACATTAATTACTGTTTCACTTAGTGCTTAAATTAACACAGTTTAAGAATTCACATAATAACTACCATATAGAAAGTGCCTGCTATGTATCAGGCCCTAAATAGAAACTCTGTATTAAGTAACTGAGGCTCCAAAATGCCCACGATTATATGGCTACTCTGCAAATTAATCTACAAATCTGTCCCTGAACTTTAGGGTCTCCGACATCCCTTAAACACAGACTCTCTACATCAGAGATTTTTTAGAATGTTTTTTAATTAATTGCCATTTCTAGAAAATAGCCAGATTGCTCCTGGGTTCTATTGGACTGGAAGAAAGTAATCCCTTTACTTCCTTCATTCTTATCAAGATTCATATTTTTAATACAGGCCCATTTCAGCAGGCTCTATCTATAAATGTTTGGTAGAAAAAAAAGTAGGTATAGCAGGGTGAGTCAGAGGTGAAGGCAGGGGGTAGAGGGGGTGAAGGGGAGAAAGAAGAGTGGAAAAAGCTACCTTTCTGCTATGGAGCTAACAAGCTACTGCTCTGTTGTTAACAGATTAATGGAGAAACCAGGACTTTTCTGATGACATGTTATGACAACTTGAAATCTTGAATTATTTTATATCTGGCTAAAATCTTTTAATACTATACAGGTTTTGAAGTCAAAAGACCTGGCTCTAAGTCTAGGCTGTAGTATTCCTTTGCAGAGTGGACTCTGCTCATATTGCATAATATTGGAGGCTTAAATTTCTTCATCTGTGAAAAAGGGATATCACCTCTATATCACCTCTACAAAGGATGGTCATGAGAATCCAGTGAAATATTGTATATAAAAATGGCTAACCATTAGCCTACAGACAAAGAAAAAAGGCCACTAAAAAATACCTGCCTACCTCATGATTCCTAACACTCTAACTTATCTCCTTCCCTCAGGCTCCTTTCCTCCACAGAAAGGAAGGACTCCTCCTCCAATCTTTTCTTCCTGCCCCCCTCCTCAGATATCTAATCTAGTCACAAGATGTCCAGTGTCAACAAGTCACTCACAGAGGGGTAGGCACTCTTCACTGGTAGTTTAGCCATGTAGCTGTAGGTCTTATTCTTTTCTATGGGGCAGTTGACTCCACTCTTACAACCATCAGGCTCAGGAATGGCAAAGGCAATTGGGACACCCATCACGATGCCATGCACCACGGCTTTGCTCCCCTGAGACTGAGTACCTAAGAGGGAAAAAAAAGACAATCAGATAGTGAAGAAAACAGCGTATTTCCAAACTCTAAATTAAAAATTGATACATTCTCAAGCAACAGCATTGCTATTATAGCAAATCATAAAGTCTATAGCTCTTAATTCCCAGGGTCTAGCTCTCTTTGTAGTTATGCTTTGTACCTCTGCAAATGCTTATTACTCCAAAACTTGAAAAATTACTGAATTATACCATAAAAAAAAAGGAATCAGTGGGGGTTGTTTTCTTTGCTCTTAACCCCACCGTGCTCTTCACTCTTAGGCTTGCCAAGGAAAACACGAGGCCAGGTAAGAAGGTAAGTTTATTAGGGCATCCGCATACACAGATGGTTAAAGCATCTGAATACAGATGGGCTGAGCTCCAAGTGGCATCAGCCCTAAGTGGTTGGGAGGTAGTCTCTTTATAGGGTGTAGGGAGGGAACTTTTTGGTGTATGCACACTTTTTCTGAGCAGGAGTAGAAAGCTATTCAATGTAAGGAACAGATTGTTGCTTGAGATAATTTCTAATGCAGGGAGTGAAAGTTACCAAGTGTAAGGAACAGGTTGTTGTTTGAGTTCATCTAAAAGTTACATTCTTATGCTGGGGAGGGGAGAGCCCTCAGGAACATTAAGCTTTTGTTCAGACCTAACATTCACCGCTTTTCATAGTTTCTCAGGAGAACCAGAGCTACTTGGATAAATAACCTCATTCAACAAAGTAACTGATTTTTGGCAGTTAACTTTCTATTTACTATTTACATCAGTTTCTGTCAAAGTGTACTGTGCATCTTAAAGAATTTTAGGAGACTGGTCTCTGAACTCTCAAATACTCCCACACAAAGGATTCCATTAGAAATTAAGAATTAAATAGAAGGAAATGTGGAAAGAATAAGGAATCTACAGAGACATACCATGGGCTGTGACAGTAGAGAACGAGGTAACCTTCAGAAACTGGATACGATTAGAAAGGGGGCATTTCATGCTAAGCTCTGTCCTCCATATGACAAGATGGTCAGGAGAAATAAATATAATAAAATTAGGGCAACCAGAATTATGAGCTGTTAGGTTATTCTGGAGATCCAGAGTATTGGCTTTCCTTTTCTCTTTTTTTGGTGCACCATTCCTGGAGGTACTGCAATACCAGGTCTATGAACGGAGTAGAGAGAGCAAGCTCCTATTCCATCTCCCTACTCCAAAAAGCCATTTAATATATTGTCCTCGGGTAAGGGACGTATCAGATATTAAACTCATAAGGACAGATACCACACTTGATCTCAGCCAAAAGGCCGAGAAGCAATGGGCTCTGTTTCTTTCTTTCTACCTAGGTTAGTGCTGACTTTTGTTTAGAAGGTACTTTTTGAGAAAACAACTCTAGTACTTAGAGCTGTTTTTAGGCTTAAGAATAAGAGATGACGGGGACTTTGAGATTTCTTTTTTTGGAGAGAGGTGCAGTGAAGAAGGAACTAGATTCAGTGCAGAACAGCTCAATTGTGATATCACACGGCTGTGAGGCAGCCCTGGGGCCAGGCCCCTCTCCAGCCAGACAGCTCTGCTCTGCTCCTCCAAGACCCGCCTTGCTTAGCACTTCCTGCTGGGCTGGGCTGGGCTGGTCTTTCAGGTCAGCCAGGGAGACGCATTCTCCAGTCTTCCATGGAATGGGAAAGTGTGCTCCAAGATCTACTGGACTGTCTAGTTTAGTTCAATAGGAAAGAAAATGAGAGAGGAAGTCAAGGGAGATGCCCTTTCTAGAAATAAAGATTTTGCATTAGTCTAGATTCCTGGGAATCTGAAGGTGATGAATGTGGTCCTGGAAAGCAACAGGTTCCAATAATATTTCTTCAAGTTAAAAGAAAGTTCTCAGACTTCTTGATTGCTTCTTGGGTCCTCAGTGAGTTCCCTAAACCTTACAGAGGCTAAGTATTAATTGCTCCTGTATTTTTGAGGCAGAACATAGAATTAATAGCTAGAAGGTATATTGCTTAAAATGACACTTTGGAGGAGTTCCAAAGTCTACAGAATTGGGGTCTCTACTAATACTCTGCAGTCTGAGGCAACACAAGGCTGACATTCCCATAAAAGGCTACTGTGCAATATGGCCTAAAATAGGACATAGAGAAGCCAAGCTGTCTTGTCTCACCTGAGAACACATGGAAATCTCTCTCTGCTTAGAGTCTGGATTCTAGGAAACAGGCATATGGGAATCCCATATGAGAAGGGTGTGTAAGGGTATAGCGAATCCTAGCTTGACACAGGTTGGAAGGGAGGTCACAGAATTCTTGACTGCAGTTCCCCTCCCCCACATTCCCACGCTCATACCAAAACTCGGGATTTATGTTATGCTTTAAGATGAATTTGAAGGTAAGAGTCACTTTTACTCACTACTGGTGAAGGTGACATTGACAGCGTAAGACTGTCCTTTCTGCAGATGGCAGGGCTGAACAGGACATGGGATCACATTCACTTCCTTTACAACTCCAACCTCAGAACCTGCAAAAGAAAAATGAGTTGAAATAGGAGAAAAAATAAACCACTTAGGCTGTCCCTATCTAATGGGAAGATGCTCTATTCTCCCAGTTAGGATGAGCTTTTCTCCTCTGACGCTTGGTGATCTCCAGGAAACTGTTCATATTTGATGGGTAAAAGAGAATTAAGGAAGGTATTAAGTATACATAGCCACTCCCCTACTCTATAACCTGGGAGGGCTATACCATGAAAAATCATCCCCCCATCCCCACACAGGATTATATATATATTATTGATTTCACAGAAAGGAAGGGAGAGGGGGAGAGAGAGAGAAACATCAATGATGAGAGGGAGTCACTGATCAGCTGCCTCCTGCACGCCCCCTGCTGTGTTGAGCCCGAAACCCAGGCATGTGCCCTGACTGGGAATCGAACCTCCATCTCCTGGATCATAGGTCGATGCTCAACTGCTCAATCATGCCGGCTGGGCACCCCCACAGGGTTTTAAAGCAGCACACACATCCTACAAGTGATGGCTCAAGTCTAGCACTACTGTTTCCATTTGGAATCTTGAGACTGGCTGCTCAAAAACTCCCCTCCTCCACCATCTTCCAATCCTGTACTGGTGTTTCTCCAAATTAGTGGTCTTCAAGCTTTGTATATCCCCACCAATGAGAACAACTTTAAGCACTCATCTGCAATATTCAGATGTGTACACTCTACTTTGGAAACGTGTTCTTCAAAGTAAGTATCTTCGGGGCAGGGTGTGTGTCTTTTTTTTTTTTTAATTTCAGTCTAAAAAGGGACAAAAGTGCTGTTTATTTACAATAAATGCTTGATCAGAAAAGGTTAAGTACAAATTGTTAAAAATCCATTTATCTCATCTAGGCCCCTGATGCTGGACAGCTGAATGGGAAAGAATGCAAGAGAACCGATGGTCAACACTGCCTGTAACAGGGTAAGTGTAAGCTCTGCAATTCAGCCATCTCCGTTGAGAGGTAGACTCTGGGACCTGATTCCTGGGTTTAAAATCTTACCAATCTCGCCCGGCTGGGCATGGCTCAGCGGTTGAGCATCAACCTAGGATCCAGGCAATTGGGGTTTCATTCCCGGTCAGGGCACATGCCCGGGTTGCGGGATCGATCAACGACTCTCTCATCATTGATGTTTCTATCTCTGTCTCTCCCCTTCCTTTCCTCTCTCTGAAATCAATAAAGATATGTTTAAAATATATATATATAAAATCTTACCAATCTCAGTAATGGCTCCATTACTTACTGTGTAACCTCAGGGCAAGATATTTAACCTCTCTGGGGATAATAATAGTACCTACCTCATTGAGTAGGTGAGCTAACACACATGTAGCTCTGAGATAAGTATTTGGAACATACTAATGGTATACAGTAGCCCCCTTATCGTGGTTTTTCTTTCTGCGGTTTCAGTTACTCATGGTCAACTGTGGTCCAAAAAAATTAAATGGGAAATTCCAGAAATAAACAATTCATAAGTTTTAAATTTCGAATAGCGTGTTGAAATTTCACCCCACCCCATGACTCATCTCTTTGTTTAGCAAGATAGTTAGCAGCTGACTGTCCTGGTATCACAGTGCTTGTGTTCACATCCCCCTTACTTTACTTAATAATAGCCCCAAAGAGCAAAAGTAGTGATGCTGGCAATTCAGATATTCCAGAGAGACACAGTAAAGTGCTTTCTTCATGTGAAAAGATATGTATGTACTGGAAAAAACAGTATGTACAGGGTGGGGCAAAAGTAGGTTTACAGTTATGAGTACACAAAACAGTTTATTCTTCTGTTATTATTAATTAATTATTGTATTCTTTTCCATATGAACACCTGTAAACCTATTTTTGCCTGACCTTGTATAGGGTTGGGTACTATCCATGATTTCAGGAATCCACTGGGGTCTTAGAATGTATTCCTCATGGATAAAGGGGGGCTACTATATAACCGTTTACTACTATTGTCATCATATCAGGATTCAGTCCATAAATTTAATCTAGATTACCTGCTCCTGAGTGGGTTAGCATGTTCTCTTTTACCACACAAGGTGGGCCTCTCATCTCAAATATACTTTGTGGGTAGAAATTATGGATCCAGCTGATAGAATGGATTCTGTCTCTAAAGTAGAACTCATGAAGACAGAAAGAACTGAAGGTTGAGAGCAAATTATCTGCTTTGAAGTCACCAGGTTAGCTCTGTCCTGTAGGATACGAACTGAGCAGCTCAGGTGGATGCCCTCTGCTTCCTCAGCCTGCGCCTGCTCTTGGGTGGAACAGTTTCATCACACTGACCAACACTGCTTCAGCTAGTCTGTAAATACTTTGCTTGTCCTTTATCCCCAGTTTGCTTCTCCATCATGGAAAAGTTCTCAAACTCTACACTCAAGAATTCTCTAAGCACTGTGTTTCACTCTGTCATATCTTCCACGGATGGGGGGGTGAAAATCCAGAACTTTAAGCAACGGCCTATTGAAAATCAGTGCTTATACTCAAGCTTTCCATGCCTAGCTTCTGCCAGATTCTTTCAAGGCTGGGTCACACGACCTAGAAGGAACTGAGTAAAGGGTAGCACTTGTAGCTCCTTCAGCCAGTTTTTTGGCTGACAAGAGGTTCTTGCACTTCCAATGTCAACAGAACAAACTCCTCAGTCCTAACCTGCAAAAATTACAAAACTAATTTGCTTGGCCTTATTTCTCACTTGAAGAAATGACACTCCAGGGAAAAGGGGGTGCACAGCGGAACTCAAAAGACTTTTGATGTGGGCACTGAAGTTTTTACATTGTATTTCCCAATTCAAAAGTCAACTGAAAATCTGTAACTGAAACGCACCTTCCCTTAAGTTCTTGCCATGGGTGTACACCTGCTTTTTTCAAATGAGTAGAACAATGTCTGGATTTAGTTTTCTTAGTTGTGTGTGTGTGTGTGTGTGTGTGTGTGTGTGTGTGTGTGTGCGTGTTTAATGTTACCGTTGAAACCCAAAGTGGCTCAAAAACACACACCAGTTTCCTACTGCTTGCTAGCTGTGAGAATTTGGGAAAGGGACTCTATGTGCTTGTTTCCTCATCTGTAAAACAGATTGTGAGGGCTGGATGAGTGTCTTCATCCAAATGTTGGCCACTAAATTTAATGGAGGGAAAGACAGTAACCCGAGGTGGTAACAGCACCTCCTCGCTCAGTGCAACAGCATTTGTTAAGAATCAATAGGCCAGCCCGGCCAGGCGGGGCTCAGCGGTTGAGCTTCGACCTGGGATCCAGGAGATCAGGGTTTGATTCCTGGTCAGGGCACATGCCCGGGTTGCGGGCTGCAGCCGATCAGTGACTCTCTCATCGCTGAGGTTTCTCTCTCTCTCTCTCTCCCTCTCCTTTCCTCTCTCTGAAATCAATAAAGATATATTACAAAAAAAAAAAAAAAAAAAATCAATAGGCCAGCAGTCGTTATTCCCTAACCAATCTGTTCCCTAGCCCCCAACTTTTTGCTTCAACATGAATTTTAATGACATGGTGGAAAGAGTATTTACTCCCTCATTTCCTTTTTCAACAAATACTGATTGAGCAGTTACTATTACTTGGGAACTGGATGTAAAGGAGCAAACTTATGCTGGTTCCCATTCTGCTGTGTGACTTTGGTTAAGTTACCTAACATCTCTGGAATTCAATGACTGACTTTTAGATAGTTTCCTTCCAGCTCACAAATTTTACAAAATCAGTGTCATACCTCTTCCATTTATCCTTGCACCTCTCCACTTCAGAAAAGTTCGGCTGGAATAATTAATGCTATAGACTTGACTGAACGAACTCACAATGCCTACGCCCTTCCCTCTTGCATTTCCCATCCAAGATTCCAACCTCAGCAGCAACAGGGGCTTATGTGTCACAAGCTGTGACCAGAAATACGAATTTTATATAAAGGAGGAATTACAAAACTCCAGAGCCCAAAGGTAACGCTAACGGAGAAAATCATGAAAAGGAGAAGTGACTTTTGACTTGTCAGCAAAAGGTAAAATAAAAAGCGAACAGAGTGCGGAGGGAGAGGCCGTGCGAGATACAAGGCAAACACAAAAGTCCTGCGCCCCACCCCTCAATCCGCGCGCTGCCTATGGACCTTCGGTTCCGCCCTACAAACTTTAGGAAACTTCAGCAAAAGGTCCATCCACCTCCAGGAAGGTCCAGGGACCCCGAACACGCGTTCCAAGGGCAGAGACAAAGTTGTGCGCGGTCGCGTTTCCTCGAGGCCGGCGCTTCTCGCCTACCGCACCCCACCGCACCCCACCGCACCGCACCTCACCGCACCGCACCCCACCCCACCCCACGAGGGACCCAAAGCTGAGCCTACGGCACCCGCCCAACCTAGCTCGGGTCTCCGCGCGAGCTTCGGGCTGAGACTCCCGCCGAGAGCGCGGGAACCTCGGCACGGTGCGGGGCTCACCGCAGTCTTTGAAATGCACGGGCTCCGCCAGGGCGGAAGCGCTGAGCGCCAGGAGCAGGAACGCGGCGGCCGAGAAACACATCGCTGCCAAGGAACTTCCAAGCGTCGGGAAGGAAGAAGCGGCCGCGGCAGTCACAAGATAAACCTGGCGGGGCGGGCTCGGGGAGGAGCTCAGTCAGGCGACCCGCGCCAGCAAACAAGGCCTCGGCCCGCCCGCGCCCCGCCCCCGGCTGCAGGGAGCCAGGCTCCGGTCCGTCTCCTCCCACCCCGTCCACTTCGCCGCCGGGCGGGCGAGGATACATCCCCGCCCCGTGCGTTTCCGCTCCCGCAATGGGAACATTTCTAGCCAATAAAATTCCTCTGCCTCTCGAACCACCCAATCGGCGTGCTCGGAGGCGGGGGTCTCTGTGGGTTCCGCCTCCCGAGGCCCAGGCGGAGAAGGGGATTGGATGACGCGAGGGGTGGGGTTTGTGGAGGAAGATGGCGGCCGCCCGGGGTTTATCCCTGTCGGCGGCGGCGCTGAGAGCCGTCACCCCCTGGTGGAGGAGCAGGTACCAAGCCTAGAAGGGCACTTGGGAAATCTAGTAGGTTTTGCGCCTTCCAGGACTAAGCGGAAACTAAGGTCCACGGGGGAGGTGAGGGTGTGGCGGGAGGCTGCCCAGTTGGAGGTCGTCGCGTTTGGCGTGAGGCAGTGCCGGTGGGCGTCGTCAGGTTTGGCTTCATTCTGTCCAGATGGGGGTCGCCAGGTGCCCCTCTGCTCGCGGGCTCAGCGTCCTCCCTTGCGCGTGGCAGGCTCCTCGGGGCTTCCGCCCGACCTCAGGCGCTTCGGGCAGCGTCGTCCTCCAGCCCCGAGGCTGGCGAAGGGCAGATTCACCTCACCGCCAGCTGCGTCCAGGTAAGAGGGGCGGCGGTGGCCGGACTAGGGCCCTCCCCTCGGCCCACCCTTCTGCCTCCCCTTGCCTAGCATTCCGGATCCCCTCTTCCTGCGTTTCAGAGGCTCCTGGAAATCACCCAAGGCTCAGAATTCCTCAGGCTGGAGGTGGAGGGAGGTGGATGCTCCGGATTCCAATACAGATTTTCACTGGATACAGTTATCAACCCGGACGACAGGCAAGGAGGAAGGGGTGGGTCCTCGAGAACCGAGCGGGAGGGATAAAAGCGTGTCCAGTTTAAGGTGCACTTTTATCCCAAATTTAAAAGGTTTGCTGAAGTTGCTTAACACCACCCTTCTCACACAGTGGGGATACAGTGAAGATTTGTTGTCTTGAAGATTTGGTGTTTATGATATTCAAATTTACTAAGTTATAGGAGGAGAATTGGCCTGCCTGGGTCCATAGGGTAGTTGATAGAGTTAGGCTGGACCGGATTCCAGGCCTAAATCTCAACATTTCCCAGTATTCATTCCATTGAATCTTTTTGCCTCAACATCTGCACCTTTTGGAGGTAATAAGGAATGCTTCCTCAATTTCAGAAAACAACGTGCACCTCTCACATCAGGGCTCAGAGGGTGTCATGTTTTTGGTGTTTATGATATTCATTAATGCTTCTCTCCTGTTTTTTTCTTCAGGGTATTTGAACAGGGTGGGGCAAAAGTGGTGGTTGACTCTGATAGCTTGGCCTTCGTGAAAGGGGCCCAGGTGGACTTCAGCCAGGAACTGATCCGAAGCTCATTTCAAGTGTTGAACAATCCTCAAGCTGACAAAGGCTGCTCCTGTGGGTCATCCTTCTCTGTCAAACTCTGATTCGATGACAGGTGACCTAGAGATTGCTGCCATTGGTACCAATTGGAGGAACCTGGGATTAGTCGAATTTTAGTGGTTTCCTTCCAATCATGTCCCTCCCTCAATTCAGGATTGTTGTGTTTTGCCACCATTATTTTCAGAATGTGAAGCTGTTACTCTTGACTTAATTTCTCCTGCACAATTCTAAAGCCAAGGCCCTAGATGCCGTTACCTAAGATTTAATAACTAGTTGAAATGCAGTGTAATCTGTAGAGCCTCCAAGGTTCCAAAATTTGAGTTACTTCTCTGGCCTTCAGAGGTGCTCATACATATATGTAAAACTATGTATAAAAGCTATATTTTACAGAAAGTCCTTATTTACTTGTGTTTTGGATCAGTCTTAGATTAAGTAGCTTGAACACTTGTTACTAGGCCAGAGAGGATGAGAAAGGCAAGTGAAAAGTTCTCATCTTCATCTCACCCTTCCTGAATGTTCTCCTTGACTTATCTTTATTTCCTATGCAGTTCGTGGTCTACTTCCCATTTGTTAGGCAGATACATTTTCTCACACTCAGAATTTTATTTTATTTTAAATTTTATTTTATTATTTTCATCACCATTTATCCATTCTATGCCCTCTTACACGCTCAGAATTTAGATTCACAAAACCAAAAGCCCATCACTCAGAAAACAGACCTAACTCCCACTGATACCCTAATTACTTGAAAAATAGCCCCTGCAGTCCCACAGACATTTCAAGATTCTGTGATCATTTAGTGACTGAATCTCTTAAGGGTATGTTGCTTCACTTGCCTTATGGCGTAAACATCTCTGGTCTGTGCATAGCAGGAACTGGTCCCTTTGTTGGAATAGATAACAGATAACTCAGGGATTTTCTTTTAGGTTGAATTACCAGATAAAATGCAGGATGCCCAATTAAATTTGAATTTCAGATAAATAGTAAATAATTTTTAGTATAGGTATGTCCAAATATTGCATGAGATATACTAAAAATTGTTTGTTGTTTATCTGAAATTCAAATTTAACTGGGTATCCTGTATATTTCTTTATTAAACCTGGCAACTTCACTTTAGGATTACTGAAGGAAAAGCATTTTAAGCCACAAATTCCAATGAATTTTAAAGTATTTGTTTGAGCCCTGGGCAGATGGCTTAGTTGGTTGGAGAGGGCTCAATTCCCAGTCAGGGCATGTACCTGGGGTGTGGGTTTGATCCTCGGTTGGGGCATGTATGGGAGGCAACCAATCAGTGTTTCTCACATCAGTCTCTCTCTAAAAATCAATAAAAACATATCCTTGGGTGAGGATTAAAAAAAAATTAAAGTACTTGTTTGGGTATGGCATTTAAATAGGCTACAGAGCTAGAAATTGTTGTGGTATGTGTATGACTGCTGGGGGAGCCAGAACTGCATGGACTGACAACGAAAAATACCACCACCAGGATGAATGACTTATAAATGCTAATGTTGGGGAAACCACACCCCAGTTGATTCTGGAAGAATTATTGGTTAAACCCATCTTTTCCTCCAGAGCCTAAAAGTTTGTTACAGTAAAAACTTGCATTTCTGGCCTGGATTGGAACATTTCTAGACTAGATTAGAATTCAGGTCATTCAATAAAAGAATTTACCATTAAAAAATGGAAATACAGAATTTAGAAACAAAGTATCTAAAATAGAGGGGGTAGAGGGGGTCATTGGGGGGAAAAGGGGACATCTGTAATACTTTCAACAATAAAGATAAACTTAAAAAAGTATTTGAGATAGAAACTTAGATGCTTACATTTTTATCATGGGAAAATCTAGGACTTCGAGAAAACAAACCTATCCTGTGTAGACAATGTGTACAAAGAGGAAAGAAGGTACACTCAGAAACCTGAGCAGATTTCTTAGCAGGTTTTCATAGGCTGAAACCAGTATGCCATGGAAATGTCTGTGTGTAACTTTACTAAAACATTGAAAATTGCTGTCTGGCCGGTGTGGCTCGGTGGTTGAGCATTGACCCAGAAACCAAGAGGTCATTGTTCAATTCCCGGTTGCCCAGGTTGTGGGCTCGATTCCCCAGTGGGGGGAGTGCAGGAGACAGCTGATGGATGATGTTTCTCTCTCATCAATGTTTCTATCTTTCCCTCTTCCTTCCTCTCTAGAAATCAATAAAAACATTTTTTAAAAAATTGCTACCAGTGAGCATAAGCATAATAGCTTTAGTAGCTAAACCATTGAGTTGTAGTGGCCTATTAGGAACAGGATGCCTTAGAATGCCTATATCTAAGTACCTACTGTTAATGAGAAAAATGGAATTTTGTGTTTAGAAAGGGTGGATTTCTGTGTGAAATCTTATTCTGGGGGAACTTCAGAGTAACAAGAAGTAACAACGGAGACTTCTTGTTACTTCAGAGTTACAGGAAGTCTCCATTGGAGGTGAGTGACAGAAATTTTAATAATGGGGCATGGGGAAATGATAGCATCAAGTGGTGACAGGCAGTTTGCTTGGAGTAAACAGCAATGTGAAACAGGGTTAGGACCTTTCAGGGGCACTTTCTGACCAGATGCCGCCTTCCTGGCAGGCCATAAAGTGGGCAGATATTTTCACAAATACTGCTGCTCACTGTGCTAATTCATTTATACTCTTTCAGCATCAATTGGAAGGTATTTTTGTTTGTTTTTGCCTCCCTTTCAAGGGGAGGTTATCAAGGCCCTATTTGTTGCAGAATTGATTTTTTTAAACTCACTATGCAAGCTAGTGAGTGCCTGGGGCAGCATGCCCTACGTTTGCCTTAGCAAAATATAATAGTGCAGGAAGCAAAGGCAGGGGAGCCTTGGATCTGCTTTATGTTGTGAATAGCTTTATGTTGTTTGTTCCAAAGAGGGGGCCTCTTGGTCAGCGTCCAGATCTTACCTTGTTGCGGTATGAAGCTTTAGTTATATGATTGATAGTGACTAGTGGTATGAAAACTATAGGTGTCCCAACTACCCTTTGTTTCTTTCATAATCAGGAGAAAACAGGTTCAGAAGTAAAAGATTAGGAAGGACTACTAAAGTAGGTGTCCAAGAAGATACTATTTTTCTTCTGAGAATTGAGCCCTATTCTTGTGGCCTTTTGTTATAAAGCATCCTAGTAGAGGGTTGACATTTGACAGGATCACCCTGTGTAGAGAAGTGGGCAGCACTGGTGGTCATGGTGTAGCTCTCCCTTAAATTCTGGCCCTGAGCTGATGTCTTACAACTTGCAGTGGGCAGGGAACACTGTCCACTGCAACATTATTATGGTTTTGTATGTTTGTCTCGAAGGCAAGAAACTACTTTTCTAGGTATCTAGGATTGATATTTATGATTTTTTAAAAATCCACCTGCCATTTCTCCACAGAAATGCCACAGGACTGCTTAAGGGAAGTTTGCTTTAAGAAGTTTTGAAATAATGATCTGGCTTTAATTGTAAAATGTAGGTAAATATATAAAGAGAAGGAACATTTAAATAGTCTATGGCCAGCAGCTGTATTTAAAAATATTTTATTTTTTGAGTAAGACGTATGGTACAAATTTCCAAGAGACACAAAAGGGGGATACAATGAAACGTGTCCAATCCTGCACCCATCCACCGTCATCCTCCCCACAAATTGCCATTGTTTCTAAGAATTTAGCTCACAGGTATATAATTCCACAGATACAGTATGAAATAACATTTGCACAAGAATATTCATTATAGCATATTTTTAATAGCAAAAGATAGGAAACAATGGAAATGTCCACCATTAGGGGACTGATTAAATAAATTATGGTTTATCCATTCAATGGAATAGTATACATTTATAAAATATAATGAGACAGCTCTTATGTGCAAGTATATGTTTAGTGAAAAAAGCAAGTGTAGAACAGCATGCATAGTATGCTGTTTGTGCTTTTAGTGCATGGAAATGGATATGCATGAAATATCTCTGGAAGGGCAAGCGGGGTGGGGGTGGGATGGGTGCGAGGGTTGGGGGAGGGCAGTGGGAACAGCTTTTAAGAAAGCGCAGTGCCATCAGGGTGATTTGAGGAGTGGTAAGACAGCCTCTGAAGTATGGGGTATGAAATGGAATTAGCAGATGCCCTATTCACTTTCCTTTCTGTAGACAAATAGCAGCATGTGTTACACTTTGTCGTTCAGCCTCCTTTTCCCCTTAATCTACTTTGGATATCTTACCAAGGCAGTTAGAGCCACGTTTTCTTTTTCTTTGTAGGGCTCCATAGCAATTAATTGTTTCTGGTCTTTTGCTATTACAAATAATGCTATAATAACCTCTTTCATATGTCATTTCACATTTGCTGAGAATATAGCTGAAGATTAAATTCCGAGAAGTGGAATTACTGATTCAAAGAGTAAGTGCTTTTATAATTTTGAAAGACATTTCCATATCCAGAACTTGTATCAATTTATACTTCTGTCAGCTATATAGGTGAGTGCCTCCTTCCCCAGAAACTTGCCAACTGACAAAGTATCTCAGTGTGGTTTAATTTGCATTTCTTTTATTATACATGAAGGTCAGAATATTTTCATATAAAAATAGTAAATAGGATTGTTGGACATTTAAATGAAATTTGTGTATAGCACTCAACATTGCCTAGCACATAGCAAGCATTCAATAAGTTATTGTGTGATGGGTGACCGTCAGAGCAGCAGGTAGGACAGGACAGATTAAATTAAGAAAATGGTATTCATTTCCATGTCTCCAGGCACAGGGAGCCTTGTTCACTTACGTTGCTGTTCATCAGAGAAACACAAAGAGCTTTCCTTGTCTCAGAAGAGGAAAGAGCCCTTTCCCATTGGAACCCAATCATAGGCTATTGGCAGAGCTGGCAAAGGGTGGGCACAGCCTCCTCTCTTAATATTTAGACTTAGCCAATATGGTAAATTTGGTTTAGTGTAAAACAAAAACAAAAGAGCCCAGATGTACATTTCTTTATTCTGTTGTGATGGTAAATTCCCAGCTAGCCAAGGTTGGGTCTCTACTTGTAAACTCAGGAATGCCAGCCAGCCATTTTATGAAGGGAAGAGGGCAGAGGCTCCTGAGTAGAGAGGAGAAACAACATAGGAAATCTGGCTTCCCCCAAACAAAACTACACTGTATTTCACAAGCTAGAAAGTAGACCTCTTTATTTTTAGCACATCAAATCGGAGAAATGTCTTTCCTGTAAGGAGCAGTATGTATTTAATACAGGTGTTCTGAGACAGGAACCCTGTCTTATGGTAGCCCTTGTGCACTGCTGGGTACATTTTGAATATTTACTCAAAGCTACTGAATATTTTCTTTAGACTTGTATAAATCCCTGTCTCCCCCCTCCCCCACTCTTTTTCTCGATTCCCTAAATTTTTAATATTTCCCTCTTGCTTTCTCAGACTCCTTGCTCCCTTTCATTTGTGTCTCTTACACTCAGCAAGCTAGTATCAGTCTTGCTTCTCTGAGATGAAGGGATCTTCTGCCCCTCTCTGGGGCCACGGAAGTGGCTACAGGATGATATGGCAACATCTGGTCCAGACCAGACTGGCTAAGCGGCAGTGATGGTTCTTGGGAGGAGGCGTTGGAGTTACTCCCCACACTTCCTCCAGTCCTTTTTTGCGCCATAGATTCTGAAGGGCCATCCCAGGACAGATGTAGCCTCTGACCCAGTTTTGGAATCATTGGGGTGATATGTGTGGGTCATGGCTAGAAGAGGGTGTCTGCAGTGTGAGGCCTAAGGACCTTGCACATTTGCACAACTTGAGGGGGAGAATGAGGGCCATCCTTTGGTAAGCATCTCGTAGCAAGGCCAGGACAGATGGCGGACTGGGCCTCATGGCCAGTGGATGAAGTATTAAAGCATTTGGTGGTGGTTGAGCCAAGCAAGGGCATGGCGACATGGAGGCAGTGACAGCTCACAGCCAGAGCCTAAGCTGGGAGAGATGAGAAGCAGGCAGGGCTGGCTGGGAGTGGGGTTGCAGGGCCTCCTGCCCGATGTCTTCATGGTGTCTTCCCAGCTAGGAAAGCATCCTCGAGGTCCCCGCCTGAGGCCCATTTCCAGGTAGCTGCCCACACTGACCCTTCACTGCTACTCCTTGGCAGTGCAGTGGGGGGGCCCTGCCTCGGCCACATAACCTGGGGAGCAGTGGCAGCGGTAGGAACCCTCCGTGTTTTCACAGTGACCATGGGCACAGAGCGCAGCAGGCCCGTTCAAGTCGTCACACTCATTCACATCTAAGAGGAAGGAAAGCAGGAGAGCTGGTGGGAGCCCAAGTCCTCTGGCCTGTTGCTTCTGGCCCTCAGGTCACTAAGCCCTGCCCCCCCCCCCCGTGGAATCCTAAGTATGACAGCCAGAGGCTGAACTCACTGCCCCAAGCTAAGCTACTCAAAGACACAAAGCAGGTAGTAGTGAGCCCTTACAGTGCCCAGGAGAGTGGCCATACTCTGTCCCTGCCCTTTTCCTGTCTCAGCATCTCCATGGAAAGGGCTTTCTAAACACAGATGTCAACCTTCCTTTGGAGCTTTCTCACCACCCGACCTGGCCTGGCCCTGGGCAGCCTCACTCGGGGGCCATGGTGGATTTTCCAGCCATTCTAAGTTTAGTCCCGCATCCCTAAAGTGAGCAAGGGGCCAGTCTGACTTTTCCACATGGAGCCATCAGGGCCAGTCTGCTTCCCGGGCATTGCCACTCTGATGCTAAACTTACCCACACAGGCCATGTGGGCCATGTCTAGCTGGAAGCCCTCAAAGCAGTCACAGGTGTAGCCTTCCCGCACACGCACACAGCGGCCATTCTCACAGCCGTTCAGGATGCCGCACTCCTCTGCCTGAAGCCCTTCGAAGCCAGCCTGGTGGTCTGGTAGGAAGTCAAGAGAAGGAAGCTGATGCCCAGCCTCTGTGGCTCAGTGGTTGAACTTCATTTCGACTTACGATCCATGAGATCGTGGTTCGATTTCTGGTCAGGGCACATGCCTGGGTTGTGTGCTCGATCCCCAGTGGGGGGTGTGCAGGAGGCAGCCGATCAATGACTCACTCTTCACTGATGTTTCCATCTCTCTCCCTCTCCCTTCCTCTCTCTAAAATCAATAAAATATATCTTAAAATAAAAATAGAAGGAAGCCCAACCCTGGGACCCTCACCCTCCACTACAAAGGGTTGCCCTGTTGAATTTCTGGTGTGGGGTGGGGAGGGTCGTAAAACTCTCACAGAAAGATGCTAAAACAAAAGGCGGTCCTCTTAAAAAATAATAGTCCTTTTAGGTTGGGTAGGCCTTTAAGTGAGACCTGTAACTGAGGCCTCCAGGAAGGTTGGGATTCACTGCTTTCACAACGCCAGGGCTCCTGAGCAGTGGGTCTGTACAGTTTTGATTTTGTTGTGGTTGGTTGAAGTGATAGGGACACTTACAACTTCCAAAGATTGAGCACCTGAATTAACCTGAAATATAATTATGTTACTTAAAAATTAGAGAACACATATACTTATGTGAACAGGGGTTTAAGTTTCTTTTTCCTAGGCCTTTACGCCCGCACACTCCCCTTGATCCCAGAGGAAGCAAGGAGGTGGCACAGCTGTGGACAATGTATCTTTGAACAGGCATGGTCAGGCTGGCCCAACCAGGAGTCAAGATATCATCTTATCGAGACATCGCCAGATGACCAAGAACAAAAGGATGACATATGCAGACTTCTGAGACTACATGTAGCTGCATTCTGTTCCCAGCCTCAGTTTACCCCATTTCCCTATATAACCCTATCCCTCAGGCCATTCCTTAAGACAGGTTTTGGATACTCCTATGCTCCCTTGTTTTCTTGGTTGGCCAGCCTTCTCAATAAGTACCTTACATGATTCAACCCTGCCTCCGCTGAATTGGACACAGCTATAGGCAGCCCGAACCCCACCTGGGTTTCCCGGTAACAGGAGGGTGTTTTGTTAAAAACTTTACTTTTTTTTCCCCCTGCTGGGAGGAGATTGGCAGCAAAAGTAGATTACCCTCACTCAACACAAAGCAAATCTACCAGGTCTGCCTAACCCTCCTTTCTCACTAAGCAACTCCCCACCCCTGAAAAGACCCCATCCCTAGACTCAGTGCAGTCAAGTCAGTCTGGTACGGTGGCTGGGCCTGTGGCGGGTGCACTACACAGATGCCAGGCCTGACTTCCTCATTAGAATCCAAGTCCTGAGTGCTGGGGTCACTGCCACTTACAAACCAAGTCACCACCAGGGCCTTTAAAGTGATTGGAAATCCTGAATTAACACTTCAGGTCACAAGTTTGAACTTGTGGAGCAGGCTGTTCTGCACACCCTATGGGTGAGGGTGAAAAATGGGCCATACATGTGTACCTGCTTCCTCCACCTGCTTTCTCCCACTCTCAGCTTCCTCCCACCGGGAAGCTTTTGAGGTGGGGACGGTGGGGTCCTGTAACTCTATCCCCTGTGCTGGTTTACCAAAGGGAGTTGTTAGGGTCTGACTTGGGCATTTGGAGTTGTCCCGAGTGACCCGTGAGAGGGCTTGGAGTATCTTTCCCCTTCCCTGTCCTCACCCTGCTGGCAGTCACTAGCAGGTGGAGGAGATGGAAGTGAAACTGGTGCCCACCTTTTCCCCATCTTTACAGCAAGACAGACCTGGATAGCTGGCCACATAGTGGGGCTGGAGTTCTGAGGGCTGCAGGGGAGACTCAAGGCCTGGTGCATGGTCCCTTGGGTGGCTGGCTGTGTTGGGGAAGGGCGGCTCAGGGATGGCGTCCTCAGGGCCCAGGTAGTTGTAGAAGGGGGCCCCATCTGGGCCATAGAGGCTGTAGTGCAGGTCCTCGGGCCCAGGGCCATACTCATAGCCTGGTCGGAAGTGGACCCCGGCCTCCCGCTCTGCTTCAATCCGGGCCACGTTGCACAGCTGAGCATAGACCTCTGCCAGGGAGGAGGGAGAGGAAGTTGGGCCCAGCTTCTGGTAGCTAGAGCCTGGTGTGCTGTCCCCTGGCTCACTGCCCCAGGGAGAGGGAACATGCTGGGACTGGTGCCCTCTGAGAGTTCCTGGCAGTGCCCCACCATTCTATCCCCAAAGAATAGGGTCTGAAGACAGGGCCACTACTCTAGCTGCCCTCCTTTCTAAATCCCTCCTTCCAAGGCCAGGGCATTCTTTACCCTGAGGCCCAACCTGGTTCTGCAGGTGTCTCCCCTCTCTGCGTGAAGGCACAGGCCACCCCTCTCACCAGAGCTCCTGGGGGGGCACAGAGCGCACTGCTGGCTCCAGGCCTCGCCATCCTGGCAGCAGCATTCTGTGTAGGTGGTGCGGTGCCCATGCAGGGGTTGGCTGCACACATAGTTGGTGACTTTTTTCCAGCAGATGTCCATGTGGATGTCGTGGTCAGGCAGGTCTTCTAGTGGCATAGACAGAGGCCCATGAGCCCTCCAGTCCAGGTCCCCTTGCCCCCGCTGCCCTCCCATCCCGGGCCCACTGACCCACGCTGCTGGTGCTGTTTACACAGCGCTGCTGGCTGGGGTCCAGGGTGAGGGGTGGGCTGCAGAAGCAGTGGAAGGAGCCCTCTGTGTTCACACACTCGCCATTCTCACAGGCCATGTCCTGGCACTCGTCGTGATCTGTGGAGGCAGGAAAAATGGAGGACAGTGTGGGGCAGTGCCAGGGTGGCTTGCCCACCCACCACCTTCACGGAAAGGGATTTGCTTGTAATTGATAATGAAGAGGTGGCACCCTGCCTCCCCCTCCCCTGCCCCAGCCCAGCCTGGGTGGCCCCTCCCCAGGGATACTTTCCCAACAGGTCCCCACATACAATCCCTGACGTCCCACAGCTCCCCTCACCTCAGACCTGCCTGCTGCCGCTGGAGTCTGGCCCTGGAAGGGGAACTCCCAGCCAGAGGGGCCGGCTGGCAGGGCTGGGTGGGCCTGGGGTGGGGAGGGGTGGAGTGTGTCCTCACCCTCACACTTCCTGCGGGTGGCATCGTAGTGGTAGCCAGGGTTGCACAGGCAGATGTAGCCAGGAACCGTGTTGAGGCACCGGCCGTTCTGGCAGAGCCCAGGCCCAAACATCACACACTCGTCAGCGTCTGTGGAATGCAGGGCCGAGGTGAGGGCAAGGCGAGAAGCAGTGCCTGAGACTCAGGGCTCCAAAACCAGACTCACTGGGTTTGAATCCTGGCCCTGCCACTTGCTGGTGGAGAGAGTTCAGGAAACTTGCTTAAGTCCTTGCCTCAGTTTTCCACCTAAAAATGTAGATACGACTAACCTCTTACAGTTGTTATGAGGATTAAAAGATTAATACTTGTAAGGTGTTCAAAATAGTGCTTGGCACATAGCAAGCACTTACAGAAAGCTGCTTCAACTTCCGTCGTTTCTTTGCCCAGCTCTAGGATTAGGGCGCTCACACCTAAACTACCCAATTTGAGTATGGGTTCCCCAAAAGTGCTAGCTTCATAAGTGGGGCAGGGAGATAAGCAACTGCCTCTGGCCCCTGCACAGTGGCACACCCCTCTCCCTCCCTGTGCCCTGAGACTGGGTCAGTCAATACAGCCTAGTTTGTTCCTGGAGGGCTCAGCCCCGGGGGAGCAGAAAAACCAAGGTGGGGTTGTATGAACATTCCTGGAAGGGCTCCGGTCAGAACTTCCAGCCTTAAACTCTGCAGGTCATTAGGACAGGGATGATGACTGACTGGGGAGTCTGGGGCTGTGTGCAGTGCAGAGCTTCCCAGGACCTGCTGGAGGGCCAGGCTGGGCCAGCTCAGGTGAGTGGAGTCTGGGGAGCAGGATGTGTAGGGAGGTTACCTGTGTACGTAGTCTGTCCAAACATCCAGGCTCCTTCCACAGGGATGTAGCCTTTACCACTAGGGCAGATCTCACTGAATTCCACTGTAGGGAGGCATCCAAGCTTAGAGAGAGGCAGGCTCTGCCCCCTTCTCTCAGTGTCACCCTGCAGAGCTGACCCTGAGAGGATTTAGGACAATTAGGGGCTTTACCTGAGTCCTCAGCAGGGCAGAGCTCACAGGTGTCTCCCCAGCGGGCACCCTGGGTGCAGCAGCACTCGGCCTGTGTGGTGTTCCGGCCCAGGAGGCTGGAGCAGGGTGGCTGGTCTTTGTGCCCAGAGTAGCATTCCATGCGGATGGGGCCCGAGAGGTGGTCCCCTGGTGGGGTCTCGGGGATGCTCTGACCTATGTGTGATAGATGTCCCTTATTATTGTCTGTTCATGGCTCTCTGGGATGCCCTAACCTTTACAAATTTAACATTTATATACCACTTTATAGTGCACAAAATGCTTTTTCCCATATTACTCACTTGATGTTCTCAACAACTTTATGTGGTGAGTATTATGTCCATTGGCTTCCTTTTACAGATGGGCAATTGAGACTTAGAAAAGCTAGCTGACTTGCCACAACCCTCAGCTATTAAGTGGCATAGCAGGGAGTTAACCCCAGTTTCTCAGGTGCCAAAGCCCCTGCTCTTCCCAGTATACCCCCCTGCCTTCTGCCACTACAGTGGGGTGCCCTCAGTCATAAGGGAAGCCCTCTGCCCATTCCTCTGCTTCACACTGTACCCCACTCCCTCCCACCCTTCCTGTTCTAAGTCCTGCTTTCTTTTCCCCAAGTTAGAGAAGGCCAGCTGAGTCCTGGTCCAGCCTGGGGTGAGAGGCTGAATGAACCCAGCGGCTCTGGGGTGCAGTGGGAAGAGGAGAGTCCAGCTTAGCTCTGCTTCCAGGCCTCCCTCACCTAGAAGGTCTCCTGGTGTTAGATTGAGGGTCCCTCCAAGGCTCAATCTGAGATCCCTAAGGACAACCTAAGTCAGCATCAGAGCTTCCTGAGCCTCTTGTAGGGTTCCTCACAGCCCTGCAGCCTCCTGGATGTTTCTTGGCCTGGAGCAGAACCCCTCTTGCCTTGCTGCACTCTCAGACTCCTTGCCTCTCTGCACTCCATTCCTAAGCTGCACCCCTGCCCCAGTCCTGGCCCAGACTCCCTCTCAGTGCCCAGTGGTTGGGTGGAGTATGGAGCATGCTCACCTGCAGCCCCCCGCGGACGGCAGTGCCCCTCCTGAGCATCATACTCCTCCAGGTCGCTGGCACAGAGGCACAGGAAGGAGCCCTCCACGTTCTCACAGAGTGCCGCCCCACACACTGCCAGCATGAGCTCACACTCGTTCACATCTGCCAGGCATGAGGACAGGCTTGTGGGTGGGGAAGGGGCAGCCCCTGCCCTCTACCCCTGCTTCCAGCCTGGGGGGCAGATACTCATCCCCTCAAAAGAAAGAGGCTGGGTCTTGGGAGAAGAGCATAAGTGGGTATGAGTTAGCAGGAAGGAGGAACAGAGGGCATGGAAGAGAGAGAGAAGGGTCACAGACAAGGGTCACTAGACAGAGAAGAACGGCTCCTCCCTCGGCACATTCTCTGAATCAATGTGCCTCCTAAGACCCTGAGGTCTCTGGAGAGAAGGGTGGGGCCTCCATCAGTCTGCCGGCTCCCCCACTGGTAGAATGTGGCCACATTTCCTCTACCAGCCTGGCCAAGGCGCCAGCGGTCGGGTGTAGCTGAAATCTCCTTTCCTTGCCCACTCCATGAGGGCCCATTATGGAGCCACGTGACCATGGACATTTCAGGAGGAGGGCCCTAGGGCCTCTATCCAAGACGGCCAAGGTCTGTGGAAACGGGATGAAGGGCCCAGAGCCTCCCTTTCCCTGCCCAGAGCCTAGCTGGCCCTCCGGCTTCTCACCGATGCAGTCCCAGCCGGAGGACGAGGTCTCGAAGCCCTGGTCACAGAGGCAGCGGAAGGAGCCCTCCGTGTTGTCGCAGAAGCCGTGGCTCCCACACACGGTGTCATTGGCACACTCGTCTATGTCTGCGGGACAGTGGAGACCAGAGTGTAGGACACATTCTTACACACTTTATTTGCTGGGAATACTTATTTACTTGGCCTATTAACACCAAAACAGAGGACAAGAAAACTCTAACATTCCTCTTCAATTTCTGTGTGAGCCCTGCTATATGGAAAACATACAAACTCAAACAGCTGCAAAAATAATTTCCTCAGGATGAGAGAGTTTCTAGCTGGGTACATGAGAACAAGGTGTCTTCAGCCCTCCCGCTTATGACACCCCCAGCCCCACTCACCAATGCAGTCTCCAGTGGGGGCCATGTGGAAGCCAGGCTGGCAGCCCAGGACACAGCGGTAGGAGCCAGGGTTATTCTCACACTTCCAGGCCCCACACACCGGGTCTCCGTAGTCCTCACACTCGTCAATATCTGTCCCCAGAGCCACAAGAGGAAACAGGTTACTGCTCTGGCATTAGAAACAGGCCCCAATTCTCTGGCATTAGAAGGTCATGCCCCACCACCTCTGGGGTCTTTGATCTGTCCCAAATTACTGTGATCATCTCAACCCCAAAACATCAAGTTCAGGGTCATTTCCCCTGGCCCAGCAGGGATGAGCATCTGAAAGAGAGCTCTGTGCTCTTTAGGAAAGCACTGAGCTCTCAGCCTGCTCCCCCCGCCTCCCCCCCTCCCATTGCAGAGCACTTTATACTTCTCTGTATATAAAACCTTCACTGAAGTGTATTACAGAGAGTTGTCTTCATATCTGTCACCCTTGCTCAATTTCACGATTGCCCGTAACTGTCTATTTGTCCTAGCAAAAGATATTGAACCTAGCAGGTGTTTAATAAATGTCTATTGAATCGGTTTGGCTTCAAAAACTAGATTGTGTGCCTTGCCCGCACAAGGATTATGACTGTCTCCATCTTGCAATCCTTGCACAGTCCCTGAGTCAGCAGAGACTCAATAAATGCATTATCCATCGGGTGATTAATGTGTGGAAAGTGCTCTGCTTCCCGGAAGCTGCAGTTGCTGATCCCAGGGAGCTGGGGACCAGGCAGGGGTGGAGGTGGCAGACGTGGGGCAGAGCCTGTCCATTCCCCCTTGAAGCCCTTACCCACACACTCCCCGTTCTCTGGGGAGGGCTGGAAGCCAGTTTCGCACAGACAGTTGAAGGAGCCCTCGGTGTTGACACAGCGCCCTCCCAGACACCGGTCTGTGACTGTACACTCGTCCACATCTAAAACAGGGACATCAATCAGCAGACCCAGCCGTGGGACCCTAGGGCCCTGGGCAGCTTCCTGTGGGCCCTAAGTAGCCCATAGGAGGGCCAGGGAGTGGATCAGGGTAGGAAAGGGCTGAAGATATGAGGAGTGCAAAGCTGGAAGGCAGAGGCCAGGCTGGGGGGAGGAGCCCTGGAACCGGGGCTCTGTCAAGGAGAGAAGGGTGACCCTCAAAGACTTCAGAGGGTGCACGCGTGCTATAGACATTGCAGAGGCCCTGGTGAAAGTGTCCCTCCCTGACACTTGGCTCCTCATTACTGTCAGCCTCCCATCTTCCCATCCCAGGGTGGGACCCGGAGCATTTTACGTCAATATTCTAGACAGGGACTCTCGCGCCCCCTGCTGCTGGCAAGTGGACATGGCCACACTTGCTTCTCACCCTGGCATCTGGTGCCTCCCTCCACGCTAAGGAAGCCAGGTGCACAGAGACAGAAGAAGGACCCGTGGCTGTTGAGGCACTCGCCGTGGGGTGCGCAGTACTCTTCTCCCACGCACTCATCCACATCTGCAGGGAGAAGACAGGCAGTGGTGTCTCCCGGGGCTGTTCCTGTCTCCCCACGCACTCACTGCTCCCAGTCCCCCGTGGGGAGACCTGAGCCACTCACCCTCACATACAGTGCCGTTGGCCAGCTGGAAGCCCCGGGAACAGAGGCACTGGTAGGAGCCAGCTACGTTCTTGCACTCGCCTCCCAGGCAGTTGCTCTGGAGGTCTTCACACTCATCCACGTCTGCAGGGTGACACAGGAGGAAGGAAGCTGATGGCAGCACCTCCCAAGGACAGGAACCAATGGGGAGGTTTCCAGAGGGCCTGTCACCTGCCTGAGGAGCCTGGCCTCATAGAGGCATCATCCCCTTATAAAGCAGCACAGCTTGGAGAAGCTGGTGAGGGAGCCTTCGGGCAGCAGGATGACTGAAGCTCCCTCCACTTCTGCCCCCGCCCAGCAGGCTCCCCTGCCTCTTAGCTGGGCTTCTCTAGCTGCCCAGACAATGCCCACCTTGGGGACACTCGGCCTCTCTCAGCAACCCTGGCCTAGGATGGCCAAATGCCACTGCCCTCGTGGCTGAGATGGTTTAGATTTTACTGAGAAGCAATAGGAAGACAAATGGGAACTAAACCAAGGAAACAGATACACAAAACCTGAGAAGATAACAGAAACTAGATTCTTCAAGTTGGCCTATAGATTCCCTGGTACAGGTCAGTGTTTTTCAAAATACGGTTCCAGCACCCACCCTTACGAGGAACTCTTAGGGAGCTTGTTAGAAAACAGATCCCATGACACCCCCCCCCCCAACAGAAGTTAATTTAACAGGTCTGGGACAAGGCCCAGGGAGCTGCACTCCCCCAGCGATGCTGATGCACACTGAAGCTTGTGACCCAGTGGCTCATTGGCCCCCTAGAGCCATATCTACAGCTGTCTACAGCTAGCCTACCATCTGAGGGAGACAGAAGGCCCCTGGTCTGGGAACCACCCCTGCTGTGCCCTGGCCATTCCATTCTCTAAGGGTGATGGGTTGGTCTCCCTCATCTGCCACAGGAGCTCTTACCTTCACAGGTGTGGCCCTGGGGGCTGGGCCGGTAGCCCTGGTCACAGTCCCTGCAGGAGAAGGAGCCGGCAGTGTTGGTGCAGACTCCTGAGGGGCAGACTCCAGGAAAGGCGCACTCATCTAGGTCTGGGGCAGACAGTTGTGGTCACCTGGGGGCTGGGAAAGGCTCCCTCTACCAATTCAGGCAGGAACTTCCCATGTCTCTGGTCTCCCTCTCTGAGCTTAGAGGACTCTCTCTAGGCCCCTGGGAAGGGCAGCCCTGGCTGTGGACCTGTAGGGCAACCCCAGCACCCCCTCCCCAGCTGTGAGCTTACCTCTTGTCTCTGGCTCCTCTTTCCTCCTGTCCTTACCTCTAAACTTGGGGATTATGACACTATAAACTCTCCTTGGGGCCAAGTCCATGTATAGGGTCTTCTAACCTAGCCTGGAGACCCTCAGCATTAGCCCAAAACTAGGGGACAAATAGAATGTTCTTTGGACCATAGGAGGGCCTACATTATATTCTCGGTCCCTCTCTGCCATCCCCTCCCCAGGATTACCTTCACAGGCCGTGCCTTCTGCATTCACCCAGTACCCACTCTCACAGGCTGAGCAGGCAAAGGAGCCCTCAGTGTTGAGGCAGAGGCCTGTGGGGCACGAGGCCCGGCTGGCACATTCGTTGACATCTGAAACAGGTCATTGAGTGCTGTGTGGGACTCTGCAGGACAGACATGCCAGGACAGTAGAGACTGACAGGTGTGAGGGGATAGGGAAAGGATGAGTCTTGGCAGCGATGTGTTGGGTAGCATGGCTAGGGTGTGGGACCAGGGTGGATTGGGAGTGTGTGTGCAGAGGGAAGGGGCTGCAGACTGGTTTGCTGTGGAGGAAGCGTGCTTCAGCATCTCTGTACCTTGGCAGCTCTTCTCATCTGAGGTGGCCTCGTAGCCCTTCTCACAAGAGCATCTAAAGGAGCCCTCCAGGTTGTAGCACCTTCCATGGGCACAGACCCCGGGATTCAGACACTCATTAACATCTGTGGGAGAGAAGTCCAGGATAGCGAGCTGGCCTCCTCTCCTTCACGCAGCCCCCTTGTCAGGCTTAGAGCATTTCTGTGATGAGGCCAAGGAATCACCATTCAGAGGACCCAGAGACCTTGAGGTCATGCCTGCCCCTGGCTCCACTCACCTTCCCCACTGAGCTCACTTCATCTCTATCTAGTAACACCGAGAACCCTGCTTATGTCCTAGAAAAGGGGACAGGTCCCTTAGCCCTGGGGCTGGTTTGGCACATCCAAGGACACCTGGAGTGAAGTGTCCAAGACCCCTGCTCACCTTACAGTGGTCCTGAACCTCTCTGGCTTCCTACCTGCCAACCAAACTGGTATGGGCTCTTTCCCAGCCTCATGACTAGCTTCAATAGGTGAGTGGGCAATGCGAAGAAAGGCCAAGCTCTGCCTGGGTGGCTGAAAGGCAATGTCAAGGGCCTGGGAAATGTCTGCCCTCTCCAGAGCCTCAAAGCATCTATTCACAACTCAGTCCCTCCTAGCATTCAGAACCCTGGGCCCTTCTTCCTGTGAGGGCGGAGGGGAAAGAACATTCCTCCTACAGCTGACATGCAGCCCCTCTGGAGAGAGAAGAGCACCCACTGTTGAGTTAGGTGTTGCTCTTTAGACACTGCTGCTGGGATGCAGGGCAGAAGACCCCTTCTCCCAGGAAACCGCAGCAGGGCCTGGATGCCAGCTCTCACCACCAGACTCGGCTTCTTCCTAAGATGGCTGGCACTTCACTCTACCCAGGATCCAGCCACAGAGGCTTTTGGGACCTTGGGCTATAGCTCCTGAATGGATATGACCACAGTGGCCACAGTGGCCCCCACCCTGGTAATTCAGAGAGTGGAGCGTCAGCAACTGAAGCACACTCATCTCATGCCCAACGTCATCTGGGAACCCAGCCAGCTCATGAAGGGCAATAGCCTCCAAACCACTTCCCTCTGCCCACCCCTTTCTCTCCCTGTGCGTTGGCTCAACCAGAGGTCCCGAGGCCAAACAGTCCTCTCAGTACCTTGGCAAGCAGCCCTCACCTACACAGCTCCCGCTCTGGCCCCTGTAGCCCTCCTCGCAGGCCAGGCAAGTGTAGGAGCCGGGGGAGTTGACGCATCTCCCATCGGGGCAGGTGGCAGGGTGACGGCATTCGTCGATATCTGCAAAATAGCAGACCCTCCCTTGGTCATCCCTGGGAACCACAGCACAAGGGTAGGTCTATGAGGAAGCAAGTCCTTACCCCGCCCTTGGTTGGGGAGGGGAAGGAATGCCAGTTTTGGTACAGATGGGAAGTAGGAAAAAGACAGTGTTGTCCTGTGTTCCCAACTCCACCTCCCACCCACTGTCCTGGACAAAGGGAGAGATGGAAGAACTTTAGAAAGGGAGATTTCCTGGGTGGGCGCCGGAGGCTGTGGCTCCCATGAGCTGTGGGAGGGGGAGAGAGCACTGCGTTGTGAGCTGGACTGTTGGGAATGGCCTTTGTATCTCTCCTGGGGAACTCCTGTTTTTTGTTTCTTGTTTTTTTTTTTTACAAGTGGTGACAATTACTGGGATTGTATGTACTTGGAGCAGCAGTCCCCAGAATGGATCACCAGCTGGGTGATGAAGGCAAATAGGCTTTCTGCACCAGAAAATGAGGACTGAAGATGACCCCCAGCCTTCAATGTGGCCAAGACCAGCCCTGAGGCTGATGCAGAGCTAAGGGTGGATACTGGCAAGGTTTCTCCGCTGGAGAGAAGACTTTTCTTCCAGCCAAGGTCTATGTAGGGCTCCCAGCACCCACTTTGGTGAGATCCAGGAAAGTCAGCCAGAAAGGATGGGCCTGAGCATCAACCAGACAAGCAGGGGAAGTAGGGACCTAGGAGGGAGAGAAGCAGCAGTCCTGGGAGAGTGACAAGGAGGAGGGTGGAGATCTTGCTCCCAGGAACTGCACACAGGGCTCTTTCTGATGTGATCTGACATCTCAGGGAGCCCATACCCCAGGCCCCAGGGGATGGGGCTGAGTTAGGAAGGTCCTAGCACAGGGACAGAACTCGGGGTTGGGCCTGCAGGAGAACACAAAGCTCCCCCAGCCCAGTGTCAAGGCTCCTGGTCTTGACATCATGACACACAGACTGAGCTCCAGAAGAAACAGGAGGGTTTCCTCTCCCTAAATGTGTAACTGCCATTGTCTTGGAGGAAGTCTACCTGCTTATGCAGATTCAGAGGCCCTATGGCTCAGAAGGAAGACCTACTCAGCCCCATGGAGGAAACACCGGAGGCAGGGTCAAGGCTCAGAACACAGGCTTTCTGCCAAGGGACCAAAGGCAGAAGATGTCATTACAGAACAGGACATGGGCCCTGCAGTAGAGGGTGAAAATGAGTCTCCCCTGAGTTGGTTTGGCTTGCAGGAGATAGGATAGATCAAAGCCTCCTGCCCCAGGAAATCAGGGCCCTCTCAAGGCCAAAATTTCAGCCTGAGGTTCCCAGAGAAGAGAAAGGCATTCACAGGGTAGGTAGATAGTCAGGTGGGTGTCTGCAAGGAGACACTCAGAACTCCTGTGCAATCTTGGGGACACCGAGATAAGGCTCATCTCTGGAAAGAGGGCAGCCCCTAGTTGGGTGTGGTGACACCAAGCTAAACTATTCTAAGGGTTCTGTAGAGACAGAGATGGAGAGGATGAGACAGATGGGGGGAATGAAGGGTCTAAGGCCACCACTTGAGCGGAGGTCCTTGCTTCAGGAAGGCAAGACTTCGGGGATGAAGCAAAGGGCAAGGAACAGGCAGGGAGCCTCCTCTCAGATGACACTGAGGAGAAATGAAGTCTTTGGACTTGCCTGCAGGGATCAGGAAGTATAGGAGGATGAGATCTGCCTGAGGTCTGTCCTGTCCCAAATTATCTGGGCATATCCGTGGAGGTGGTGCATGAAGTGTCTTATGCTAGGGATTAGGAGACTGTGGTCCCACTGCTGTTCACTAAATATTCTAGCTCTTTTGGGTCATGATGGGTTTGTGCCTGCCTCCTGGCCCCTTGTGGTTGGGCGGGGCCAGGGGACTAGACGTGTGTGATTTATGGACCAAAGCGTTTAATTGTGTGCCATGCTGCAGTGTTCTTCTGCTCTATAATGACACCTTCTGGCCACATTCAAGACACCGGCTATTCCTTTAGCCTGGTTCTAGAGCTAGGAAATGGGGGACGGGATGCCAAGCTGACCCGCGATGGGCATGTGGCATTGGTCAGATAGAAAGTTTGCTGTGTCCTGGGAGCATTTGAGACCTTGCTCCCAGAATGTCTTCAGTTTGGCTCAGATAAACTCTTATAAAAATTCAAAAAATAGTTTGCTGTGTTCTAAGTCACTAAGATTGGGGTTGTTCATTAGTGCAGCATAACTTAGTCTGCCCTGGGAGGCCACTGCTGCCTTCCTTCCTCAGGGCCCCAGCCAGCAATGATCACACCGGAGAGGTCTATTAGCAAGTGCAATAGACCAGAAGATGAGGGCAGAAGAGCAAAGCAGCCCTTAGTCTCCCCCAGACACAGGGAAGGCCTCTTCTCAATGGGAGCCATTAGCCAACGAATCATAAGAAGCCAGATAAAGATTGTGCATGAAGTGGTGCCACATCTAACCAGTCCCTGTTGAAAGCACTAGCTCTCCCATTGTCACCAGATTTACTGAGGCTGTTCCACCAACCCTTTGGTGCCTGGAGTGGAGCCGGGTTTTTCTGCCTAGTCTAGGGTTTGAATTTTAATTCAAGATTATGGTATATTTTGGTAGGTTTCACCCTGGTCATGAAGGTGGGAGCTATCATTCTTACTGCTATATTCTGAGCCCATGGCTGGGACACAGGTGAAACTCAGCAAATGTTTGTGGATCAAACAATGAGATTAACACATTGTATGTGGGAAACGTATTTATACGTTTTAAGTTGACTGGTAGTAGAGCGCGCGATAAAAACTACCTGCAAACAATGTGTTAAAACTTCACACCCTCTTGGTATGAGGATGCTGAAGAAACCCTAGAAGACCCATGGAAACAGTCACTCCAGGCACCAGCTTGCCAGCCTGCTGTCTACTGGGAGAATTCAGAGCTTCTCCACCAGCACGGCAGACTTTGCACTAGGAAACAGAAGGGCGCCCGCCTCTGTTCCTTGTGAGGGCATAGGGTGGGGAGGGTGCTCAGTCAGGGGCCAGAAGCTCAGGTGACCTTGGATGTGGGTAGGGGGCAGCAAAGCCCTGGCAGTCTGCAGGGGAATCTAACCCCTTTCCACAGGAACTCAGAGTCCTGGTTCAATAGACATGCCATTGAGACTTTGGATGGGCTGCTGCCCAGACCACTCAGGCCTTTCGGCAGAGACCCTGAGTTTAAGTGCAGAGAGTGGTTTCTTAGTTGGAAAAAGAAGAAAGAGGGAGAGAAAATTGACTGGGCTCCTTGGGTGGTGGGCCTGGTCTGTGGTTACTGATGGAAACCTGGAGAAGTGTGCAGGCTACATCCGTCTTTCTTTCAACAGCCTCAGGGTCTGCCCTGGGCCAGGAACTCAGCCTGACCTCCCAGCTGAGGTGTGTGTCTGGAATCTTTACTCCGGAAGGGGAGGGGGCAACCCAGAGGCATGGTCTGGGGCGTGGGGTCAGGGGGAATCTAGATGCAAAAAAGAATAGGGCTCCCAGATAGTAACACTTCCCCGTGTTCACGGAGGGTCTGCGTGTGCACATTGTATGGTTTATTTGGTCCTCACAAGAGCCTCTGAGATGGGCATGATTGTTTCCATTTTCAGACACTGAGACATGAGCCAAACCCAGGCCTGTCTCCACCAGAGCCTGTGCCCTTAACATGGACTGGTTAGCATAAATCTGATCTTTTTAAAAAAAATTTATTTGAGGGAGGGGGAGAGAGAGAGAGAGAAGGAAACATCGATTTGTTCTACTTATGCATTCATTGGTTGATTCTTATATGTGCCCTGACTGGGGTTTGAACCAGCAACCTTGGCGTATTGGGACTATTCTCTAACCAACTGAGCTACCCAGTCAGGGCCAAATCTGATCTTCTTAATGTCCTGATGTTTGCTTGGTTCATTTCCTTTAGTTTTGTTTTTCTTTTTAATGAAGTTTAAGGTCAAATTCATAACAATGCTTAAAGGAGGCAATCTATCAGGTATCTGGCACAGTGCCTGGCACATGGTAGGTACCTATCAAATGCTAACTCCCTTCATTCTCCATCATGCTAATGAAAACAAGGGGTCCTGGCTTTGATCATACAGACTTGAGTTTTAAAGGGGGAGCACCAAGCAGGAGGCATTGAGAAGGGAAGGTGCCATGTGGGGGCGTGCAGACAGAGTTTTCCACCCTACAACCCCAGCTGCCTCTTGCCTTTGCTAGGAACTTCTAGGACTCTGGACTTTGTTTCTGTGGTCATGGCATTGGGAAGGGGGCTCTCCTTCACAAGGCACACAAGCTAATCCCTTATCACCACAACCCTCTAAATCCAGGCAAGTCCTGGTCAGGAAAAACCTGGAGGCTGGGAGCAGGCTGGGCCTAACCTCGGATCTGGGGCATGATTTCTCTCTGAGAGAGCCTTGAATTACCCTCATTTATTCCTGTCTCAGCCAGTCTTGAGAGCACATAACCCAGGCCTCTTGCAAGCATTTGACACCCCAGCCTGGCAGGGAGGTGGTGGTGGCAGAGCTGCCAGGAGGTAGCACAATAGTGGCAGGTTCAAGCCAGTTGGCAATATCATAGCCACCTTTTGACCTAGGAAAGGGAGAAAGGATAGCAGCTCATTCATTCATTCATTCATTCATTCATTCATTCATTCATTCAATTAAAATTTGTTGGGGGTGTCCAACACATAGACAATTATCATGGGTCATCTAGGATATGGTCCAGTTCTAAGGAGCTCACAGCCTAAATTCTTTAGCAAGGAGGCCAAGATTGAGGTCCCTGGTGCCTCCCAGGTAGATCGATTCCTCCTCTCCATACAAGGAGAGTTCTATGACTCAAAGTGAGGGCCACAGGTGTATGCAGGGATGTTCCAGGGTCTCATGTACACAAAGTTGCTTATGTTCCTTACTCCGAGGGCAGATAGGATGCCAAAATATCACTGAGGGGAAGGAAGGGCTCAGATGTTCCCAGATAGGTCTCTGTCCATAGGAGTGGGCTTGGCATCAAGGGCCCAATCAGGGACAAGCTGAAAGGGGATTTGGACAATCAGTTCATGGGGAGAGAACAGGAGGTGGTGGGGTGGCATCCAGTTCCTTACCTTGGCAGTGTCCCTTCCTGACCATGACGTAGCCCTGATCACACTCGCAGTGGTAGGAGCCCTCTGTGTTGGTGCACCGGCCCCCGCGGCACGCCCCTGGCTGCTCACACTCATCTATGTCTGCAAACACACGGAAAAGACCTGAGTTGGAGCCAGCCCTGCAGAGGGTCCTGGGGACATTCCCTTCAGAGGCCAAGGACAAGGATACCTATGCTGAGGCCCAGGAGGGGAAGACGTCTTTGCTGTGGCCATGATTGGCAGGGGACTTCTATGCCAGGTTTGAGACTGGCCTAGCTCAAACCCCCGAGTTCTATTCTCCCATCAGTAGGGAGGCTACTTTGGGGGCCCATGGGGACTTTCACAGCTGTCTCCTCACCACAGTGCAAGGGCTGGTCTTGAGATCAGGTGGCAGTCCATAGGGCATGATCTGAGGAAGCTAACAAAGTCCCCCTCCTGACCCCAGTATAGCCCTTGTGTTGGTCTAGTCCTAGAGTTCTTAACAGGCCTCCTTAAAGGTTGGGATTAAGCAGCAAGTGAGAGGCAGAATGTTAGGCAGCTGAGGAACTATCAGTGAGGCTTATTCCCATGTCCCAAAGCATATTGGTGCCCCATGATGGCTCCAAAGCCCAACCCTGGTCATGCTACTCCCTTGCTTAACCCCTACCAGGGTTCCCCACTGCTCAGCCTGTATTTGATGATCCCCTCTGGTCCAGCCTCTAAGCCTTTGTTCACACGAATGCCTCTGCTTGGTTTGATGGCCAGCAGAGTTCTACTCCCATTTCAAAGACTGGCTCATTTGATTAACTCTATGTCTCTCTGGCCACCTCCCATTCTCTGCCCCACAGTCTAATTAAAGGAGGATTCACCTTTGCCCCCACCCCCAGCACTGATTCAAACACTTCACAGAGTCCTTCATAGATTAAATGAGACAATCCAGGTGAAGAGTTTAGCTCAGGGCCTGCCTGGCACAAAGTAGGCACTGAAGAGATGTTAGCTATTATTATTGTAGCATTAAACCTACCCCATAAAATCCAAGCTCCTCCGCCCGGCAGGTAAGATCTTCCATGCGCTGCCCCGTTTAAGTCCCTCACCTCGGTTCCTGCCTCCCACACACCTCCTGGCCTCAGCTACATAGGACCTGCTTCTGAGCTTCTGCACATGCTGATTCCCTGCCTGGAGTAGCTTCCCACCCCCTGGCCTGGCTGTCTCCTGCTCCTCTCCCAGTCTGACTGCTCCCCTCTAACCCACATGCCCCTTCCCAGCATTCCCTTAGGACTCACCCCTAACCGTAACTGTTCATTTACTTGCTTTTTTCTCCCCGATTGCCAAGAATATGTCCTACTATCCTAGTGACCCCAAGTGCCCAACACAGAACCCCAAAAAGTGCATATACAGCATGAACGGAATAATCATCATTTGCTTATGGACAGTGTTTTCCTCTGAGCGGTGCTTCATAGCACCAGCGCACAGCAGAGTCACCGGCAGAAGGTGTAAAATGCCTGCTCCCGGGCCCACTCTGGAGGTTCTGACCCAGCCTTACTGGACGGGCCCAGGGACCTGCATTTTAGTAACTCTCCAGGCAATTCTGAAATAACTAGTCCTCCCTTTAGAAGCTCTAATCCCAATGGAAGAGAAAAGGGAACTCAGAGGCAGAGCCACGTGTGGGGACTTGATAACGGACCCACAAGCTGGTGGGGCCAGGATGACTGTCTGATAGATGAGGCTGGGAACACTGATGTGCTCTCTGGAGAGAAATGGAAATGGAAAAAAAGCCCGGGTCTTAACACACATGCAAGGTGGGCTCCGGGTGAGTTAAACATGCCACGGAAGGTGAAACTATACCTTTCCTGAAAGAACATGTAGGAGGACAGCTCTGTGGCTTAAGCCCCAAAAGCATAAAAATTGGGCAAAAAGGTGAATTTCAATACATCAGAATTAAGGATTTCTGTAAAAAGAAGGGCCTGTGAATAAGGATAATGCACAGAGGACAAAGTGGGAGAGTTGCAGCACCCAAGCCCAGGCGAGTCTGGAATATAAAAACTGCAAAAGAGCCACAGGGAAGCGCGGCAACCGCCACTGGAAAACTGAGCGAAAGACGGGAACAAGCCATTCCAGGTAAGGAAACCCGAAGGCTAGCCTACGAAAAGAAGCTCATCCGTAAAGTAACTTATTTTAAATACTTAATAGCCAGGTAATTTATGTTACTCAATTAAGCTTATATTATCTGAATTCTAGAAAGTGTAAATTAATGAAATAACTCACAAAGTAAATATTTAAAATAATGAGATATTGTTTCACAAGCCTGGTGAAATTTAGAACATGGATGTTTTGCTCGATAAGGCCGCATTAGGTGGCAGCCAGGCCCCACTGGGAGAAGTACTGACAGCTGACCTTGAGCTCCCCCCCCCCCCACTGTGGGGTCTGGCAGAGACATCCCGGACACCCAGGCCGGCACACAGCAAAACTCCTTGTCTGGGCCAGTCCTGGCGACACCATTCCCTGCAGCAGCCACTGCTGGTCCCAGGCCAGCACCCAGGGCTGGGCCTGCAAAGAGCAGTGCCTCTGGCCCACAGCACCCGCCAAGGCCTCGAAGCCCAGAGAAGCCCCTTGCCCCCAGCCTCTCCCCTCGCCAACTCCAGCTTGTTTGGAGTACCGTTGCCTGAGTCATGTCCCTGAAAGCCAACTGACCGAATTGTCAACCTCTGCTTACAGATCTCTACTGGCTGCCACTGCCTGTGGGACAGCATCCAAACACTTCAGCCTGGCACTCAAGATACTTCGCAACTGGCTACGCCCCTGCCACTTCCTCCGCATGCCCCATGTTCCAGTCACACTGGGTTTATCATTATCCCTGGAGCATGCCAGGCCTGTTCACTACTCTGCTCCCTGCAGAAATGGTTCCCTTTCCCTGGAATACCCTCTTCTCTCTCCAGTCCTTCACTTCGCGTGTAAGGGAGTGTGTGGTTAGACACAAAGCTCTGCCACAACTAGGTGTGAGGTCCCTGGGTGTTTCAATTCACCTCTTGAGCCTCAGTTTGCTAAACTATAAAATGGGCATAAAGATTTCTATTGCATGGGCTTGGGATGATGAGCTTCATAAATAAAGTGCTTAGGACAGCACCAGCTTGTACTAAGTGCTCATTAAAAGGTAGCTCCAATTCTGCCCCAGCTCAAACACCCTCATGGGGAAACCTTCCCGCATTCTTCCATATAGAACCAATTGTTTACTCATCCCCTGGACCCACCATTCACATCTCACTCATCACACTGTCCTCAGAGCTCACACAGCTCTTGGCACATAGGTGCTCGATGCTTGAGTGCTGAATGAATGATGCCCTCAAGTCTCCCACTCTTCAATTAGGGAAGTGGTTTGTCCCCTCTACTCCCCTTCCCCGACAATCAGGTGAGGGGACCTGGGCAGCCTTGGTCTCTACAGACCAGATCCTTGGGGACCCTGGCAATGGGAGGGTATACAGCTTCCTGGAGGGGCCCTCGAGCGCCTGCTGGGCTGCCTCGGTCAGAACCACAATGCGAGCCCCAAGAAGGCAGTGCCATTCTCCAGGTGAAGGATCCAATTGGGTTATGGATCTTAAGCCCCAGCTTGGAAAGTGCTGCATCATATTCTCTGGGAGCTCTTCTGTAACAGTGTGTCTATCACAATATAACTGCTGCATATTAAAGGATTTGTGTAGGGTTTGTGTCGGAAGCATCCTCACCCATACACGGCTTCCTTGGGAAGCTCAAAGCCTTGCAAGCACCAAGCTGCCGAGGACCTGTGCTCCTCTCCTCTCCTCTCCCAAAGGCATGTTTTCTCCCCAGTCTGCCAGGAGTCCTAGATGGTGTCCTCATGGGTTGCCCTCCTTACCCAAAATGAAAGCAGCTCCCTGTCACTCAGATTTCGGGTCACCCTGGACCCTCACACTCTTGGCTTTAGCCGCAGTGCCCTGAAGCTTTTGGGAATGTTGCTGCTTTTTGGACTCATGCCTCTCGAGTTCGGTGCCAGGGTCGGTGGGCTTCCTCCCCAGTCCAGCTCAGAGCTCTGGTCTTGGTTCCCTGGGCCCCTGAACTCCCCACACTGCAGAGCTGTGGCTGAGCGCTGAGGACGCCTGGATCTTCTTCCACTTCAGCCCTCTCCGTGGGGTCTTGTGCCCCTCCCAAGGGCAAGGGCTTACCTTGGCATTCCTGCGTGGTCCCCGAGGTGGCCGGTGTGTAGCCAGGGTAGCAGAGGCAGGAGTAGGAGCCCACATGGTTGACGCAGCGCCCTTTTCCCACGCAGGGGTCCCTCAGACATTCATTGTCATCTGAGCAGAGGAAGGTGGGGAGGGAGGTCAGGGAGGCCTTTCTTTGGGCACCTGCCTACAACCTGCCCCTGCTAAGGGCTGGACAGGGGATGGTGCTGTGGGGCAAGGAGGGGATAAGAGAGCAGAGGAAGCCAGAAAGATGAAATATTTCTAAGGCTGGGAGCCATGAAGTCAGTCCATAGGGCCCACTCAGGCACCAAGGGCCTGGGGAGGCTGTCCCCCACTTCCTCCCTGCCCTACAGTGTATGTGCCTTCTTTGTAGGGATCAGGCCCACACTTGATGATGGCCCTGGTAGAGACATTTACAACAAGGGCAAAACTTGGTCCACTCTGTAGGCAGCAAGATGGCCCGTTTGAGGGGTGGGCTGAACTCACAGCCGAGGGCTCCAGGCACTGGTCTGGGTCCCTGGGATGGCTTCCCACTCTCTTGGAGTCCTGGAGACTCATCAGATGCTGCTCCCAGAGATTGGTCTCCCCAAGGTTAAGGTCAGCTTTGTCCACAGGGACTGCACTCCTTCTTAACCCACAAATCACACAGCACTGCTTGGACCTTCTGCTGCCTGGACCCTTGACTCTGTCCCCTAGCAGCCCTGCTCTCATCTACCCCAGACACTGAGCGAGCCAGGACCCCTGGGTAAGTACCCGTGCAGTAGGCCTGGCTGGGGTGCAGCCGGTAGCCGGGGCTACAGATGCATCTGTATCCATCTGGGAGGTTCACACAGGTTCCAGGGCCACAGATGTTGGTGGCTCCAGCGGCACATCTGTCAATATCTGTGGGAGACAGAGCAAAGCAGAGGTTATGGGGGGTAGGGTGTTGGCAAAGGCAGTGGAGCTGGTGGGAGGAGTGGGGGAGGCAGGACACAGGGGCCTCAAAAGACTCACAGAAACCTCATCTGACCCTTAGTTGGGCCCCCTCTTGGCACCTCCTCCAAGGGCCTTGAGCCCTACCAGGAGGGAGCTCACAGGAGTGCATCGCTCTGACTGAGACCAAGTAGATTCCAATGACCCATGTCCTGAGTCACAGCAGGGCTGGCCCTGCTGAGATCTCCCGCCTGACCTTACCCTGAATACGGGCATGGCTCTCACCACAGTACCCAGTGATTCCCTTCCCTGGCAAATCCTGCCCAGTTTCCCTTAGACAGACAGACAGATAGATCTGGTGAGCAGGGTGCTTGGGGAGAACTGCCAGGGGAAGATGGGAGAGGGGCTGGGGCCAACTAAGTAGGGCCTTGAATGCCACATTGAGACATGTAAGCAAGGGGGTGTGATCAGAGCTGTCTCAGAAAGACCACTCATCTTGCCATGCCACTGTGCTCAGAGAGATGGGTGGGGGGCACTGGGGGCCCTTAGCAACCTGATGAAATAATTTAAATAAGGACCATTTTAGGTGGTGGTAATGGGGTAAAAAGTGAGGAGACAGACACTGAATTCGGAAACAGTTTGAAGACTCACCAGGACTCAGGGCTGAGGCTGCATAGAGGGCAGAGACTAGCTTTTTAAACTGTGTCCTTGATATTAGAAAAGTGCCCAGCACTCAGCACATGCTGAATGGACAAATCATTGGCTGGATGAATAATGATGTTTTCAGCCTCTGTGTCCACCCGGATGTCTTAGTGGGAAGCCCACACACCCTGAGCTCCCTGCCCTTCCCCAAGGGAATGGTTTGGGATATGGCCTGTGAGGGTGCTCAGTGGGGTTTCACAGCATTTGCTAAACTGGACTGAATTGAACATGCACACTGGCCTGTTTGCAAGGCTATCCTGTCACTGGCCTGGCTCCAAGTGTCAGCCTGGGGACTCATGGGGACTCCAGCCAGGTTCTAAATGTCCTTCCAGAGGAATGAGGATGGGGGATGGCTAGGAAGACGGGGGATCAGGCAAAAGGCTATTGGTGGTGGTTGGGGGAGATTTTGGTGGTGGTTTTGTCCCACTTAGAGCTGCTGCTGAGCCTGGCCGGGACCACTCCTGCCCCTCTTCCTCTGCCTCCAGGCCCACTTTCCTTGTCAGAGGCTCAGACTCCTAAGCTGAGCCCCTTACCCCAGCTCATGCTGCCTGCCAGGTGGAGGGGAGATGAGGAGCAGTTGCTGAGCCTAGAGGAGAGGTCCTGGGAGGGGGCAGCGGATGCCCTGGTTCAAGCCCAGGAAGACAAACCCAGCCCCCACCCCACATTCTCTGGACTGTTCCACCAGGCTGCGGGGTCTCTCCTTTTGCCAGAGGAAATCCAGAAAGACCCCTCTCCACCAAGGTGTCCTCGATCTGTGAGGTCAGGAGATCAGCAAGCCCTGGTTGGGGCACGTGTGAGGGCACATGTGCCCAGGGAAGAGCAGGTAACACCGGCCCTGCTTCTCTTGAACCAAGTGCCCAAACAGTGAGCCTTAAGAAGGGCACATTCCAGAGCAAGGTGGATTTGCCAGGAATCTCCCCACCCTGCACCCCCTCACCACTGTAGCTGGTGGGGTGGAGGGGGGAGCACAGGCTCCCCGGCAGTTAAACAATCTTGAGAACTAGACCTTCCCGAAAGTCGGCCCTCCCCGTGGGCAGGAGGCTGCCACTGCCAGGCACTCAGATGACTCAGGGTCAACAGGCTTCCGGAGGCTCCACGTGCTCCCCTTCCTCTAGAGGCCCCTGGATTCTCCTGGGAGGCCTCTGAGTAAGACCCTCCCCCAAGGTGTTCTTTCCTTTCCCCTTCCTAGTTGGACCCATGCTCCAGTCGGGACTCCTGGCTCACTAGGTAACCCTGTGGTCTCTGTGAGATGAGGCCAGGGCACTGAGCTGGGGTCAGAGTTCACTGCAGAGTTCGTTCATCTGGTTGAGAAGCCCCAGAGTCAGCTCTGCGCAGTCACCCCTCACAGGGCTGGCTGCAGTACCTGGGGGACCCAGGGTCACCAGCACGTTGGTGGGGGTGGTAACTTGCTCTTCTTCCCGGGACTCTGGAATCCCCTGCCCAGGCAGTGGTGGCGTTGGTCTTCCTGTGGTGTCTCCTGTAGGGGGCAGAGGGGAGGGGGAGCAGGTGGGCACCAACCCCTGGCCACCTGCCTTCCCACCAGGAACAGTGCTCCCTCCAGAGATGCTGGAAGTGGCCTTTCCCTCCTCCCTGCTATTCTAACCCCGAGACCCAGGGGGGAGCCTAGGGTGGGTCACCCCTCTGCCTCCTAGCCTCCTGAGACTTGACCTGGCCCCAGAGAGAGCCAGAGAATCTGTGAGCCCATCGGGTCTTAGAGCTCATCCAGCCTCACCCTCCATTTCACAGGGGAGGAGACCGAAGCTTGCAGACATGGCCACTTGTCCAAGGCTACCTAGCTTCCTGGACACAGAGCCAAAGCTGGGAATCTGGTACTCACGTCAGCATTCTTCCCCTGTTTGCAAAGAGCTTTACAGTTTACAGAGCTCTGCATGAACATCAACATCTCATGGACCTTGGGAGGCAGCAGGGTAGGCGTTCATGTCCATTTTATAGTAGAGGAAGCAGAAGCCCAGCTTTCTGACTTTGGAACAGTGCCCTGTTCCCAGCCCTAGCTCCTTAGGGGTATGGAGCTCCTGGAGAAGCATTCACATGTCATGTCTCATCCACGACCTCATCTGATCGAAGACCCATGTGTCAGCTCATGTGCACTAACTCCACTACTAGATGAAGGTCTCTCCTGTCCCTTCTCTGTTAGCTGAGAGCCAATAGGAGGAGGTCTCTTGTGACAGAAGTCCTACCTTACCTGGGCCAGTCCACCCTGTCTTAGCTGTAATCTTCCTCCTTGCACTCTCACCTCCTCCCTCCCAAGCCTACCAGTCACACCAGGTCATTCTACCCCTTGCCCTGGGCTACAGGCCAGGGGAACAACAGTTCTAGTAAGGAGAGGAGTTGCTCTTGCTTGGCCGGTGTCCAGTTCCCATGATGACTGGGGCTCTGTCCTGACTTCCCTATCTGTCTGTTCTGGATCCCTAGAGCAATTTTGACCATCACATAGTTCTCCTGGTCCTAATATGTCCTTCGCCTCCTGCACTCTGGGTTACCAGTAACCTGGGCATGCCTTCTGCATGGTTTCCCAGGGAGCCTGCCAGGGGTGCCTCAGGCCCAGTCTCCTCCCAGCCCCATGCCTCCTGGGCCTAAGGCAGCTGAGCTGGAGTTAGTGCTGTGACTCTAATGCCAGGGTTGGAGATCTAGATTCCCCAGGATCCACCTGCCAGCTCTTTAGGCCTTGCAGCCAGCACCAGTCTCAGAAGCTGCATGGCCAGGGGCAGGGGATGGAAAGGCCTGAGCAGCTGGGGTGGGGGCTGCTGGTGACCTCTCCCACCTCCATTAGCAACCCTCTGGAATGTGGGTACCTCTTGACCCCATACGGGAGAGGAAGGGGGCGAGGCCTTCCCGTCATGCCAGGCCAGGGGAGCAGGTTCCCAGGGCTGGGTGCTGCTCCTCCAAACTTCCTTTTCTAAGGCTCCAGAGATGGATGCCATGAACCCAGGATAAACTCCCGGTGGCTGTCCAAGGAGTTGTAACCCAAGGGGAAAGGGGAACCCCTCAGGCATCTCCCCCAGCCCAGATACCCTTGTCAGGAGTGGTCCCGGCCTCCAGCCAGGTGCTGGTGGCCGCCCGGAGTGGCTGCCTCTCCGCTGGCCTGGGCAGAGTCCCACTGCTCTTCTGCCCTTGCTCCCTTGAGGGCCTGGCCAGTTCCTCCTCCTCGGCTTTCCTCATAGTCAGGCGGATGTCTGAGCTTGAGTAGGTGTAGCCATGGCCAGCAGGGCAGATCTCCCTGAAGGCCTCTGCAAGGTCAATGGTCAGAGGCATGCTGAGAGATGCTGTTCCTGCAGGAACCCAGGGACCTCCCTCCCCTCCCTTTGAGGGACAAGGCTGCTGCAGCAACATGGAGGGAGGGACTCCAGGCTGGGTTAAGGAGCTGAGCAGGAAGGAAGACTAGGGCTTTCTGGCTTGAGGTTAGGTCTAGGAGGGGGAAAATGGCCACAGGCTTGGAAGAAGCTGAGAGGGGGACCGAGGGTTACCTGTGCCAGGCAGGGGGCATTTCTCACACTTGCTGCCCCATGCTTTGCCCACTCGGCTGCAGCAGCATATTTGCTTGGTGATCCTCTGGGTCAGAGGCAGGGTGCAGGTGCTGGGCCCCAGTGACCGGTAGCATAGCCCCTGATGCATGGACACAGCCTTGTCCGCTGCAACAGACATAGGTAGGAATGGGCAGGTGGCCAGGGAGAGGGCAGAGGATGGCACAGTGGCTGGTCGCGTGCACTCGGATTGGCCTAGCCTGCGTCGCAGGCTGGGAGTTTGGGGCCCTGAAAATGCTCATGAGAATGTAAGGAGGAAGAACGGTAGTGGAATGCTTCAGCACCTCCTCATGTTACCTGTTTGAGGGGACCCTGGCTCCCACCCACATGGAGAAGCTGAGAGCAGGAAGTGGGGATGCACCTGCTTGTTTCTGGGTGCTGAGTTAAAAGTGTTTACCAAAGCCCAACATGGGCCTGGGGTTGAATGGGGAGCAGTGTGCTCTGAGGGCCACGGTGTCCGTGGGGAGATGAGACAAGGTGAGAACCAAAGGCCCGAGGGGGAGCTTTCAGGACCGGGACCCTGTCATCTTTGTCCCCCCTTCACATGGGTGTTCCCTCTGGGTGGCGCTGGAGTCATGTTCATTCCATGGTCTTCTTGGTCCCAGTGCCTGAGGGTTTGCAGGCTGAGTGCTTAGCCAGCCACAGGGAGCTCTGTTGAGCAGGGTGGCCGTCCTGATCCGGGCTGTTACTTGGCAGAGGCCAGTCAGCACTGGTTTTATTCAGCTCTGGTCAAGCCTCCCTGCCCCAGGAAAGCCCCGTCTGGACTGTGGCGTCAGTCTGCCATCTGAAGGGGTTGCCAGCCTGGGCCTCTCTCCGTGGGAAACCACAGAGGTCACTGGAAACAGCTGCCAGGCTGTACGCGCACGCACACACGGACATGATGCCAATACCACTCGTGACACGTATGTGTTTACGGATGCAGAAACACATTCAGAACCACAGAGGACCACAGGATTGTGGAAAGGCCTGGGGCTGGGCAGCAGTGGCATTCATGATACAGGCCCTATCAGGAAGATCTGCAGCTGAGTGACAGGGCTGCTCCATGCAGGAGCTGGAAAAGGCAGCCACCGCTCAGCCAGGTGTTAGGGCAGAGGCACACACATCCCCCCAAAGTAAATGCGGCCACAGATGGGGCAGAAATGATTAGAGAAAAACAGGAGTAGAAAATCCCAAACCGCCAAGTCCCAAAAGAAATGCCTAAAGCCCAAAGTGAAGTAGCAGCTGTCTGTGTGTCAGCGGGACGGGGCAGATCCTTTTTTGTACGCTGGGCCCAATTCTAGGTTGAGTAGCAGCCACTGGGCCCTGGGATGGGGCCTGGGGGAAATTTCTGCTCTGGGCCTGGCCCGTGGACCCTGAGGGTCCCATCTTGCCTCCCAGTGTACCCCAACCCTGCTCCCCACCAGCACTTACACACACAGCGGCTCCTTGACGGATCCAGCATGAGGCCAGGTCTGCAGGTGCACAGGTAGCTGCCCCTGGTGTTCACACACTCCGAGTCCTTGCACAGGCCCAGGGTCAAGCACTCGTTGATATCTGCAGGGTTGGAGAGGACCATGCACCCACCCTACTGAGGCCTGATGGAGGGGAAAGGCTGGGGGAGAGATCTTCAAATGCTTTCTCCAAATAAAGGGACAACAGTAAGAGAGCTGCCATTTATTAAGTTGATCTCGCTCTCTGTGCCTCAATTTCCCCATCTTTAAAATGGGGATAATAAGAGTAACTACCAGATAGCCTTGAATAGGAAGATAAAACAAGATAAAAATGGCAAATCACTGGGTGCTGTAACTGGTAATAATGATCATAATATTAAGAGCTAGTGTTTACCGAGTGCCTATAACATGCTAGGCGCTTTACACGTGGGACCTCATTTAATTTTCACAATTTTATCAAATAGGTCCACATGTCCTTATTTTACAGGTGGGGGAGCTGAGGCTCCAGGAGTAACTTGCTCAAAGCCACTCAGCTAGTAAGTGACATGCTGGGACACAAACAGGGGAAGCAGATAAGGGGACAGCTGGGGTTGGAGGGTGGAGAACGGGACTCCCAATCAGCTTTCCTTAAGAGACCCAGAAGCATCTCCGCAGGACCCAAGTCTGGGGGACATGTGCGCAGGGAGCTGCAGGATGGAGGTGCCCAACCAGGAGGAGGAGGCAGGTGCTGTGTAATTGTTTAGGTGTCTGTCTTCACCTGGGGCAGCAGCCGTGTCTTAGCCATCCCTGTGTATTAGCACCTGGCACAATGTATGCAGCTCAGAGCAACACCCCAAAATTTCCCTGTGGGAGTAGGAGAGAAGGATGGGGAGAGAGGGGAGGTGGCACACGGGACGCAGAGTTGGGTGGGGCCCTTCGCAGACATGGAGACCACCACCATAGACACGGGGCATCCTGTATCCCGGGGGCTCAGTGGATGGACGGCAGAGCTCGTTTGAGATTCTGGAAATAACTTTAATCTTCCAGGCTGGGAAACCTGCCAGGAGGGGCCACTGGAGACAGTTTAGATATGAACAGCCTTACCGCACCCTCCAAGGGCAAGACTACAGACACCTCTCTGCACCCACTGTGCACTAGGCCCTCAGCCCACTGGCTGTGCGGGAGGTGGACCCTAGGCCGGGCTGCGCCAGGAGTCTGCCCTTTTGCCTGGTTCAAGCACTTTTCTTAATCCACAGGCCAGAAATCCCTTGTGGGGCCTGGCACCTCACAGGCAGACAGCTCAGCCACCCCAGGGTCTCCTCAGACTCCACTCCCCTGAAGAAGCCTCCAGGGGGAAGGCACCCAGGAGGCCATCTGGGCCAAGCCCTTGTCTCTAACCCAGCTTCACCTGAAGTAGCCATACGGACAGAACTACATCCGGCTCTCAAAGCTTCCCAAAGGGGAAACTGCCTTAGTTCCTCACTGACGCCCATCAGCCCCAGAATCCTCTCACAGGCCGAAAGGCCCCACTCCTATCAAACCTATTGCCAGGCCATGGCCGACAGGGGCTCTTCACTCAGAGCCTGAGCTGCCGAGTGGCAGCAGCTGCCTCCCTCAGGGGAGCCTTCTGGACCCCTCAGTAATCCTGGTCCCACTGCCCACCCCTACTGGAATTCCCTGCAGTGACAAAGCCATAGCTGAGCCCTACCTCTCACCCTTCTGTCCCAAGGTGCCCCTGGACCTTAACCCCCTGGAGGCCCTGGGGTGGCTGAGCTACTTTCTAATGCAGAGCACTCTGGGCCTCATCTGGCCTTACAGAGCCTGTCAACCAGGCCAGCAAGGCTGGGTTTATGCTTTGTGGTCCCCCTCTCCTCCCCCTGTGCCCTCTCCTTCCCCTGTCCTGGCCATGGATTGAGGCAGAAATAGCTGAAGGTGCTTTGCTGGGGAAAGTCCACAGATGTCTCCACTAACTCAGGCTGATTTGATCTTCCAACTGGAGTCAAAAACTCTCCCATCCAGAGAGCTCAGTCTAGGAGGTGAGTGGCTGTGCGGGAAGTGAGGTGCCACCTTCAGACATGGAGTCATACATTCCTAGAGAGGCATCTGGCCCAGGTCCAGGAGGGGGTGGGTGGAGAAGGGGAGGAGGAGATGGGCTCAGCTGCAGGTCCTTTCTCAGCTCACTCTATCACTATCCCCTGACTT